>NC_079316.1:10742678-11117102 GCF_029931775.1 Euleptes europaea
GTCTTTGTACCCATAATATAAATCTAGGCAATACGCATGAAAGAATACATAGAAGAACAACTGATGAAGCAAGTTTATTGGGAAACGTGCACTGATCTGGAAGTGTTTTGTTTTTGTTGATACTTTGGGCCGTTGTATTATTTGGAAGCTTTGTGGAACTATGCCTTTTTTGGTGAAGTAACCTGGCATCTAGCATCTGTAAAAGAAGAATAGAGAGACTTTCATTTACAGCATCATTTCTACTTTTTACTTACCTTGGTGGTCTGAATAGTGAAGACTGTGATTTATCTGTTATTGTTTGTACTTTTGTACTGTTATACAAGTTCCTTAAGTTTAGGACTTATACATGTTAATTCTGTTGATGAGTAAATGAATGATAGAAATTGAGCCATGTGCTGTTGTTATCCTAACCTCCAGGTACCAGCTGGGGATCTCCCACTATTACAACTGATCTCCAGCCGATAGAGAGCAGTTCACGTGGAGAAAATGGCTGCTTTGGCAATTGGATTCTATGGCATTGAAGTCCCTCCCCTCCCCAAACCCCGCCTCCTCAGTCTCCGCCCCAGAAACCTCCCACTGTTGGCGAAGAGGGACCTGGCAACCCTAAGTAACCATGATTCATCCCCTGTATCAGGGGTCCCCAACGTGGTGCTTGCCAACAACATTTCTTGTGCCCGCCAGGTAGGGTTGCCAACCTCCAGGTACTAGCTGGAGATCTCCTGCTATTACAACTGATCTCCAGCCGATAGAGATCAGTCCCCCTGGAGAAAATAGCTGCTGTGGCAATTGGACTCTATGGCATTGAAGTCCTGTCCCTCCCCTCCCCAAACCCCACCCTCCTCCGGCTCTGCCCCCAAAACCTCCTGCTGATGGTGAAGAGAGACCTGGCAACCATACCGCCAGGTGTTTTTAGGAAGTGGGTGGGGCCAGGTGGAGCTTTTGCCCAGAATGTGTTCTGATTGACTATTGGAGATTTGATTCGCTGAGCAGATTTTTTAAAATGTTGCTTTGGCAGCTGCTGCGACCACAACCCAAGGATCCACACTGTGTAGTGCAGTTAAACTGTGGCAATTATTTGGTGGCTGGCCCCTCCTCCTGAGGCAGGGTTGCCAACTTCGAGATACTAGCTGGAGTTCTCCTGCTATTACAACTGATCTCCAGTCGATAGAGATCAGTTCCCTTGGAGAAAACCGCTGCTGTGGCAATGGGACTCAGGAGATCTCCAGGTAGTACCTGGATGTTGGCAACCCTAGCTCTACCTCTGAAATCTCCAGGAATTTCAAAACCCGGAGTCTCAAAACTTGGAGCAGCCAAGCCTTGGTAGTGGTGGGATTTCATGGGCAAAGGGCGCAGGGCAGCTTCCAGGTGACCAGGGAGCAGAGAGAGTGACTTGGGGGAGGACGTTGAGGCCTGCCCCTTCTCCTCCTCCCTCTCCCTCCCAGCCACCGCTATCAGAGAATGGGGCCCCTTATCTGGCATTCCAGAGCCTGGGATGCAGAGGGCACAGCGGCCTGGCTAATTATGGGCATCTCTCAACTCCTTCCCTGGCCCTGCCCCCTCGTCCCGTCACCCAGGCACCCGTCCGCACACACTCTCCCGGCGACCCGTCCCAGTCTGGAGCTGCCACCTTAGCCGGGGCCATGTCTTCCGTCAGCTCCTCGTCCACCTTTCGCTCCGAGCGCGTCAGCACCTACAGCCCGGCGGAGACCCGGTTCGAACCCCTGCTGGACCCTCCACATGGGATCTTCGGCCCAGGGCGGGCACGGGAGTCTTATGGATACTCAGGTGAGCGTTTGGTGAGGCGGGCCCCGAATCTCCTTTCCAGAAGAAGAAGAGAAAGGGTTGGTTTTTATATGCCAACTTTCTCTACCACTTAAGGAGGAATCAAACTGGCCTACAATTAGGGTTGCCAACCTCCAGGCAGTAGCTGGAGATTTTCTGCTATTACAACTGATCTCCAGCCAGTAGAGATCAGTTCCCCTGGAGAAAATGGACGCTTTGGCAATTGGACTCTGTGGCATTGAAATCCCTCCCTTCCCCAAACCCCACCCTCCTCACACTCTGCCCCAAAAACCTCCCACTGGTGGTGAAGAGGGATCTGGCAACCCTACTTACAATCACCTTCCCTTCTCCTCCCCACAACAGGTGGGGCTGAGAGAGTTCGAAGAGAGCTATGACTGGCCCCAGGTCGCCCAGCTGGCTTCATGTGGAGGAGCGGGGAAACCAACCGGGTTCACCAGATTACCATCTGCAGCTCATGTGGAGGAGTGGGGAATCGAACTCGGTTCTCCAGATTAGATGGAATGGAAATCGGGGAGGGTTGCCAACCCCCAGGTGAGGCCTGGAGATCTCCCGAAATTACAACTAATTTCCAGGCAATTAAGATGAGTTCCCCTGGCCAAAATGGATGCTTTGGAGGATAGACTCCATGGCATTATACCCAGCGGAGGTTCCTCCCCAAATCCCACCCTCCCCAGGTCCCACCCCCCAAATCTCCAAGTTTTCCCAACCCTCAGTTGGCAACCCTAAGGTCGGGCCTGACCTGATCTGGTGCAGTCCAGGCAAAAGTTTGCTTCTCCTCTTGTGCCTCCTCGTAGGGTGGGGGGCATCCCCAAAGTAGAAGAAGAAGAGTTGGTTTTTATATGCTGACTTTCTCTACCACTTAAGGAAGAATCAAACCAGCTTACAATCACCTTCCCTTCCCCTCCCCACAACAGGCACCCTGTGAGGTAGGTGGGGCTGAGAGAACATAAGAACATAAGAAAGGCCCTGCAGGATCAGACCAAGGCCCATCAAGTCCAGCAGTCTGTTCACACAGTGGCCAACTAGGTGCCTCCAGGAAGCCACAAACAAGACGAGTACAGCAGCACCATCCTGCCTGTGTTCCACCGCACCCAAAATAATAGGCATGCTCCTCTGATACTAGAGAGAATAGGTATGCAGCATGACTAGTATCCATTCTAACTAATAGCCATGAATACCCCTTTCCTCCATGAATCTGTCCACTCCCCTCTTAAAGCCCTCCAAGCTGGCAGCCATCACCACATCCTGGGGCAGGGAGTTCCACAATTTAACTATGCGTTGTGTGAAAAAATACTTCCTTTTATCTGTTTTGAATCTCTCACCCTCCAGCTTTAGCAGATGATCTCGTGTTCTAGTATTATGGGAGAGGGAGAAAAACCTCTTTCTGTCCACTCTCTCCAAACCATGCATAATTATATAGACCTCTATCATGTCTCCCCTCAGCCACCTTCTTTCCAAGCTAAACAGCCCTAAGCGTCTTAACTGCTCCCCATAGGACAGTTGCTCTAGTCCCCTAATCATTTTGGTTGCTCTTTTCTGCTCCTTCTGAAGCTTTGTAATATCCTTTTTAAGGTGTGGTGACCAGAACTGTACACAGTATTCCAAGTGTGGTCTCATCATAGATTTGTACAAGGGCAGTATGATGTCAGCAGTTTTATTCTCTAGTCCTCGTCTAATTATGGCCAGCATGGAATTTGCCTTTTTTACAGCAGCCGCACACTGGGTTGACATCTTCATTGAGCCACCCCAAGATCCCCTTCACTACCACCCCAAGATCCCTTTCTTGGTCTGTCGCTGCCAGCACAGATCCCATCAGTGTATATGTGAAGTTGGGATTTTTTGCCCCAATATGCATCACTTATACTTACTCACATTGAATCTCATTTTCCATTTTAATGCCCATTCTTCCAGAGATCCTTCTGGAGCTTTTCACAGTCCGATTTTGTTTTAACCACCCTAAATAATTTGGTGTCATCTGCAAACTTGGCTACTTCACTGTTTAACCCCAACTCCAGGTCATTGATGAACAGGTTGAAAAGCACCGGTCCCAACACAGATCCCTGAGGCACCCCACTGCTCACATCCCGCCATTGGGAGAACTGACCATTGATTCCTACTCTCTGCTTCCTATTTTTCAGCCAGCTCTCAATCCATAAGAGGACTTGTCCTCTTATCCCTTGACTATGAAGTTTGCTTAGCAGTCTTTGGAGGGGGACTTTGTCAAAGGTTTTTGGAAATCCAAATACACAATATCCACAGGCTCATTCCTGTCCATACGTTTATTGACGCTTTCAAAAAACTCTAATAGGTTAGTGAGACAGGATCTACCCTTACAGAAGCCATGTTGGGTTTTGCCCAGCAGAGAGAACTCTAGGAGAGCTGTGACTAGCCCAAGGTCACCCAGCAGGCTTTGTATGTAGGTGTGGGGAAACCAACCCGGTTCACCAGATCACCGCCCATGTGGAGGAGTGGGGAATCAAACCCGGTTCTCCAGATCAGAGTCCTCCGCTCCAAACCACCACTCTTAACCACTACACCACGCTGGCTCTCATGAAATGATCAGCAGTCGGAAATAGGATTGCCAATTTTCAAGTGGGGCCGGAGTCCCCCTGGAATTACAACTGATCTCCAGACAACAGAGTTCAGTTTCCCTGGAGGAAAAGGCAGCTTTGGAGAGCAGACACCGTAGTATCACATCTTTGCTGAGCTCCTTCTGCTCCCCAAACTCTGCCCCCAAATCTCCAGGAATTTCCTGGAGTTGGCAACCCTTGGGTGGGGTTTTTTTTGAGAGGGGAGGGACTGCAGCATGGTATAATTCCATGGAGTCCCCCCTCCAAAGCAGCCATTTTCTCCAGGGGAAATGATCTCTGTAGTCTGTAGCTGCAAATTTCGGGAGTTCTCCAGGCCCCATCTGGAGGTTGGCAACCCTGCTTCACCACCCACACCGCTCGCCCCACTTCCTCCCTCCATCTACACGATCAAAGGTGGATTATGAGTTCCATGCTGGGAACAGAGGTTAGACATGTGCGGCCCCAATTCAGATTGGGCTCCTGGTGTGCGAGGGTGTTTAAAGCCTCCCACATGCACTGTTTTCTCAACCTGAAATGCCCCCCCCAATGGGGGAGAGCTTTATATGCCCCACTGGGAGCTTAATACCTATTGATGGGGTTAGGGTTGCCAGGTCCCTCTTCGCCACCAGCAGGAGGTTTTTGGGGCAGAGCCTGAGGAGGGCGGGGTTTGGGGAGGGGAGGGACTTCAATGCCAGAGAGTCCAATGGCCAAGCGACCAATTTCTCCTGGTGAACTGATCTCTATCGGCTGGAGATCAGCTGTAATAGCAGGAGATCTCCAGCTAGAGGTTAGTAGTCAAAATTCGGCTGCAAGTGCTACTCGGGAGTTTAGAATTCAAGGTGCAAGCACCAGCAAAAGTAAACCTAAAATAAGGTAACTACAATACAAAATTGCTCTTAAAATGTATATTAAAGGTAATTACTAACAGGCACAACCTTGGTTGAGCAAACAGGAAATTTACAAAAGGTTCAAAGTGAATTCAATATAACAGCATACAAGCTTTACACAAAGATAAATATAGGCAAAAGTGCTCAATGCATATCATAATTTCAAGTCCATGCATGTAGATTGCAAAATTCAAGCAACGGAGACAAGACGTGGTGCAATGGAAATCCGGTATAATTCCATTTCATATGAAACTTTTTCAAGCTCTTAGTCCTTCCGTGCTAAGTTCATTCAATATATGAAGGAGTGTGCCTTCCTTGTATACATGGACGGCAAAGTGCTGTCCATGTATACAAGGAAGGCACACTCCTTCATATATTGAATGAACTTAGCACGGAAGGACTAAGAGCTTGAAAAAGTACCTGGAGGTTGGCAACCCTGGATGGGGTACATCTGGGTGTAACCAATGGGGCACGTCGCGTTTTCTGGGGCTGTTTCAAGCCAGGCAGACGGTGCGGGCGGGGAGGCTTAAATTTAATCTCCTTGTGTGTCATGGTCCTGATCTAAACTGAACGTAAGAGGAGCCCAGCTGGATCAACCCAAAGGCCCCCCAAGTCCAGCAATCGGCTCACGCAGTGGCTGACCAGTTGCTTCTAGGAAGCCCATGAGCAGGATGACCGCAACAGCATCCTTCCCCACCCCCTTGCTCCTCTCTCCCTCGCAGGCTCACCTTCAACTGGCCATCCCTCCACTCTGGGGAGCAGCAACGTGGTGGCCAGCGGGGACAAATACCAGGTCCTGGCCGACGTCAGCCAGTTTGAGCCCCACGACATCATGGTGACCACCTACAACTACTGCATCGTCATCCAGGCGGAGAAGGTGAGCGGGCCCAGGCAGAGTGGGGCGGGTTTTTTTATTTGGAGAAATCTGACTCTTTCCCCCTCCAAATCAAACCATCTGGCGGTCGGGCTGTCACTTGAACATAGGGTTTCCAGCTCCGGGTTGGATAATAGCAGGAGATTTTGGAGGTGGAGCCTGAGGAGGGCGGGGTTTGGGGAGGGGCTAGAATGGGTTATAATGCCATGGCTGCGACAAACTGCTAGAAAGTGGCTGCCGCAGGAGGCGGAGCCAGCCACAACACTGCTGCCACAGTTTCACTTCAGTAACACAGTGCAGAAAAATCTGCATAGCCGATCAAATTTCCAATAGTTGATCGGAAGCCTGACGTGGAAGCAGGCGGATTAGCAGTTATCCAGGACGCACCACCAGAACTCCTTGCTTTATAGAAAACAGTGTTGTTTAATTTACAGTGCACAGATAAAAGACAAACCGTCACGTACACTTCTCTCCACCAAACTTCCCAACACAGAGTTACAGTTACATAGGCTTATATACAGAACTCCACCTGAAACCAATAAGGCCACCTGCAGACCTGGCCACAGTATTACATCACCCTTACTGCTTCAAACCGGTTAGTTGCAGTTCACCCTAGAACCTGCAAGGCTATTGCTGCCTCTTGCATCATCCTAGATGCCTCTGATCTGACAGCTACCTGTCAGCGGTCTCTGTCAGATTATTATGGGCAACTTGTTACCCTGACAAAGCCTTGCTGGGCAAAAGCCCTTCCTGGCCCCACTAGGGTTGCCAGGTCCAGTTTGAGAAATATGGAGATTTGGGAAGGCGAAGCCTGAGGAGGGCAGATTTTGAAGAGGGGAGGGACTCCAATGCCATAGAGTCCAATTGCCAATGTGGCCATTTTCTCCAGGTGAACTGATTTCTATCAGCTGGAGATCAGTTGTAATAGTGGGAGATCTCCAGCCACCACCTGGAGGTGGTGCAAATCCCTAAGGAAAAAAATCTCAGTACACAGCCACTGTACCCTTAAATGTATTCAATAATATCAAACTCTAAGGCATCAACATCAATGTATACAAGTCTTTTCAACTGTTACCAATTATAAAGGACAATTCTTTACACTTTCTTATTAAGTATAAATGATACAAGGTGGCCCTGTTATACAGAAAAACACCTTTGGTAACAAATAAAAACCCCAGGGAAAAATGTTTAAACATCCGGCAGCAAAATCCTGCGTGCTGTGCTAAAGGATGCGCTCGATGTTATGGTCAGATGACCAGTGCTGGCCAATCACGCCTCTTGAATCCCGCGGCTGCTGGGCAGGCTAACGGCTGCTGGATAAGCTAGCGTTGTTTGTACTAGCAATTAGTATGATGTTATGCACAAAAATTACAAGATCCCGGTTGTTTTCTTGTTTCGCGTTGAAGTTAAACTGAAGTTCAACTTGCTTCCTCCGACTGCAATTTATTCTGACTGCAGATTTGCAGTTCATAAGAATGAACTGGGCCCCACCCGCTTCCTAAAATCACTTGGCAAGCACTAGAAAAGGTGTCAGCAGGTGCCGTGGCACCCATATGCACCCTGTTGGGGACCCCTTCTTTCAAGCTTAACAAATGGGCAAGAACTTTGCATTATAATTTTAAGTCAGGTTGATATATGCATGGTGAATAATGCAAAAAACAAAAAAAGATTTGCAAAAAAATAAACATAGACCTATGTCTGCTTGCCCTGCAGGTGGCAGAAGATGGCACCGTCTCCAACACCTTCACCCATAAGTGCCAACTCCCCCCGGATATGGACCCCCTCTCTATAAGCTGTGCCTTGAATGAATCGGGCATGTTGGTCATCACCGCCAAACGGCGAGCCCTGACTCCGCCCCCTGTCTACCGCAGCGAAGTCAAGCTCTAAGCCTTCTCACACGCCCCAAACACTTTTCCCTAACACCCCCTTGCTTGGAGCGGAGTGGGGGAACTAGTGGCTGTTTCCCGTGGTGGTAGGGGGGGCACATGGGAACTTCTGGGTGCAGTGCATGCTGGGAGTGGCCCCCTCGGCAGCTTTTTTAAACTACTTTTGGCAACGGGCCTACCTCTGGTCCAGGTAGAAATGAACAGCCTGGAGCCTGCCCTTGCCAGGGACTTGCCAAAAAATTCCCTCTCAATTCCTGCTCTAGGCTTGGAAGCCCTAACAAGGACTGGCGGGGTCCTTGGCTTTGCACACGTATTTCCTATTTGCAATAAAGCTTCTACCCCCCACCAAGATTTCTGTCCCTGAAGAAACTTGCCCGTGTCCCTTTATTTCTACTTGCTTTCCTCAGCTATTTCTCTGTCTTGCAACTGGTAAGGACAGCAAGGCATGTCTTTTATAGAATAGGCTTTCTGGAAATTTGGGGAGTCAATGTGGTGTAATGGCTACTATTATTTTTGCCCTGATCTGCCCAGGCTAGCCTGCTCTCTTTAAATCCCAGAAGCTAAGCAAGGTTGACCATAGCACGTATTTGGATTGGAGACTTCCAAGAAATACCAGGGTCAGGAAATGTAGACAGTCAATGGCAAACCACTTGTGAGTGTCTCTTGCACTGAAAACCCCACAAGGGGTCGCCATAAATCAAATGAGACTTGATGGCAAAAAATCCTATTCTTATTCTGTTTACTTTATTTGTATCCCACCTTTCTCTTCTCCTCTGTTTCATCCTCACAACAACCCTGGCCCATCTGGCCTGGAGGAAAACCTTTTCCCGACCCCAAAGTGGTGTTTGGCCTTACCGTGGGCATGTAAGAAAGGGGCCCAAGAACCAAACATTGACTCATCCCTTCCTGCCCTCCCTCTTATGATCTGCCTAAGCGCCCACAATCACCCTTGCTGTCAGATGGGCATCTAGCCTCTGCTTCAGAACTTCCAAAGAAGCCCACCGCCTCCCGAGGATGTTTAGCCAGAAACTCTTTTGATTTCATTTCAACCCCGTTGGTTCTGCTCCAACCTTCTGGGGTCGTGCTGCTGAGACGGAGGCGGTGGCATTAAAGGGACTTGGGGCTGGTTCAAGGCAGATTGTGACCCCAAATGAGATACATCTATCACTTGCTGGGCCCGTACGTAACCTGCCTGGAAATGTTGGGCTGAGCTGGTGCCTCTGGCCACTGCCCGTGCCGTGCCGTTGGCGGCTGTGAGTGATCTGAGCCCCAAGGATAATTGGCACCATCCTCCTCCCACTGTCCCAAGCACCTACTTTGGTGGCCTACTGATTTATCTAAATAATCCCCCGCCCCGCTTTTCTCTTCAATGGGATCTCTTAAGTGGTTTATGTCGTTCTTGCCTCCTCCTCAGAAGTCCCTCCCCCCAATCAGATCTTTAAGAAGAGCTTTTCCCGGAGCCTGACATACTTACAAGAATGGCATGCATACAGACAAGCAGTGAGGTATGGTTGTAATGGTTAGTGTCAGACCCAGGTTCAAATCCCTACGCTGCTGTGCTGTTTGTTGGGGAAGAAGAAGAAGAGTTGGTTTTTATATGCCGACTTTCTGTACTACTCAAGGAAGAATTAAACTGGCTTACAATCACCTTCCCTTCCCCTCCCCACGACAGACACCCTGTCAGGTAGGTGGGGCTGAGAGAGCCGTGACTAGCCCAAGGTCACCCAGCTAGCTTCAGGTGGAGGAGTGGGGAAACAAATCCAGTTCACCAGATTAGCCTCCGCGGCTCACGTGGAGGAGTGGGGAATCCAACCCGGTTCTCCAGATTAAAGTCCACCGCTCCAAACCACTGCTTTTCACCACTACACCATGCCGGCTCTCTTGGACGGGCCCAAGGTTATCCAAAAAGCACCAAAGCTTGTTATCCAACAAGCAACAAAGCACCAAAGGGGTTCAAACTTGAGTCGTAGTCCGACACTCTAACCCAGGGGTCCCCAAACATTTCCAGCCCATGAGCATCTTTGGAATTCCAATACAGGGTGGTGGGAAACACTAAATTGCTTCCGCGGGAGGCAGAGACACAGGAAGCCCAAGTGCAGGGAATAAGTGTAGTAACTGAAATATATATATACTGGAAAAGAGAAGTATGAGAAGGAATAAAAATCTTGGGTTGGCAGCTGCCCCCAAGACAATGTGATTTTAATCTGCACAGCCAATCAGATCTCCAGTAACAGTCACCAATCGGAAGGCCCTGCTGGGCAAAAGCCCCACTTGGCTCCCCCATTGGCTAAAAATGCTTGGTGGGCACCATTTTGGGGGAACACCCCCCCTCCGCTCCAACTACTACACTATACCCCACTGAGTGTCTATATGCATGCCATTCTTGAAAGCGTAGCAGGCCCCGGGAAAAGCTTTTCTTAAAGCTCTTGTTAACTTTGGCAGCCAAGGAGGTGGGCCTTGGCTAAGCGCCTCGTCACATCCCGCCCGCGGAGACACCAGCTGCTCCTTCTGTCCCTGGCCCACTCTAGCCTAAGTCGTCGCGGACTCCCACTTTCTTTCCCCTTCCTGTCCACAGGATCCCAGCAGTTGACTCAGCAAAGAGGACGCCGAAAAAGAAAACAAGAGCCCCAAAACCGGAGAGAAGAGAACAAGGCGTAAAATCGACGCTCAGGGATGCAATCCTTGGCTTCTGGCAATCCTGTTAAAAAAACTAGGCCTGTTCCACATACCACAATACTCTCCACGCAGCATAGGGTTGCCAACCTCTAGGTACCAGCTGGAGATCCCCTGCTATTACAACTGATCTCCGGCCGATAGAGATCAGTTTACCTGGAGAAAATGGCTGCTTTGGCAATTGGACTCTATGGCATCGAAGTCCCTCCCCTCCCCAAACCCTGTCCTCCTCAGGCTCTGCCCCCCAAATCTCCCGCTGGTGGCGAAGAGGGACCTGGCAACCCTAATGCAGCATGGCACTAGCATGGCTTCGGGGGGGTGGGTCTGGTTTTTACTATGGGGGGCGAACATGCCTCCAGAGTGGAAGAGAAAAGGTTTTACAATAGCATGGCTGGCTTTGGAAACAGCAGAGATTCAATCTGGGTCCTCCTGGATACAAAGCATATGCTTTAGCTGTGCCCCCCTCCCATTCCAGGGACAGAAGTAGAAGAAGAGTTCATTTTTATACCCCTCTTTTCTCTACCTTTTAAGGAGACTCAAACTGGCTTACAATTGCCATTCCCTTCCGCTCCCAACAGACACCTTGTGAGAGTTCGGAGAGAACTGTGATTGGCCCAAGGTCGCCCAGCAGGCTTCATGTGGAGGAGTGGGGGATTAAACCCGGTTCTCCAGATTAGAGTCCACCACTCTTAACCACTACACCACGCTGGCTCTATCAGACTGTGGGGCAGACCAGCTGACCCTATGATCTGCTGTTTCAGGGAATGTCCTGCCATGGATTCGTGCTGTTCCTGGGAGCCACCAACACCCCACTTTTCCACTCAGTGCCTCCCCACCCATAATGTGCACAGGGGCAAAGACCAGGTTTCTCCCTGCAATCTTGCATAGCTTGATTATTCTTCAAAAGGATAGAATCATAGAGTTGGAAGGGACCACCAGGGCCATCAAGTCCAACCCCCTGCACAATGCAGGAAATTCACAACTACCTCCCCCCTCCACACCCCTAGTGACCAGAGTATGGCCAAGATGCCCTCCCTCTCATCATCTGCCTAAGGTCACAGAATCAGCATTGCTGACAGATGGCCATCTAACCTCTTCTTCAAAACCTCCAGGGAAGGAGAGCTTACCACCTCCCGAGGAAGCCTGTTCCACTGAGGAACCGCTCTAACTGTTAGAAAATTCTTCCTAATGTCTAGACAGAAATTCTTTTGATTTAATTTCAACCCGTTGGTTCTGGTCTGACCTTCTTGAGCAACAGAAAACAACTCGGCACCCTCCTCTATATGACAGCCCTTCAAGTACTTGAACATGGTTATCATATCCCCTCTCAGTCTTCTCCTCTTCAGGCTAAACATACCCAGCTCCTTCAACCTTTCCTCATAGGACTTGGTCTCCAGAACCCTCACCATCTTTGTTGCCCTTCTCTGGACACGTTTCAGCTTGTCTACATCTTTCTTAAATTGTGGCGCACAAAACGGAACACAGTACTCTAGTTGAGGTCTAACCAGAGCAAAGCGATACCATCACTTCGCGTGATCTGGACACTATACTTCTGTTGATGTTGTAATAGCGGGCTTCCTGGTGCCTCTAGGAAGCCCACAAACAAAACCACTGCAGCAGCATTCTCCTACCTGTGTTCCAAAGCACCTAATATAATAGGCATGCTCCTCTGATCCTGGAGAGAATAGGTATGCATCATAGAATCATTGAATCATAGAGTTGGAAGGGACCACCAGGGCCATCAAATCCAACCCCCTGCACAATGTAGGAAATTCACAACTACCTCCCCCCTCCACACCCCTAGTGACCAGAAGATGGCCAAGATGCCCTCCCTCTCATCATCTGCCTAAGGTCACAGAATCAGCATTGCTGACAGATGGCCATCTAACCTCTTCTTAAAAACCTCCAGGGAAGGAGAGCTTACCACCTCCTGAGGAAGCCTGTTCCACTGAGGAACCACTCTAACTGTTAGAAAATTCTTCCTAATGTCTAGACGGAAACTCTTTTGACTTAATTTCAACCTGTTGGTTCTGGTCCGACCTTCTTGAGCAACAGAAAACAACCTGGCACCCTCTTCTATATGACAGCCCTTCAAGTACTTGAACATGGTTATAATACCCCCTCTCAGTCTTCTCCTCTTCAGGCTAAACATACTCAGCTCCTTCAACCTTTCCTCATAGGACTTGGTCTCCAGACCCCTCACCATCTTTGTTGCCCTACTCTGGACATGTTCCAGCTTGTCTACATCTTTCTTAAAATGTGGTGCCCAAAACTGAACACAGTACTCTAGTTGAGGTCTAACCAGAGCAGGGTAAAGTGATACCATCAGTTCGCGTGATTTGGACACTATTCTTCTGTTGATGCAGCCCAAGACTGCATTTGCCTTTTTAGTTACAGCATCACACTGCTGACTCATGTTCAGTGTTTGGTCTACTAAGACCCCAAGATCCTTTTCACACACACTACTGCTCAAACAAGTCTCCCCCATCCTATAATTATGCATTTGATTTTTCCTACCTAAATGCAGAACTTTACATTTGTCTTTGTTGAAGTGCATTTTATTAGTTCTAGCCCATTTCTCCAGCCTGGCAAGAGCATCCTGCATCTTGGCTCTGTCTTCTACCATATTTGCTACCCCTCCCAATTTAGTATCATCTGCAAATTTAATAAGCATCCCCTCTATTCCTTCATCCAAATCATTTCTAAAGATGTTGAACAACACAGGGCCCAGCACAGATCCCTGAGGAACTCCACTAGTCACGTCTCTCCAAGTGGACGAGGAACCATTAACTAGCAAATTCACTAGCGGAGTCAACAGATTCACGATGGGATAGCCCACAGTAGCTGGACCAGTGAAAAAGAACATTGTGCTGAAAAAGGGCACCAAACATCCCAAAATCTCCACTTTAAAGAGACTTGTCTTGGGTGGCTATTCTAAGACATGTGGCTCACCGTTCCAGGTTAGGGTTGCCAGCTCTGGGTTGGGAAACTCCTGAAGATTTGGGCACAGAGCCTAACCTGAGTTTGGGGAGGGGACCGACCTCAGAGGGCATAACGCCATAGACTCCACTCTCCAAAGTAGCCATTTTCTCCAGGGGAACTGATCTTGATCGGCTGGAGATCAGTTGTACTAGCGGGAGATCTCCAGCTACTACCTGGAGGCTGGCGACCCTACTAGTCCCCCTTTCTCTTCTTCTAGAAAGCCAGCGTGGCGTAGTGGTTAAGAGCGGAGGTTTGGAGCTGTGGAGTCTGATCTGGAGAACCGGGTTTGATTCCCCACTCCTCCACATGAGCGGCAGAGGCTAATCTGGTGAATTGGAATTGTTTCCCCACTCCTACACACGAAGCCAGCTGGATGACTTTGGGCTAGTCACAGCTCTCTTAGATCCCTCTCAGCCCCACCTACCTCACAGGGTGTCTGTTGTGGGGAGGGGAAGGTGATTGTAAGCCGGTTTGATTTTCCCTTAAGTGGCAGAGGAAGTTGGCATATAAAAACAAACTATTTTTCTTCTTCTTCTAGAGCATGCACGGCAGCAGCTGGCATACATGGAATGCGGCGTGCATGCTCACCCGTTAACCTTCAGGAGCCTCCGTCCATTGGCCTCTCTCTCTCTCTCTCTCCTGCCACTCACTGCTCATTAAGTGGCAAAGTCACCGCAAAGTCCTTCTCAGGGGTTGAGCCCAGCTCGGCACAGTAGGTATGGGGTGGGGGGAGGGGAAGGAGCCAGCTGCTGCAAATCAGGACGGCGCACCCCAAAGGCAAGTGGGGTCAGAGCTGCCAGCCGGCTGGCAAACTGCGGCTCCGGGTGGGTTAATGACGAGGACGTGCCAGCCTGACCCAGTGTCCCACATGCAGCTTCAGCCCGAGGGAGAGATTCACCTTCCGCGTCGGCCGAAAGAACTGAGACGGCCTGGGGAAGGAGAGGGAGAGAGAATCGGCATCTGGATAGGCCCCACAAAGATCCGTTGCTGGAGGAGGCTGCTGCCACCAACAAATGGGCCGCAGAGGAGGGAGGAGCCATCTGCCACAGGAGAGATTCTGCCAGAGCAAAATGCCAGAGACAGACAGATGCCTTTCCTGCACACGCCCATGCCTCCTCCCTCGCTAGGTTCTTCACGTGCAGGTTTTCCCCATCGCACACTTCGCACAGCCTGACAGATGACTGCTATTAGAGTTCCATGTAGCAGCGACCACCTGGCCAAGCCAGAAGTCAGGAGAGGGATTCACTCACGGCAGATCGAGAGCATCTTGCCATGAGAAGCCGGCATCCAAGATCTCACAACTTGGGCCGCTAGATTTTTTGGATAAAAATACCCGATCTTTTGAACACATACACAGATGCTCCCGTGAATATTTCTTGAGCGCTGGGGGGACAGTGCCGAACAATGATTATTAAAGCATCCGCCGCTAGACACCCGCTGGGCTAAAGAGAGCCAGTCTAGAACCGGAAAGTGAGATTTCGTGAGAGCCAGTGTGGTGTAGCGGTTAAGAACGGTGGCCTCTTATCTGGAGAACTGGGTTTGATTCTCCACTCCTCCACATGAGCGGTAGACTCTAATCTGGTGAACCAGGTTGGTTTCCCCACTCCTACACATGAAGCCATCTGGGTGACCTTGGGTTAGTCACAGTTCTCTCCAAACTCTCTCAGCCCTGCCTACCTCACAAGGAGTCTGTTGTGGGGAGAGGAAGGGAAGGTGATTGTAAGGCAGTTTGATTCTCTTTCAAAAGTAGAGAAAGTTGGCATATATAAACCAACTTCTTCTTCTGGCAACCAACCCCAACTGTGCTCCTAGCTCAGGTTGCCAGACTTCAGGTCCGGCCTGGAGTTCTCCCAGAGTTACAACTTATCTCCAGATGACAGAGATCAGTTCCCTTGGATAAAATGACTGCTTTGAAGGGTGGACACTATGGCTTGATACCTCACTGAGGGCATAATGCTTCCCCTCCCCAAAGCCTGCTTTCCCCAGGCTCCACCCCCAAAATTTCCAGAAATTTCCCAACCCAGAGTTGGCAGCCCTACTTGTTATGCCCAATTTTGTCCAGTTGGGTGAAATGGACTATGTAGACACCTGGCTTGAGCGACTCAAGAGCCTGCTTGTTTTAGAGCTCTATTTTATTAAATTAATATAAAAAACACAATCTCTTTTATTTACATCTCAGGGCCCAGCCTCCTCCTCCCCTGCCCCCTCCCTGGATTCAGGAGAGGCTCTGGGGAGAGGGGGTGGTATGGGGGAAGGCAGCAGCGAAAAGTCCTTGTGTGGGGAGGGGCTGGTTGGGGAAGGAAAGTTTTCCCAGGGCTCAGTAGTTCAGAGATCCAGTGTCCTCTTGCTTCTGCCTCTGTGCAGAAGACCGGAAAATAGTCAATCCTTCAAAAACAGGTCCCCTTAAACCAGAGGGCTGTGACCCCGCTGACCCCCCACCTGTTCCAGGCCATTTGCACTCGACTGATGGTCTCCTTTTACAAGACAGAGGGAGGTTATTGGAAAGGTAAGTCGAGAGATGCATGGTGGCAGCGGTGGGACTGAATGCCTCTTCTCCAAGGGTAGGCGAAGGGGAGGTGTCAACATAATCTGATGTGAGGCATCTGCCCGGGCCCAGGGTTTCTGGCAGGACCCGCTGCCACAGAGTTCCCCAGCCAGGGAAGGCCATTCATGGTGCCAGGGAAGGCCATGCATGGGATGGGCAATGGGGGCACTCCTGCTGGGCACAATGGTGGCGTTCCTATCTGTGTACGCCCCCCAGCACTGTCAGGGAAAGGGTGTACAGCCAGTAGGAAGTTTCCCAAACAGGTGGAGGAAGAAAACAGGGCAAATGTTGATGTGGGGGGCTGGAAGGAAGACATGATTGGGGGGTCTCAGAGGAGGAGAGGGGCCCACTGGATACTCTCTGCCCTTGCCCCCCCAAAAACCTAGAACTGGCCCTGGGTATGCACAACCCTGGAGCCATGCTGGAGACCAAGGAAGGGGAGGGGTGCGTGGCTGAAAGGCACCAACCAGATCTCAGGATCGAGACGGGGCCCTCTGTCCAAAAACCTGGAACCAGCCCTGGGTATATGCAGACCTGGAGCCATGCTGGAGACCAAGGAAGGGGAGGGTTGTGCAGCTGAGAGGCCCCAACCAGATCTCAAGATTGAGAGGGAAGTTCTGGTGGAACCCAGGGCTTGTGTTGTTCTGGGGAGCGGGGCAGAGAGGGTCAAGGTTCTCTCTCAGCCGTAATCAGGAGTCCTTTCACGTTATCCCATCCTCCAGAATCAGGCCAGGCTTCAGCAGCTGCACCGTAAGCCTTGGGGATTTCTAGGCAGAGAGCAATCCTCACACCAGGACTGTTGTGCCGCTACTCAGGCAGGCAGGCTGAGCAAAGCCCCGCCTCAAGGCTTTGGCTGGAAGGGAAGCCGCTACACCACAGCTGCTGTGTCAGGTCCGAGGGGGCAGTCTGTGGCGGTCCTTCTCCCGTCATTGGCATTTGTCGTCGCTTTCGGAAGGGCTGGACTCGCGGGGGATGGAGTGCCGGTGCCGTCGTTCCCACAGCTGGTGGATCTCTGTGGCCTCCGTCTCGCTGCTGCTGGTCGTGCTCTCCCGGAAGCTGGCCAGTGGGGGCCGGACCTTCACACCCTTGGCAGTGACTGAGCCTTCAATCGCTTTTCGCAACTGGAGGGAGAAAGGAAAAGGGATTGTGTGAATGGACCAGAGGCTAGATGGCTATCTGTCCGCAATGCTGATTCGGTGAACTTAGTCAGATCATGAGAAGTGTCAGGAGCACGCCATGAGGATGGTATGCGGTAGTGCGATTGAGCTGCCTCCAGGTGCTGTTGTGTTGTTCTGTCCAAGGCCAGTCTGTGCCCCGTGTTTAGTCTTCATAGATTCCCATAGTGTGGGAATCATCAAGTGCCCCTTCCTGCCAAGTGCTCCTTCCTGCCTCTGGGAGGGGGGTTGCCTAGGATACCAGTTATCTCCTTTTGCTTCTCCATATATGCTATGCCCCTTGCCTTTTGCCCCTTACTAGTGTTCTTTTGAATATGGCTTCTGAAACCTGTCGATGATAACCAATAAAACTGCTTTTGTGGATTTGCCGTCTGCTGGAATCTGTTTATGGTTGGCGGCAGGGCTAGAGCTCGCAAGAGGGTGGGCAGGAAGGGTTGCATCAGTGTTTGTCTCTCGTGGCCCTTTCTTACATGCCCAGGGTGATGCCGAGTGCCACTTTGGGGTCAGGAAACAATTTTCCTCCAGGTCAGATTGGCCAGGGATCCTGGAGTAGGATTTTTTTGGGAGGCCATCTTCTGGGCATGGAGTAGGGGTCACTGGGGGTATAGGTGGAGGTAGTTGCGAATTTCCTGCATTGTGCAGGGGGTTGGACTAGATGACCCTGGAGGTCCCAACTCTATGATTCAATCCCTCTCCTCTCTGACCAGTGCGTGTGCATGCTCGGATTGGGGGAGGAGCCCTCTCGAGGGTGGCAGCGTACTCACCTCCTTGAGAGACACCATGCCAATCAGGCGCCCAATGCTGGTGACGTAAGCGTGGTCCACCCCCAGGAGCGAGAAGATGGTGTGTGTCTAGGAAAGTTCGACAAAAGTCAGGATTGGCATCAAACCCCTGGCCTTTGCAAGAATGGAGGTTCCTCTCTGCCTTAGCAAGCAACACCATGTATCTTTTGGGTCAGTGGCAAAGATGCATCCCCCCCCAGCAAATTCACTACACCTGGCCCACCCTCCAAATAATATGGTCTTTTTAACATTGCATTGTTTCCACTGGTATTATATTCTGCCGTGGTTTTTTTTAATCTGCCCTCAGTGTAAATTATGGCTCAGTGGAAGAGAAGAAGAAGAGTTGGTTTTTATATGCTGACTTTCTCTACCACTTAAGGGAGACTCAAACCGGCTTACAATCGCCTTCCCTTCCCCTCCCCACAACAGACACCCTGGGAGGTAGGTGGGACTGAGAGAGCTCTAACAGAGCTGTAACTTGCGCAAGATCACCCAGCTGGCTTCGTGTGTAGGAGTGGGGAAACAAATCCAGTTCACCAGATTAGCCTCCGCTGCTCATGTGGAGGAGTGGGGAATCAAACTAGGTTCTCCAGGTTAGAGTCCACCACTCTTAACCACTACACAATGCTGGCCCTGATCTCACTAGGAAGAGCGTTCCACAGGCCAGGAACAAAGGTTGGGGCAGGGACACGAAAAGGTTGGTGACAACCGCGTCTAGCGCTTGTGGGGCACATACGGAGAACTGTGGGACACGCGCAGCCCTGCCTGCGCCCCACCCCCTCCTACCTTGTGCAAAGATGTGCGTTCCACCAGCTGGAAAGGGGCGGGGTCAATCTTGCTGTTGTTGAAGTTGACAAACTGATCGAGCTGTTGCTCCTCCCATTCCAGGATCTGAAAGCAGAGAAACACTCAGTTCATAGAATCATAGAGTTTGAAGGGATGACCAGGGTCATCTAGTCCAACCCCCTGCACAATGCAGGAAATTCACAACTACCTCTCCCCCCACACCCCCAGTGACTCCTACTCCATGCCCAGAAGATGGCCAAGATGCCCTCCCTCTCATGAACTGCCTAAGGTCATAGAATCAGCATTGCTGACAGATGGCCATCTAGCCTCTGCTTCAAAACCTCCAGGGAAGGAGCACTTACCACCTCCCAAGGAAGCCTGTTCCACTGAGGAACCGCTCTAACTGTTAGAAAATTCTTCCTAATGTCTAGACGGAAACTCTTTTGATTTAATTTCAACCCGTTGTTTGTGGCCCGACCTTCTGGGGCAACAGAAAACAACTCGGCACCCTCCTCCCTAGGACAGCCCTTCAAGGTTCGTAAGAAGTCCTGCTCCATATTGAATGCTAGGTTGGTCCTGGGAATATTAGCTTATATCCAGGATTTGATCCTGAACGAAAAGGTCAGCGGTCATCATGCCACTGGCTTTAAATGTTAGGTAATAGATATCTCAGTTATTTTCAAGTACACCAGCCAACGCTCTTCATATTCTCTGTGCCAATTTGATTATTTTGTTTGTTGTAAAAATCTGATCTAGCCCACTTGCCGTAAGATCTCCATGTGTTACTGTATTGTATTTCCTAAAACTTTATCATTGCTACTTTTAGAGTTGTATTATGTGTTTGTATTATTTAGATTTTTTTACAATTTTATCAATTTTAGTGTGATAATTTTAACCAGGGGTTGCTTTTATTGACCTTACACCTTTATATGTACGGGCAGTCCGCGATTCTGCCGTGCAAAACTATTGTGTCTGGAAATTTTGATGTGTTGGCACGTGATTGGTCAGTCGACCGTATTAATAAACTTGACTTGACTTGTTTGTATTATTTTAGATAATAATAATAATAAGTCCCGTTCCATCCTCCTTGAGGGTGAGGGCCAGACTGAAGGACAGGGAGGTCCCTGGTGGAATACAACAGGCTCCATCACCCCCTCCCCCCGCCCCCATGTATCTTCGGCAAAGGAAAGCATTTGTGCCGATCTTAGCGCAACAGTCAAAGATCTGTAACCCTTGCAACTGTTGGGCTGGAGTGCAAACCAAGCATGCACAACTGCTTAGCAGTTAACATGACACACTTCAAATGAGACCTGGGTCATTTATGCAGGGGCATTTAGCTCACAGTCCCTGCTGGACTGCTTCAAGGCTTCCTTTGCATTAATCACGATTTTACCAACTGTGTGACTTTGCTCCGGCCTTATTCTCCATGCATATCTCTTAACTTCGGGTTTCTCTCCCCACACCCATTTTGGCTTCTCCCTCCCACGTGTCTGTCCCTCCCATCCAGCCCCTTCCCTCAAAGCAAAGCACAAAAGAGGGAGTTAAACCTTCATGAAATGTGCAGGAAGATAGGCTGCAAAGGTTGGAAGGCAGCTCCCTGCCGGCAGGGAGCTGTTGAAGAAAGGTGAGGAGGAATACTCAGCAAAAGCACACGCAGCCCCTTTAAGAGCTGACCCGCCCCCTCCAAGTAAAGTGCAACAAGGCTGCGTTTTCAGGGGGAGCTCCGATTCACTGGGGATGACTAATTAATCACAAGGTACTCCTGGAATTGGGGAGGGGGAATCTTTCATGCATACGATGTTTGAGAATTCGGAGCAGAAAATTGTGCAGCAAACCAAACGCAAATTTCCCCTGCGTAAATTACCCTGGAGTCTGCAAAGTCACACGTTGAACATTTTCAGCAGTTGGCTTAAACCAGACCTAAGCAACCAGCTAATGTGGTGTAGTGGTTAAGGTGTCAGACTAGGGTCTGGGAAACCCAGCTTCGAATCCCCACTCGGCCATGGAAAATTCCTGGGTGACCACGGGCCAGTGGTCTCTCAGCCTCGACCATGGCAAGTTATTCGGACGGGAGACCTCCAAGGAATACCACAGTCGTGATGTGGAGGCAGGCGATGGCAAACCACCTCTGAACGCCTCTTGCCTTGAAAGCCCTACAGATTTTGGAAGCTAAGCAGGGTCGGCCCTGGTTAGTACTTGGATGGGAGACCACCGAGGAAGCCCAGGGTTGTGACACAGAGGCAGGCAATGGCAAACCCCCTCTGTAACGTCTCTAGCCTTTGCAAACCCTATGAGGGGTCGCTTGTCTTGACAGTATTCAGTTATTATTGCCCTGGCCTGATTGGTCTAGGACAGCCCAATCTCCTTATATTTTGGAAGTTAAGCCGGATCAGCCCTAGCTAGTACTCAGGTGAGAGAGACCCACCAAGGAGTAGGGTTGCCAACCTCTAGGTAATAGCTGGAGATCTCCTGCTATTACAACTGATCTCCAGCCAATAGAGATCAGTTTCTCTGAAGAAAATGACCGCTTTGTCCATTGGACTCTATGGCATTGAAGTCCCTCCCCTCCCCAAACCCCACCTTCCTCAGGCTCCACCCCAAAAACCTCCCACCGATGGCAAAGAGGGACCTGGCAACCCTACCAAGGAAGTCCAGGGTTGCTATGCAGAGGGAAGCAAAAGCAAACCACCTCTGAACATCTCTCCCCTTGAATCCTCCAGGGGTTGCCAGGGGTTGCCCCTTGGTAGCACCTGCCATCACCACCATGCAGCAGGACAGGCACCAACCCAGAATATTCTATGGGAATTATAGGGCCCCCTCCAATCTCGCTAGGTGCCTCTTCTGAAGAGACTTGGCCTCGTGGCCAGGCTGTGGTCAGATTCGGTTTTTCCACGTATCCGGTCAGCCATTGCAACTCCTGCTTTGCAAACGGGGGCTCTCAACGCCACTTCCCTGGTTAGGTTTTAAAACAAGGGTTGTCTTAGAACCATAGAATCATAGAGTTGGAAGGGGCCAAACAGGCCATCTAGTCCAACCCCCTGCTCAATGCAGGATCAGCCTAAAGTAGTGGTTCCCAAAGTGGGCAGTACCACCCCCTGGGGTGCGGTGGGATTACCTAGGGGGGAACTAAGAAGCAAGGGGGCAGCAGGGGGGCGCCATAGGGAGGCCCCTTCAACTGTGTTGCTGGATAGGGTAGAGGGCGCTGGGGTTAAGTTTGTGGAACCAAGGGGGCGGCGGCCCAAAATGTTTGGGAACCGCAAGCCTAAAGCATCCCTGACAATTGCTTGTCCAGCCTCTGCTTAAAGACTGCCAGTGAAGGGGTGCTCACCACCTCCCTGGGTAGCCGATTCCACTGTCGAACAACTGTTACTGTAAAAAATATTTTTTCCTAATATCCAGCCGATACCTTTTCTCCCGCCAACAGGAACAGCTCCCTGCCCTTCTCTACGTGACAGGCCTTCAAATACTTAAAGAGAGCAATCCTGTCCCCCCTCAACCTCCTCTTCCCCAGATAAACATTCCCAGCTTCCTCGGCCTTTCCTCGTAGGGCTCAGTCTCCTGCCCCCTGATCATCCTCGTTGCTCTCCTCTGCACCCGCTCAATTCTGTCCACATCCTTTTTGGAGTGAGGCCTCCAGAACTGCACACAATACTCCAGGCAGCCTGACCAATGCTGTGTACAGCGGAACTATATCTTGCGATTTGGATGTTATGCCTCTGTTGACGCACGCCCAATATCATCTTCACTAGCCAACTGGGGTCGCTATGCCATGCAGAGGCAGGCAACGGCAAACCACCTCTGCTCATCTCTTGCCTTGAACACCCCATGGCCAGGGCCGTCACGAATCGGTTGCGACTCGAGAGCGCATCTTCGTTCATCTCCTAGTTCCTCTATCTAACAGTGCACGGCAGAAGACGGACGCTGAAACGGGCATCCTGGAATCCTCGGAGGGGAGATGCTCTGGCTTTGGACTCCACGTCAAAAGAGAAGGCACTGACCTCTGCTTACCATGCCCCGCCACGTCCAAAATTGATTTTGTGATTCTTTCCCCTCCAGCAGGGTGATTCATTTATGATATCCCACTTCCCAGCCAAGATTGGTCCCAAAGCAAACCACAGGAATAAAAATCCAATATAAATGACGTGAAAATTCAATGGACATTTTCCGGGGGGCAGAGGGGTGGGGGAGAATTGCCACTAAGCAGATCTGGGCATGATCCTGCTTTCTCTCTGCTACTCTCACCGGTGGAGTTGGCAGGCAGAGGGTTTGGTTGGAACTGGACTCAGGCATGACAGAGGGGGCCCCCGTAGCTTCCCGCCCCCCCCCAACTGGTGCAAGGTCACCCAGCAAGTTTCGGCGGCAGAGTGGGGATTCGAACCAGGGTCTCCCAGATCCTAGCCCAACACTCTAACCACCACGCTACACTGGCTTATGTTAGTATCTGCAATGTGTCCCATCACCGCCAGATGACAATCCCTCTCCCCGGATTCTGTGCGAGATGGATGCTTACCTCTGCCGGCGTCATCTCGCTGATCACTTCGAATTCTTCCTGCGGGAGAAAAGAGACGGGATGTGATTTCCACGCCTGCAGCGGGAGCGTGAAGGAGGAGCTGAGCTGGGCAAAAGAGAAATCTGACGGATAGGGTGGTGGCCAAGCTGGGCAATAAAAGGCCGAGGTCTGAACTGCCTGTTTTGTAACTAAAGGGCAGAAAGCTGCGGGTCCCAAACAAGCAGGGGGAGAGAAACTAAAAGAGGGCTTGTGCGCTCCAGGTTTGAGGGCAACGGAAAAGGTCGATTGACGGCTCATGTGCACACTTCGGTTCTGTCCACAGGTAATTTTTACCTTGCCGAGGCAGTACGGTGAGCATATCTTGCCCAAATGTGCCCTCCTGTGGCAAAAGCCGGTATATACTCTGCTAGACCAAACTCCGGTCTCCAGCATCGCTTGGGAAGCAGGCGAGAAGCATCGTGGGCCGCATTCCCGCAATGGCGCATTTGGGAGTCCACTTCCCACAGCTGCTGTCAAAGAGGTGTGTTTCTGTCCAGGCCTCATAAGGGCCGTTTATTTATGGAGCTTGTCCGGAGGCACCTGGATCTCAAGCCCCGCGAGGCACTATGGGGAAGCAAGCTGTGGTTTGCCTATGGAATGAACACTCCCACTTGGAGCGCAGCCGATTCTGACTCTCTGAAGAGCGCATCTATTTGGTGTGTTGCTTCCACATGGCATGTGGAAGCCATTAAGGGCCATCACGCGAAGTGATGGTATCGCTTTTCTCTGCTCTGGTTAGACCTCATCTTAGTGTACTGTGTTCAGTTTTGGGCACCACAATTTATGAAGGAGGTAGACAAGCTGGAACGTGTCCAGAGGAGGACAACAAAGATGGTGAGGGGGTCTGGAGACCTAGTCCTATGAGGAAAGGTTGAAGGAGGTGGGAATGTCTAGCCTGAAGCTGAGAAGACTGAGAGAGGATATGATAACCATCTTCAAGTACTTGAAGGGCTGTCATAGAGAGGAGGGTGCCGAGTTGTTTTCTGTTGCCCCAGAACGTCGGACCAGAACCAACGGGTTGAAATTAAATCAGAAGAGTTTCTGTGGAGACATTAGGAAGAATTTTCTAACAGTCAGAGTGGTTCCTCGGTGGAAGAGGCTTCCTCGGGAGGTGGTGAGCTCTCCTTCCCTGGAGGTTTTTAAGCAGAGGCTAGGTGGCCATTTGTCAGCAATGCTGATTCTATGACCTTAGGCAGATGATGAGAGGGAGGGCATTTGGCCATCTTCTGGGCATGGAGTAGGGGTTACTGGGGTGTGTGTGTGGGAGGTAGTTGTGAATTTCCTGCATTGTGCAGGGGGTTAGACTAGATGACCCTGGTGGTCCCTTCCAACGCTATGATTCTATGATTCAATGTCATTTTACAGAAAAATCTGACCATTCAAAAATGCTGAGAGGGTCTGGGGTGTGTGCTGCCACTCAGCTAGCATTGCCAGGTCCCCCCCCCTTCAGCCACTTCTGCATTGTGCAGGGGGTTGGACTAGATGACCCTGGTGGTCCCTTCCAACTCTATAATTTTATGATTCTATAATTCTAAGGACCCTATGAATTAATGACCTCCAAAATGCCCTATCAACGGCCTTGCTTAGGGCTTACAAACTGAGGAAGGCGGCTGCCTTGATCAAGTCTGTCCATCTCCTGTCGGGTCTTCCTCTTTTCCTGCTGCCCTCAACTTTTCCTAGCATGACTGTCTTTTCTAGTGACTCTTGTCTTCTCATAATGCGACTGAAGTACAATAGCCTCAGTCTGGCCATTTTAACATTTGTCTCACGTCTGCTTAATGTTTGAATGGTGCACATTGAGAAAGTCATAGGGGCACACTGGAAATGGCATGAAGGGCATAAGGCCTTTCCAGAAATCAGGGAAGCCCACGTTTCTTTACTGCAGCTAAATGCTCAACAGTCATGTGCTCTCCGTGCTGCTGGGGCACGGAGTTCAGTATCAGTGCGAGGGTCCCGCACGAATCGCACCTCACGTCTGACTCCATGTTCCTGACAATCATTCGTGGGAGCGGTAACACGCCTCCACCGATTCAATTACAAAGCTGGGCATTGGCAACAGAGTCGCACTGTACTAAACACTTCACAAATTTACTTTGATAAATTATTAGGGGTTGTGGTCTGTGCTCCCACTGTGTAATTTTTGCATCATTTAACATGTCATGTTAATACTTATGCTTGGCTTCAGTTCTGTTTTTGGACTTTGGGTTGGTAGAATCATAGAATCATAGAGCTGGAAGGGACCACCAGGGTTGTCTAGTAGTCCAACCCCCTGCACAATGCAGAAAATTTAGAACTACCTCCCACGCACACCCCCTATTCCATTCCCAGAGGATGGCCAAGATGCCTTCCCTCTCATCATCTGCCTGTTATAGAATCAGCATTGCTGACAGATGGCCATCTAGCCTCTGCTTAAAAACCTCCAGGGAAGGAGAGCTCACCACCTCCCGAGGAAGCCTGTTCCACTGAGGAACCGCTCTGACTGTTAGAAAATTCTTCCTAATGTCTCCACGGAAACTCGTTTGATTTAATTTCAACCCATTGGTTCTGGTCCGACCTTCTGGGGCAGCAGAAAACAACTTGGCACCATCCTTTATATGACAGCCCTTCAAGATGGTTATCATATCACTACAACTTAATTCATACTGCATTGTTCATTGAATGTTCCATCCTACTGATTAAATTGACTCACTCTCTGAAATCCGCCTGGAGCCCAAGTGAGAAAGGCGGAATATAAATCAATAAATATGTTCATTGTCTCAGAAGCAAAACAGATTCCAGTACACCAATTCTGAGTGAAACACAGTCAACAGAGAGATTTCTCTCGAATCATTGGTTGAGGACAAAGGAGCATGAGAAACTGAACTAGGCTGATTCCACATGAAAGGTGTGTCCCCCCCCCCCGTGGTAGTCATGTTGCTACCATGACTGTTGCACAATCCGCACTCACAGCAGTGATTTCACACGGCACAAGGTAATCTTCTTTTTTTACTCTTCTTAGCTGCAATTTGTCTTTCACACCAGATGTGGATAGCATCTCTCCCCCCCTTGTCATGCCGCTGGCAAGATCCTCTGCCCACTTTTAAAAATAATTTTTGCTGCATAGGCTGCTTCAGAATAACATGGGGAAGGTCTATGGCTCAGTGGCAGAGCCTCTGCTTGGCATGCAGAAGGTCCCAGGTTCAATCCCTGGCATCTCCAGTTAAAGGGACTAGGTGATGTGGAAGACCTCTGACTGAGACCCTGGAAAGCCGCTGCCAGTCTGAGTAGACAATACTGTCTTTGATGGACCGAGGGTCTGATTCAGTAGGCAGCTTCATGTGTTCAACGCAATACTTTAATTGTTTGGTAAGGAAGATATCTGTGGTCATCTGCATCGAAAAGACTAATTGGCCCCCTGCTGCTTGGGGGAAAGGGAGAGAACACTTCAGGGACTTTTCAAATGCTAATCAAGAGAGCAGATAATATATTTTTTTATTATTTATTATGTACTTCATTTATATCTTGCCTTCCTCCCCCATGGGGTCCCAAAGCAGCGTACATCATTCTCCTCTATCAAAATATTTTTTTAAAACCCTCAGTTTCAATGGTGTCAGCAAGGACACCGAGTCAGTCCACTGTGAAAATGCAGAGGAAAAGGGCTTTCTTCCATTCAAACAGCGGACAGAACTGTGGCTCGGTGGAAGAGCCACTGCTTGGCATGTGGAAGGTCCCAGGTTCAATCCCAGGCATCTCCGGTTAAAGGGACTAGGCAAGTAGGTCCTCCGCCTGAGACCCTGGAGAGCCGCTGCCGGTCTGAATAGACAATACTGACTTTGATGGACCAAGAGTCTGATTCAGTATAAGGCAGCTTCATCATAATCTTTTTTCAGGCTTTAAAAAAAGGGGAGCTTTTAGCAACTCAAGTCACTGAAAACGGAGAGAAACCTCAGTGTGGAATCAGCCTAGGACGGAAAACCCACTGTAAATGGTGGGAAGAACCTGTTTCAACCCCAGCCAAATCCCCACCTTTCTTCATGCTGACAGAGAAACCAGGAAACCGATCCCCCGGTGCGGGTTTTCACTACAGGGCATGGGACGGGAGAAAAATTAGCTGGGGGAACAAGGGTGAGAGGCAGGGATGAAGGAGATGAAGATTTCTGATTGGCTGTTCCAAAAGAGATCACTTTATCATTGATTAGTTCAGCAAACGGGGAAAGAGTTTCCCCCCCCGGCTCCCACTAAAGAAAGATTAATCAAACACGAGGCTGGAGAGTGCTGAAGGGTTGGAGGGTGCCCCACCTTGGCACCTTAGGGGTGTATGCAGGAAGCCACTACGGCATCTGTTACAGTCTCCATCCACCATTACGAGGCAACCGGAGAACCTCAGCGTGCCCTTCCAGGCCAAAGCTGCCTCTCGTTTCCCCCCAAAAAGCTGGTCTGCTGGATCAGAACCACAGCGCCAGCCTTCCTTTGCCAGCAGTGACCAGGCAGTTATCTCTCTCCAGCCTTCCGATACTCCGAAATATGAATTTGTTTAATCCTTTGACATGCAATCCTTAAAACCTAACTTGTGTTTGCTACAGATTTATTTATGTTATTTGTGTGTGAGTGTGTGGGGGAAGTTAACTTCTTTAAGTTAGCAACTGTCACGCCATCTTGTGGTGGTGAATCCCACAAGTATATTATAGGCTGTGTGAAAGAAGCAGAAGAAGAGTTGGTTTTTATATGCCAACTTTGTCTACCACTTAAGAAAGAATCAAAACGGCTTACAATCACCTTCTCTTCCCCTCCCCACAACAGGCACCCTGTGAGGTAGGGCTGAGAGAGCTCGAAGAGAGCTGTGACTAGCTCAAGGTCACCCAGCAGGCTTCATGTGGAGGAGTGGGGAAACCAATCCAGTTCACCAGATTAGCCTCCGCCTCTCATGTGGAGGAGTGGGGAACCAAACCCGGTTCTCCAGATCAGAGTCCACCACTCCAAACCACCATTCTTAACCACTACACTACACTGGCTCTTTACCTCTTCTAAACCACTTCCCTTTGCCTCTTCAAAGCCACTGTCCAATTTCTAGTTTTGGGAGAGTCTGAAGACTCTTGTTTCAGGTGGGCTGGCTGTGTTGGTCTGCAGTAGAAGACCAAGATTTGAATCTAGCCACACCTGAGAGACCAACAAGATTTGGGAGGTATAAGCTTTTGAGAGTCAAAGTTCTCTTTCTCCGTATCTGACCAAGGGAGCTTTAACTCTCCAAAGATTATACCCTACAAATTTTGTTGGTCTTGAATGTGTCGGTGGGTGGTGGAAAGGGCTGCCGATGACTCATGGTGACTCAGTAGGGTGTTCAAGGCAAGAAATGTTCAGATGTGATTTGCCACTGCCTGCCTCTGTGTAACAACCTTGACCTTCCTTGGCAGTCTCTCATTCAAGTACTAACCGGTGCTGACCCTGCTTAGCTCCCGATATTTGACAAGATCAGGCTACTCTGGGCCATTCAGGTCAGAACCCAGTTTAATACATTACTGGATTAAGAACATAAGAAAGGCCATGCTGGATCAGACCAAGCCCATCAAGTCCAGCAGTCTGCTCACACAGTGGCCAACCAGGTGCCTCTAGAAGCAGCATGCTCCTCTGATCCTGGAGAGAATAGGAATGCATCATGACTAGTATCCATTTTTACTAATAGCCATGGATAGCCCTATCCTCTATGACAGGGGTGGGGAACCTTTTTCCTGCCAAGGGCCATTTGCACATTTATGACATCATTCAGGGGCCATACCAGGTGTAGATCTCCCAGTGGGGGGGGGAAGAGGCTAGGGTTGCCAGGTCTCCAGCCACCACCTGGAGGTTGGCAACCCCAGGGGAGGCCACACAGAGAAGGCCTGCAGGGTGCCCCCACTCCCCCTTCCCAGGCGGAAGGGCAGCGAGCAGTGGGCCCGAGCAAACGAGGTGCCAGGGGGGCGCAGCCCACAGTGGATCGGCAAGGGAGGAAGGAAAACAGAGAAAGAGGAAAAGGGAGGGAGGGAGAAAGGGAGAAAGAAATGGAGAGAAAGAAAGAAAAGGACGGAGGGAGACAAAGAAAAGGACGGAGGGAGACAAAGAAAAGGATGGAGGGAGACAAAGAAAGAGACAGAAAAAGAGGGAGAAAGAGAGGGAGAGAAAGGAGAAAGAGTGACAGAGGAAGAAAAGAGAGAAAAGCCTCCCCCTCCACACACACACACCCGCACATGCTGGCCCCGTGCGACTGGGCCCCAGTCTCTATGCCCTCTCCTCCCCAGAGTCCACAAAAGCCCCCCCCCCCCGAAGCCCGATCGGCTCCTATATGCATGCTCTGCTGCCGGGAGCCGCCAGCCTCTTTCCCCCTCCCTCTCGCTGCTCAACAGCCGACAGTCGGCGAGAGAAGGTCCAAAGGGCGCCGCAGCGCCGCTGTAAGCCAGGAACACCCTCTGGGAGGGCCGCCCTGCGCCCCACCTCTGCAGCAGGGCCCCGGAGCTCCGGAGGGCCACAAAAAATGTCCTCGGGGGTCGCATACGGCCCCCGGGCCTGAGGTTCCCCACCCCTGCTCTATGAACATGTCCACTCTTAAAGCCTTCCAAATTGGCAGCCATCACCACATCCTGGGGCAGGGAGTTCCACAATTTAACTATGCATTGTGTGAAGAAATGCTTCCATTCATCTGTTTGGAATCTCTGTTTGGAATCTTGTTCTTTTGAAGATTCTTGTGCAACTCCTGTTTTTGTCAACAAAAGAATGAGCAAAAGAACAGTTCCAATCTAATTTAATGTTGTGTGAGTGTGCACGGGAAAGCGTTCTCATTTGGACTTTCCATCTCAGGAACTAAAACATCCTGGGTTGGTTCAGGCACCGTAAAAACCTTCAGCACAGTCCAAGGCCTCATCAGACAGATTCGAGTTTCCTGCCCAGTGATTGTCCGGCAGGAATGGAGTGGACGTGGCGTGGCCTACACTTACCGCCACGGAAATGCGGACGCGCTTCGACTTCCGCTTTTCAGATTGGCCCGAATTCTCTTCCTTTTTTAAAAAACATAAGTTTTACCAGGAGGGAAAAAAACAATAAGGAAGAGAGAATTGTGGGAGATGTGCGCTCACCAAAACAGCGAGGAGTGAATGCAGCTCTCACTGAAGGGGCTTTCCCCAGGCAACATCCCCAACAGTGTGGGCTGGGGTGGGAGGAAAGAAGGGGAGGGCTCACCTCATTAGGCTCTGCCATTGTGGTGTTGCCACAGAAGAGACTCCTCAGGGCGATGCCAGGCGGGTCCACGGTGCCGGCTGCCCACCAAGAGAGAGACAAATAGAATTCAGACCTTGCAACAACGTGAGGTTTGTTTAAAAGGGTGCTTTGTGCGACAAGCCTTAGTTAGTCTTCTAGACTTAGGTAATAAATGCCAGTTTGTTCATAAGCCCCACTGGGTCTGCTTCTCATCCCCTCTCAGCAAGAGGAACAGTCATCCCCACCCTTCTGTCTCTGTGTCCAGAGAGCTGCGAGGGGTGGTGCTACTCAACAAACCGTGATTTGGGAATGCTGCAGTCCCAGCAAACTACAACTGGTACAAGCCGTGGGTACCAAACTGGGGAGAAATTGTGAAGTTTGGGGCCAACCGAGAAACCCTGGTTTGCTCTATGGACTGAGTTTGTGCATCGCGACCAACTGGGATTTGGTTAATCTGCTGCTTATCATGATGTCTCAACGCAGCCCCAATCGGGCCTAGTCTGAAGGACCCAGATGGGGAAAGGGGGTCTGCAGACTCACTTGCAGGGCTCTCGGATAAACTGCTGGAGGCTCGTTTCAGGGCTGGCTTGAGGGGTTTGCGGGCCTCGCTTCGTGGTGGGACGAATGAGGATTCGTCTGTGCTGATCTGGGTTGAAAGAAAGAGAAGAGGGAAGAGGCTACATACAGGAAAGGATGATCGAAACCCAATGACGGAAATCGAGCTTTTCCATGTATTAATTAGATGGTAGTGGTGGAAAGTGCTGTCCAGTCAAAGCCAACTCTTGGTGACCCCGTAGGTTTTTCAAAGCAAAAAACATTCAGAGGTGGTTTGCCATTGCCTTGACCCTTGACTTCCCAGGTGGTCTCCCATCCAAATATGAACCAGGGCCAACTCTGCTTAGCTTCTGAGATCCGACAAGATTGGGCTAGCCTGGGCTATCCAGGTTAGGGGATCAATTAGGTACCTCCTAAATAAAAGTGCATGTTAAATGGTTGTGATATCCACTATCCATTTCTGTAATATTTCCCTTCCTGTTTTAGAAAACGATATACAGACATACGGCTTATTTTCATGTATTGGCTAATACATTTTATCAGTGGTTGATGTTACACGCATCCGGAAATGCTGATAAATTTTATACCAGACGCTTGCGTGAACAAGTTTCCATGTTGCAAGGCAAGAAGAAGGAGAAGGAGAAGGAGGAGAAGATGAAAAGGAAGGAGAAGGAGAGTTGGTTTTTATATGCTGACTTTCTCTACCACTTAAGGGAGACTCAAACCGGCTCACTACCTCCCTAGGTAGTCAGTTCCACTGTCAAACAACTCTTACTGTAAAATATTTTTCCTAATATTTTTCCGCCCTCAATTTAAACCCATTATTGCGATTCCTCTCCTCTGCTGCCAACAGGAAGGGCTCCCTGCTCTCCTCTTGGCGTCTGGACAATGGCCATTCCAGGCCTCGCCCTCCTCACCTGGAAGCGCACTCCTGTGTCAGGCGGGGGCTGCCCTTCGTTTTCCGGGCTCTTCTCGGGCTCCTTGCGTTCCGCCTGGGCCTTTTGACGCATGTACTGCAGGCGGCGCGGGAAGCTCAGCTGCTCGCTCAGGAGGGCCACGATTTGGGCGCGTTCGATGGACCCCAGGAGGATCATGGATTCTGCGGAGACAGCGAGGGAGAGGAGTCGTTCTCGTTAGCGAGGTCGTGGCTCCGACGGGGCTGAAGTCGGGGACGTTTATACTGTGAGGTATAACTGTACTATGTTCAGTTCTGGTCACCACACCCCAAAAAAAGGGTACTGCAGAGCTTGAGAAGGTGCAGAAGAGAGCAACCAAAATGATCAGGGGACCAGAGCAACTGCCCTATGAGGAGCGGTTGAAACGCTTAGGGCTGTTGAGCTTGGAAAGAAGGCGGTTAAGGGGAGACATGATAGAGGCCTATAAAATTATGTATGGTGTGGAGAGAGTGGACAGGGAGAAGCTTTTCTCCCTCTCTCATAATACTAGAATGTGGGGTCATCTGCTGAAGCTGGAGGGCGAGAGATTCAAAACAGAGAAAAGGAAGTATTTCTTGAAGTATTTCTTCACACAACGCAGTTAAACTGTGGAACTCTCTGCCCCAGGATGTGGTGATGGCTGCCAACTTGGAAGGCTTTAAGAGAGAAGTGGACACATTCATGGAGGAGAGGGCTATCCATGGCTACTAGTAAAAATGGATAATAGTCATGATGCATACCTAATCTCTCCAGGATCAGAGGAGCAGGCCTATTATATTAGCTGTCGTGGTACACAGGCAGGACAATGCTGCTGCCGTTGTCTTGTTTGTGGGCTTCCTAGAGGCACCTGGTTGGCCACTGTGTGAACAGACTGCTGGACTTGATGGGCCTTGGTCTGACCCAGCATGGCCTTTCTTATGTTTGTATGTTCCTTTTGGTGCCTGACCAGGTGTCTGAAGGTAGCAGTGGGGGGCTGAGTTTGACCAACCAGGTTCAGATTTTTAAAAAGGAATGGACACAAGCCCAGGGTCGAGGCAACATAGGGGAAAGAGGAACCCAGCAATCCAGGCCAGAGAGTATCTAGCTTCTCCCGGCCAGTAAAAGCTTGTTTTGACCTTTGCAAATCGCTGTGACAATGTGTTATTGTCTGCTGCTGTCCCGGTCATAAAGGGTGGCTTCAGCCAGGGGAAGAGAGCCACGTCACAGCGGGAGAGCCATCCAGCAGAAAGGTGAGATGAGAAGCAAGCCAAGGGAAAGGGGGCAGGTCAATGATAGATTGCGATAAATCGTGATCTTGTGCATCATAAGTTAGACACACACACAAAGATTCAAGACACGTTGCTGTCCTTCACAAAACATAGAGGTTTACTAATCAAAATTAATAACTCATATCTACAGTTCGTGTCCTCAACTCTTGCCAGCACGTGGCTAACACAGTAAAGAATATAGTTAACATTATCTTCTCGAGGAAGAAGTGAAATGAAGTAAGTTTTTTCTTAACCAAAACGGCAGTTCAAGTGAAGCTTCTTAGGATCGCGCCAAGAACATCACATGACCAAAAACTCTTGATCTGACCAATCGACACTTGCCAAGTGGCCAGCACCATCCCTTGAGTCAATGTAAACAGAAACCCAAACATATAACCCTTTTTGTGATCCTGGAAGAGACAAAACACGTAGACTAATACCCAACAATGTCCCCCCCAGGCAATAAACACGACAACAGTCTGACCCATGGAGGAACAGGTAGTGTGGGGAAAAGGGTGGGGGGAGGAAAGCCTGTGGGGGTCAGGAGAGCAGAGCAAGGATGCTTCCGCTGGAGGGCCTTAGGAGTCAATCTGTAACAATGAAGAAAGCTGATAGGAAGAAAGTAGATTCCTTTGAAATGTGGTGTTGGAGGAGAGCGTTACGGATACCGTGGACTGCCAAAAAAAAACCCCAAATCAGTGGGTTCTAGATAATATCAAGCCGGAACTGACCCTAGAAGCTAACATGACTAAACTGAGGCTGTCATACTTTGGTCACATCATGAGAAGTCAAGAGTAACTGGAAAAGGCAATCCTGCTAGGAAAAGTTGAAGGCAGCAGGAAAAGAAGAAGACCCAATATGAGGTGGATGGACTCTATAAAGGAAGCCACAGCCCTCGATTTGCAAGACCTGAGCAAGGCGGTTAAGGATAGGACATTTTGGAGGACATTGATTCATAGGGTCGCCATGAGTCGGAAATGACTTGACAGCACTTAAAACACACATTGTACTTCGGTCAAATCATGAGATGGAAAAGACAATCATGCTAGGAAAAGTTGGAGGAAGGAGGAAAAGAGGAAGACCCAACAAGAGATGGATTGACTTGGTAAAGGAAGCCACGGCCTTCAGTTTGCAAGACCTGAGCAAGGCGGTTAAGGATAGGACATTTTGGAGGACACTGATTCACTGGGTCGCCATGAGTCAGAAGCAACTTGATGGCACTTAACACACACACAACTCAGGTACTGCTGAGCTAACTGGGATTCAACTGGGGATTCCTCCATTCATTGGTGACAACTACCCAGAGATATGACAGACGAAGATTCCCGAGATGGGCTGTCACGCTGGTTAAAAATCCCCGTGTGCTGCCCCTCTCACTTGGCAACCAGAGTTAGAAGGGCAGCCAGCATTTGGATGTCGCACTAAACCAGTTTCTAAACCGTGGCGGAACGTGGCCACGGACCTTGAGACACGGCAAAAACACTTCCCCTTCAGAAAGCGGAGTCACGGACAGTGGCATCTTGCAGATCTCTGCTAAAACTTCCTGACACTTGTGAACACTGTGAGTCAGCTCCAGTTAAAAGGATTCACACACACAAGGGGGGTGATTTTCACTGATTTTCGCTCTCCAATGGCAGCTCTCCAAATTCTCCTCTTGGGGGTGGAAAGTGCCGTCAAGTCACAGCTGACTTATGGTGACCCTGTAGGGTTTTCCAGGCAAGAGAAGTTGGGAGGTGGTTTGCCATTGCCTGCCTCTGCATAGCAAACCTGATATTCCTTGGTGGTCTCCCATCCAAGTACTAACCAGGACTGACCATGCTTAGCTTCTGAGATCTGATGAGATCAGGCTAGCCTGGGCTATCCAGGTCAGGGCATGTAATGCACTGTAGTAGTAGAAAGTGCTGTCAAGTCACAGCTGACTTATGGCGACCCCATAGAGTCCCCATAGGGTTTTCAAGGCAAGAGACATTCAGACTCCATAGGGTTTTTAAGGCAAGAGACGTTCAGAAGTGGAGTTCCTTGGAGGTCTCCCCTCCAAATAGTAACCAGGGCTGACGGTGCTTAGCTTCTGAGAACTGACAAGATCGGGCTATCCTGGCCTAAAGGTAAAGGCAGTCCCCTGTGTAAGCACTGGGTCATTACTGACCATGGGGTAATGTCACATCACAACATTTACTAGGCAGACTAGGGGTCCCTTTATTTCTTTAGCCCAAGGGAATTGGAAAATAGTTTAAAACATAGTAAAATTAGTCGCAAATAACTTATCTTATTCTACAAACTTTTTAAATAGATGGCTGCATTTTCTAGAATATGTGGAGAGGGGGGCATCAAGATGTAAACAGTGTCCACAAAACTATCGTATGATTTGGATTTATTAAGTTCTGCTGAGTGGTATTGTATTTGTTAAAAGCACTGATGTATAATGTTGGAACAAAGTATAACAATGGAACATATTTTGGAACCAAGTGTTGAAACATATCTTGACTGTACAATGGTGTTTAACGTATTGCAGTTGTATTTTTATTTTTGCTGTTGTTGTCATCATAAACTAAACTCAAAATAAAGAGTTAAAAAAACATAGTTAAATTGTGGAACTCCCTGCCCCAGGATGTGGTGATGGCTGCCACCTTGGAAGGCTTTAAGAGGGGAGTGGACATGTTCATGGAGGAGAGGGCTATCCATGGCTATTAGTTAAAATGGATACTGGTCATGATGCATATCTATTCTCTCCAGGATCAGAGGAGCATGCCTATTACATTAGGTGCTGTGGAACATAGGCAGGATAATGCTGCTGCAGTCGCCTTGTTTGTGGCTTCCTAGAGGCACCTGGTTGGCCACTGTGGGAACAGACTGCTGGACTTGATGGGCCTGGGTCTGATCCAGCATAGCTTTTCTTATGTTCTTATGTTCTAGGTTACAATCACTGATGAAAAAGTATGTCACTTAAACATAAGCCTATTAACAAAATCTAAAATTGTGGGAGTTAAATCCATACTAGAGGCATCGCTTACATTGAAATAAAAGCAGCATTTCGGAGAGCTCTATTTCCTTCAACACCTGGCTCGCATTTTCTTTGATGCAGTTGCAAATAATGCATCTTGATAAGGCCCACTTTAATCTTTATCAGACAACAGATAAGCAATGTTATCCTGCGGTTACCAGTTAATACATTAAGAAAGATGAAAAGGGAGCCGCTTATAGTCAATTACTCCAAAGTGGTCTTTGGAAAGAGATCTAAGAAATACAAATGAGAAAGAAATATAAATGAGGGCCAACACAGCGTTGCGGATACAGTGTTGGACTTGTTCAGTTTCCACAGGGCATGCAAGGCCGAATTGTTCAGGATGGCCTTTGGAGTATAATCCACATGTTTGGGTTGTTTTGTTAGTGGTACGGTGCTAGACACATATTTTAATAGTTTAACATTTTCATGTTGATATTTTATATTTCATAGAATCATAGAGTTGGAAGGGACCACCAGGGTCATCTAGTCCAACCTGCAGCACAATGCAGGAAATTCACAACTACCTCCCCCACATGCCCCTAGTGACCCCTACTTCATGCCCAGAAGATGGCCAAGATGCCCTCCGTCTCATCATCTGCCTAAGCTCATAGAATCAGCATTGCTGACAGATGGCCATCTAACCTTTTCTAACTTCTTTTTTGTTATCTGCTTTTATGTTGCTTAACTCATTGATACTGTCTCAATGTTGTCAGTTGCAAGGCCCTTTGGGTCCTCAATTGTAATTGCAAGGCCCTCAATGTTGCAAGGCCCTTTGGGTGAGTGGCGACTAAAAAAACCCTAATAAAAACAAACAAGCAAATAAATCTGGGAGGCCCCGCTCTACAGCCATAAAGAATCACAGTGGGTGGCGGTGTCTCTCTGGCTAACTCCACCAGACCTTGTGGAAATGAAGCAGATTTCACGAGAAACAATGAAAAGTTCAAAAGAAATGAAGACTTACAACAACAACAACAACAAGAATTGGTTTTTATATGCCGACTTTTCCTACCACTTAAGGAAGAATCAAACCGGCTTACAATCGCCTTCCCTTCCCCGCCCCACAACAGACACCCTGTGAGGTAGGTGGGGCTGAGAGAGCTGTGACTAGCCCAAGGTCACCCAGCTGGCTCCATGTGGAGGAGTGGGGAAACTAACCCGGTTCACCAGATTAGCCTCCGCCGCTCATGTGGAGGAGTGGGGAATCAAACCCGGTTCTCCAGATTGGAATCAACTGCTCCAAATATCCAGGGGGGATGTACAACTGAGGCTTGAGCACACCAAGGATTGTACTATCAAGCCCATGCAAGAGAATGCTGACAAATTCATATATGTGTAGTTTGTGACCCTGAGGACTAGAAACCTGATGAAAGAAAAGCTATGCTGAGGGCCCCAGGATTCAGCTGAAGCTGCTGATTAAACAGTTGCTGATTCTTATCTATTCTTCCTGGAGGATAGGTCTACCAGTGGATGCTATCCATGATGACTACAAGGAACCTCCACATCCAGGAGCAGTCAACCTCTAAGCACCAGTGCCAGGAGGCAACAACGGGGGAAGGCCTTGGCCTCTACGTCCCACTGTTGGCCTTCCAGAGGACCTGGTTGGCCGCTGTGTGAGTCGGGATGCTGGACTAGATGGATCCTCACTGGTCTGATCCAGCAGGGCTCTTCTGATGTTCTTAGGAAGGCCTCAGCCTCTATGCCCTATCTGTTGGCCCTCCAGAGGAACTGGTTGGCCACTGTGTGAGATGGGGGGGTGGACTAGATGGACCACCGGTCTGAACCAGCAGGGCTCTTTGTATATGCTTAATCCTGTATTTTATGCCCTGCGGCAATATGAAACGCCCAGCACTTTACCAGAATCCCTGCAGAGAGCTGGGTGTGCCAAGAGCACAGCAACTAAAAGGTTAACAGCCCCCCCCCCACATAACACACTCACAAGGCTGGTGTATGCTCAAGGTCTGGAACAGAGGAGGGGGCTGAGGGTGTAGAAGCCGCCGCCCCCCCCAGCTCTCCCCAGCTCAAGCTCTTGCCGCAATCTCGGATGCAAAAAACACATTGAATACCTGCGATCTCAGGAACTGAACGCAGATCGGCGTGTGTCTTGGGTTTGGCCCCACTGCAAATCCAGCTCTGATTGTTCGGCCTTTGCCGCATTTCGGGTCCAATTATATGGGCGGCCGTGCCTGCTGGTGACTCACCAAACTGATCAGCATCAGCAACAAGGCAATTATGTCGGCTCCGCTTTGCGAGCGGCATCGGGGCTGGAGGGTCTAAATTAGTCCCCGCGGCGCTTCCACAAAACAATCCATAAACTATGCTGTTGTAAACCCATCTAGCCCAGTCTTTGCCTGCACTATTTAAGGATTCCGGTAACAAAGAAAGCCAATCCACTGAATTCGCCTGCCGCACCTCGTCTTGGTGGAGGAGTTTGCAACTGATTCTCGGACAACTCCCCACTCCCGCAACGCATCATACCCCACCCGGGTTAGCAGAAATTTCCGTCCCATCTGGTGGCAGAATTTGCAAGTTCCAGATGTGTATATTTTGTGCAGAATTCAAGGTTTATTCACAGAGCTGCAAGCTACAACCAGGCTTCCAGGATCAGAGGAGAATGCCTGTTATATTAGGTGCTGTGAAACACAGGCAGGATGCTGCTGCAGGTGTCTTGTTTGTGGGCTTCCTAGAGGCACCTAGTTGGCCACTGTGTGAACAGACTGCTGGACTTGATGGGCCTTGTTCTGACCCAGCAGGGCTTTTCTTTTGTTCCATGTGGGGTCACACAAGACAACATTTCTGCACCTCAGGTCAGCCCTAAAAATGCACCCGAAGGACAAACCATCTTAGAATCATAGAGTTGGAAGGGACCACCAGGGTCATCTAGTCCAACCCACTGCATAATGCAGGAAATTCACAACTACCTCCCCCACATACCCCCAGTGAACCCTACTTCATGCCCAGAAGATGGCCAAGATGCCCTCCCTCTCATCATCTGCCTAAGGTCACAGAATCAGCACAGATGGCCATCTAGCCTCTGCTTAAAAACCTCCAGGGAAGGAGAGCTCACCACCTCCAGAGGAAGCCTGTTTCACTGAGGAACTGCTCTAACTGTTTGAAAGTTCTCTGTTGGTTCTGGTGGCCAACCAGGTGCCTCTAGGAAGCCCACAAACAAGACAACTGAAGCATCCTGCCTGTGTTCCACCAGCACCTAATATAATAGGCATGCTCCAGGCCCAACCTGGAGGTTGGCAGAGAATGCCTATGATTCCCGATGAGTCTAGCTTTCAATATCCAAGCTTTCAATGTGAGTAGGGAGGGGTACAGAAAAGAATCTGAAGTAGACTGGCTCAGACAGAGCTTTACTGCCCCAGAACTAACTTGGCCGTGGTCATAGTCAGGTACTTGGGGGGACCCCAATCTGCATTGTACAACTTTGAACATAAGAACATAAGAAAGGCCATGCTGGGATCAGACCAAGGTCCATCAAGTCCAGCAGTCTGCTCACACAGTGGCCAACCAGGTGCCTCTAGGAAGCCCACAAACAAGACGACTCCAGCAGCACCATCCTTCCTGTGTTCCAAAGCGCCTAATATAATAGGCATACTTTTCTGATGCTGGAGAGAACAGGTATGCATCATGAGTAGTACCCGTTTTTACTAATAGCCATGAATAGCCCTATTGTCCATGAACATGTCCACTCCCCTCTTCAAGCCTTAACATAAGAAACACAAGAAAGGCCCTGCTGGGTAAGACCAAGGCCCATCAAGTCCAGCAGTCTGTTCACCCAGTGGCCAACCAGGTGCCTCTAGGAAGCCAACAAACATTAACCTGCCTGTGTTCCACAGCACCTAATATGATAGGCATGCTCCTCTGATCCTGGAGAGAATAAGTATGCATCATGACTAGTAGCCATTTTGACTAGCCATTTTGACTAGTAGCCATGGATAGCCCACTCCTCCATGAACATGTAGCATGAACTTTGCAGGTGCACCATGCAATAAAAACAGCGACATCTAGGCAGGTTCAACCTCCTCCCTTCTTCCCCACAAGCCTGAGCCTGAGCGTTCTTGCCCAGCTTTCCTCTTACCAGCTGATTCCACCAGAGCCAGGCTCTTCATCTTGGTGCTGTGAAGCACGTCGTGAAGGTCTCGGTACCGGCAGTTGAGGGTTATGTAGCGCACCTCTCTCACCATGATGTCTTCCACGCGGACGTTGTACTTCCTGCGAGCATGACATACGTTCAGAGGTCCTTTCCCCGAGGCCACATATGCACAGCACATAATTAACAGGGCATCTGATGTCACCAGGAAATCCCAAAATTCTCTGGGCCGTTGCCAAATAGGGTTGCCAGTGAGGGCCCCCTCCCCCTGGCACCGTCTAGCTGGCCGGCAGGGGTCTTACCAGGCTAAAAACGAGGCCCCAGCGCCATGACGATGTCACTTCCGGAAGTGACGTCATCACGTCGGTGCCGTCGAGGGAGACACTCTAGTATTTAGGCAAAACTCTGTGATAAAAACAGCCTCTACCAGAGTTTTTGCCCAAATACCACAGCGCCTCCCTCAACGTCGCTGATGTGACGATACACGCAAGGGACGTCGTCATGCTGCTGGGGCCTCATTTTTAGACTAGAGTGTCTCCCTTGATGGCACCGATGTGATGACATCATTTTCGGAAATGACATTATCATGGTGCTGTCAAGGGAGACACGCTAGTATTTAGGCAACACTCAATGATAAAAACAGCCTCTACCATAGAGTTTTTGCCCAAATACCTGTGCGTCTCCCTCAACGTCGCCGACGTGATGATACACACAAACACACACACACAAGCCCACTTACTCCTGATGCCCCCAGCCCAGCTCGGGCAGGTAGGGCAGCTTCTTGATCCGGATGATGCTGTCGTACAGGGAGGGCTGCAAGCTCTGGGCCACGGCGTTGGCCAGGATCACCGCGATCATGACTGGCAGGATGTGCGAGATCTGGCCGGTCAGCTCGAAGACAATGACGGCTGTGGAGACCGTGTGGGTGACGGCGCCGGAGAGCGCTGCAGCACCTGGCGATAACGGTGGGGATGAGCTAGTTCAGAGTTATGCCCTACGGGGGTGCCTGTTCTTTGTTTGACCTGCACTATCCTGTGCAAAGGCAGGGAATCATAGAATCATAGAGTTGGAAGGGACCACAAGGGTCATCTAGCCCCTACACAATGCAGGACATTCACAACTACCTCCCCCCCACACACACCTAGTGACCCCTACTCCATGCCCAGAAGATGGCCAAGATGCCCTCCCTCTCATCATCTGCTTAAGGTCATAGAATCAGCATTGCTGACAGATGGCCATCTAGCCTCTTCTTAAAAGCCTCCAGGGAAGGAGAGCTCGCCACCTCCTGAGGAAGCCTGTTCCACTGAGGAACCGCTCTAACTGTTAGAAAATTCTTCCTAATGCCTAGATGGGAGGCCTCAGATCTCCTGGAAAAGAGGCCAGGGAACCCCTGTACAGTCACCAGCCTTCCTACAAATGATCAGGGGGCTAGGGCAACTGCCCTATGAAGAGCAGTTTAAACGCTTAGGGCTGTTTAGCTTGGAAAGAAGGCGGTTAAGGGGAGACATGATAGAGGTCTACAGAATTATGCATGGTATGGAGAGAGTGGACAGGGAGAAGCTTTTCTCACTCTCTCATAATACCAGGATGCGGGGGTCATATGCTGAAGCTGGAGGGTGAGAGGTTCAAAACAGATAAAAGGAAGCATTTTTTCACACACATAGTTAAATTGAGGAACTCCCTGCCCCAGGATGTGGTGATGGCCGCCCAACTGGAAGGCTTTAAGGGGGGAGTGGACATGTTCATGGAGGAGAGGGCTATTCATGGCTACTAGTCAAAATGGATACTAGTCATGATGCATACCTATTCTCTCTATTATCAGAGGAGCATGCCTATTATATTAGGTGCTGTGGGACACAGGCAGGTGAATGCTGCTGCAGTCGTCTCATTTGTGGGCTTCCTAGAGGCACCTGGTTGGCTACTGTGTGAACACACTGCTGGACTTGATGGGCCTTGGCCTGATCCTGCAGGACTTTTCCTATGTTCTTATGTACAGAGCAAGGACTATCCAAACAGAAGGGCCTATCTAATAAGTCAAACCCAGGCTAGACCTCGGGATAGCTCAAACCACGCAAGCTGAGGATGCATGGCAACACCGGCTCCTGCCCACCTCGCTCAGAGCCAGGGAGGCCCCCCAGGACCATTGGCCCACCGGGACTTCTCCCAGAGGCCTTAACGGACCATCCGCCCCCATGACAATCTGCTGCCAAATGGAGGGGTTGCCACAGAAGACAGTGCTGAGAAGGAAGGGCTGTAGCTCAGTGGTAGAGCATCTGCTTGGCATGCAGAAGGTCCTGGGTTCAATCCCCGGCATCTCCTGTTAAACTGACTAGGCGAGTAGGTGATGTGAATAGACCTCCGCCTGAGACCCTGGAGAGCCGCTGCCAGTCTGAGTAGACAATACTGACTTTGATGGACCAAAGGTCTGATTCAGCATAAGGCAGCTTCATGTATTCATGAGAAGGTTCTCTGCAGGTTGAAAGCTTGAAAACTTGGGCTCACAGCGGGTTGCAACTGCCCTGGTTTCTCCTCTCATCCCAGTGGCACTTGCATTATGTGGGTATTGAGCCATGATGTGGGTAGGGGGTGTCCTTAGAATGCTGTCCGGAGCCAGCCCCTCTGGCCCCACCACAGGGCCTCCGGCCCCCTCTGCCCGCCCCAGGGTTTGAAAAAGGTACGAGAAAGGCTGCGTCTTACCCACCACTGCGTAGCCCCCCGGCACAATGCGGTAGACGTTGCTGTCGGTGTGGATGCCGTCGGGGAACCAAGCTGCCATGCTCTCGCCCACCAGCCGCCCGAACGCTGCCCCTGTCCGGGGAGAAAGGGTCAGAAGCGCCAGAGCGGGCAAGTTAAGGCTTGCCAACCTCCAGGTACTAGCTGGCGATCTCCTGCTGTTACAACTGATCTCCAGCTGATAGAGATCAGTTTACCTGGAGGGAATGGCCGCTCCAGGTTGAAAACTGCCTGGAGATTTTGGGGACAGAGCCTGAGGAGGGTGGGGTTTGGGGAGGGGAGGGACTTCAATGCCATACAGTCAAATTGCCTGGAGGTTGGCAACCCTACTTGGGTTGCCAGACGTCTAGTTTCAGATGATGGGGACAACAGAGCGTCCGAGGATGACCGGAATGAGCAAGTAGGGTTGTATGGAAGAAGGTGGTCCTTAAGTAGGGCCACCAACCTCCAGGTGGTTAGGAAATTAGTGCAAGAATATGCTGAGATATCTGCAAAAACAGTTTGTATTGGAAAACCAAACAAACAATAACAGCAAAGTGCTATATACAGAAGTGACAAATCACATCAGTGAAGTGCTATGTACATAAATTGCCATAAGCATATACAGCAATCTAGGCATATATTTTTCGTATCCTAAATGCAGGTAGATGTTCAATGGATGTTCATATTACTGAAGAACAAGATGGAATGCTGGGATAGGATCGTTTCAGAGTCTTCTTCAGTCCCACATATTTCACCATTAGTGTATGTGTTCACTTCAATGAAGATTAATAAGTTCCTCATATGGATACATGGTCTTGCTATATTCAGTTTTCATAAAGACCTGTAGTACAGTAGTCTTAAGAATTTTAAAGCAGACCATAGAATCATAGAGTTGGAAGGGACCACCAGGGTCATCAAGTCCAACCCCCTGCACAATGCAGGAAATTCACAACTACCTCCCCCCTCCACAGCCCTAGAGACCAGAAGATGGCCAAGATGCCCTCCCTCTCATAATCTGCCTAAGGTCACAGAATCAGCATTGCTGACAGATGGCCATCTAACCTTAAAAACCTCCAGGGAAGGAGAGCTTACCACCTCCCAAGGAAGCTTGTTCCACTGAGGAACCGCTCTAAATGTTAGAAAATTCTTCCAAATGTCTAGATGGAAACTCTTTTGATTTAATTTCAACCCAACCAGGTGCACAGCTTCTTACAAAGACTGTAACAGGTTCCTCAAGGGATACATCTGTTACAGTCTTTGTAAGAAGCTGTGCACCTGGTCTGCTTTAAAATTCTTAAGACTGTACTACAGTACAGAGATGTTTGTTTTTGTTGATCCTCCTGGTGATGGCTGGAGATTTCCCATTATTATAACTGATCTCCAGGTGGTAGAAATCAGTCCCCCTGGAGAAAACGGCCGCTTTGGCCACTGACTCCATGGCATTGAAGCCCCTTCCCACTCCAAACCCTGCCCTCTTCAGCTTCCACCCCCCCCCCAAATCTCCAGGTATTTCCCCACCCGGAGCTGGCAGCCCTATCCTTAAGGTACCTTGGTCCCAGGCCATAGAGGGCTAACCTGTGGGGTAAGGCGATACCTGCTTGCCCGAGGAAGTAGCACTGCCCTGTTGCGGGGAGGATGCGGGCTCTTGCACCTCCAAAACAGGGAAAAGGAGCAGAGGGCTGCTACTCACCAATAACAAAGACAGGCATGAAGGCTCCGCAGGGCACGGGGATCGTGGTGGCCAGGGCTGACATCCAGAACTGGGGAAAGGGCACAGAGAGACCTTTGTGAGGAAGAGGCGGGGCTTGTGAGGCCACACCCTCAGGATCAAAAGGAACCTGCGGGACCAATTTCTGCTGCGGCATATTGGAGTCGGTGGGGGAGGCAGAGGAAGAGAAGGGAGCCAAGTAGGGTTGTCAGGTCCTCCCTGAACACCAGCAGGGGATGGGGTGGTGGTGGTTAGAGTTGCCAGATCCAGGTGGGGAACCTCCTGGAGATTTGGGGGTGGAGCCTGGGGAGGACAGGGACCTCAGTGGGGTACAATGCCATAGAGTCCACCCTCCAAAGCATCCATTTACTCCAGGAGAACTGATTTCTGCAGTCTGGAGATGAGCTGTATTTCCCAGGGGATCCCCGGGTCCCACCCGGAGGCTGGCAACCCTAGGTCCAAGTCCAAAGCCAGGATACAAAAAGGGCTGCATCAGAAAAGCGGGGGAGGGAAGGGTTGGCAGAAAAACCAGGTGACTTTGGGCGGCACTGCCAGATTTACAGAGGGCATGGGGCATCAACCAAAAGGGAGACTGCAGCCAAGAAATCAGAAGGAGGCTGAGACTGGGAAGGGCAGCCATGAAGGAGCAAGAAAAGATTCTGAAGTGTAAGGATGTGTCACTGGCAAGTTAATTCATACCATCGTGTTTCCTATTACTATGTATGGGCGTGAAAGCTGGGCATTGAAGAAAGCTGATAGGAAGAAAGGAGATTCCTTTGAAATGTGGTGTTGGAGGAGAGTGTTACGGATACCGAGGACTGACCCTAGAAACTAAAATGAAGCTATCATACTTTGGTCAAACTATGAGAAGACAAGAGTCACTGGAAAAGACAATCATGCTAGGAAAAGTTGAAGGCAGCAGGAAAAGAGGATGACCCAACAAGAGATGGATTGACTCAATAAAGGAAGCCACGGCCGTCAGTTTGCAAGATCTGGGCAAGGCTGTTAAAGAGAGGACATTTTGGAGGACGTTGATTCATAGGGTTGCCATGAGTTGGAAGCAACTTGACGGCACTTAACACACAACATACGTGGGGCAAGAGGAAAAAGGTGGCCTTAAAGGTGGAGCAGAAACAGCAGAGATCCCAAGGGCTCTCAAACTAGTTGGACAGCCTGGGTTGGGGCAGTGTCCACACCCACAGTCTTCTTATTGTGTGCATGTGTGTGAGAGAGATCTAGTTGCCTTTGAGGCAGTAGACCACTGCCTGGGCATTGCCAGTTGGCACAAATGGCTGAATGCTTCCAGACCAATTTTTTAAAAAAGAAATCCCAACAACCCTGCATCTAGAAACCTAGCATGTTAGGGCTAGATTTCTCCTCCCAGGCTAGAGACTTCTCTCTGATGTGTTAAAACGTCCAGGTGCAGGGAATGTTTTCAAACATGCAGTTCTCTCCAAATTGAAGTCTGCAACAGGACAGTCATGGCGAACTTCACGGCAGGTAATCGTAGTCAAGAAGAAGAAGAAGAAGAGATGGTTTTTATATGCCGACTTTCTCTACCACTTAAGGCAGAATCAAACCGGCTTACAATCGCCTTCCCTTCCCCTCCCCACAACAGACACCCTGTGAGGTGGGTATGTTTAGCCTGAAGAGGAGAAGACTGAGAGGGGACATGATAACCATCTTCAAGTACTCGAAGGGGTGTCATATAGAGGAGGGGGCCGAGTTGTTTTCTGTTGCCCCAGAAGGTCAGACCAGAAACAACCGGTTGAAATTAAATCAAAAGAGTTTCGTCAAGACATTAGGAAGAATTTTCTAACAGTTAAAGCAGTTCCTCAGTGGAACAGGCTTCCTCGGGAGGTGGTGAGCTCTCCGTCCCTGGAGGTTTTTAAGAAGAGATTAGATGGCCATCTGTCAGGGGGTTGGACTAGATGACCCTGGTGGTACCTTCCAACACTATGATTCTATGAGGTAGGTGAGGCTGAGAGAGCTCTAAGAGAACTGTGACTAGCCCAAGGTCACCCAGCTGGCTTCATGTGGAGAAGTGGGGAAGCCAACCTGGTTCACCAGATTAGCCTCCACCGCTCAAGTGGAGGAGTGGGGAATCAAACCTAGTTCTCCAGGTTAGAGTCCACCGCTCCAAACCACCGCTCTTAACCACTACACCACGCTGGCAAGGGCCCTCAATTATACCTGTCGGAGGCAAACTCATTTCTTGCCAAGGGCTCTCCTGGGGATTCTGCAGCCCTTTAAGTGGGAGGGCCAACCCAGCCCTCAGGCAAACTTGGGTGCCTGTCTGAATTCTCAGCTTCTTGCAGTAAAAAGTAGAGCTTACACTTTTGGAACAAATGAGTGCCTTGTAGGCCGGGTGATGTCCCCGCAGTCCAGGAGATGCTCTGGGAAGTCTCCAACTCTTCGTTGCGGCTTGGGGTGTGGATGTAAAGGGGATGATTTTTATATGCCAACTTTCTCTACCACTTAAAGGAGACTCAAACCGGCTTACAATCACCTTCCCTTCCCCTCCCCACAACAGACACCCTGTGAAGTGTCTAGCCCAAGTGTCTAGCCCAAGGTCACTCAGCTGGCTTCATGTGTAGGAGTGGGGAAACCAACCCAGTTATCCGGATCAGACTCTGCCACTCCAAACCACTGCTCTTAACCACTACACAACGCTGGCTCTGGGACCCTCAAGACTGCCAAATGGAGGCAGCCCCCCATTTCCTGGACAGCATTGGCACTGGGAGCCAAGAAGCATTCTGGGAGTCATCCCCCTCCCTCACCTTCATGACGATGAAGACGACCAGGGTGACAAAGACATTGGCGCGCGGGTGCTTCCAGGCCTCAGAGACGCCGCCGTATTCAAATTCCTCAGCCAGGCCCTGCTTGGCCCAGGTGCGGTTGTCAAACAAGGTCACCAGGGTCTCTTTCTGTGTGAGCTGGCAGGGAAAGAGAAGGGAATCAGAAGCGGCGGCACCTGTCCAAACTCTACCTCTGGGTGGGCTCGCGGCACACAAGGTAAGCCTCGCCGAGGCTGGGTTGGACCTAGATTCGTTCAAACCAGTGTTCTGCTTCCAACAGAGGTAGCTAGAGGTCTCCGGGAATTATACAAGCTGGCACTCAAAGCAACAGCCCTCCCCGGTTCTCTGTCCCTGCATCAGAGGTACACTGCCTCTGAACATGGAGGTTCCACTAGGCCATTTAGTAGTGGGAAGAAAGCACCGGGGCTGGTGCTGTCCAGAATTTCTTATGCATGAAGGGAACCTTTGATTGGGGGGTATGCTCAATGTCTAGCAGCAGAAACGAGCAATAGTGAGTTCAGCCAAGACGGAAAAGAAAATATTTCATCTCCATCTCGATCTTCCTCCATGTAATTCAGGCTGGTGTATATAGAATCCTAGAATCATAGAGTTGGAAGGGACCACCAGGGTCATCTAGTCCAACCCCGTGCACAATGCAGGAAATCCACAACTACTCTCCCCACACACTCCTAGTGACCCCTACTCCATGCCCAGAAGATGGGTTCAGATATAGTTCAATGTTATCTTCACAACAACCCTGTGAGGTACATTAAGGCTGAGGGCGAGCAACTGGCCCAAGCTCCCCCCCACCCAGTGAGCTTCACGGCCGAGTTAGTGTTTGCACCCTGATCCCTCCCTTTTATGATAGTCTGAGGCTCTAGCCGCTAGGCACTACTATTCAGAGAGGGGCGGGAACATCCCTGTGGTAGCCCCATCGGTGCTCCAGAATCCCTTGCGGTCGTGCTGGCGATGCTGGAGAGGACTTTCAATCCATACAGGGAGAGGAGCGTGTGAGAACAAAGACATAATTCCACTCCCGCCCATTACTTCCAGCACAGCAGGCACCTAGGGGTGCCAGGCCACAGCCTAGGGTTGCCAACCTCCAGGATGTAGCTGGAGATCACCTGCTATTACAACTGATCTCCAGCCTATACAGATCAGTTCCCCTGAAGAAAATGGCCGCTTTGGCAATTGGACTCTATGGCATTGAAGTCCCTCCCCAAACCCTGCTTTCCTCAGGCTCCACCCCAAAAACCTCCCGCCGGTGGTAAAGCGGGACCTGGCAATCCTACCACAACCTGCAACCTTTGGGAGAGTGAAAACCAGAAGTGACATCATGATGGGGAGGGAGTTCTGGGATTGGCCATAGGGTTTTTGTAAATCTTAGAACGCCCCCATGTCATGACATCACTTCCGACAGCAGCATGCCAGTGTGATGCCGGCATGTGCCCCCCCCATTTCTCCCCCATCTGAGTTTTAGGTGCCAGCGAGCAATCACTGGCAACCCTACGGGAACCTCTTGAACGGTGCCAGCCTTGGCATCTGCCAACTATGCCATGATGGTAGACCCAACTCTAAGGGGTTGACGATTGCTGGGCAATTTACCTGGCCAGCCATGAACTGCCCGAACCCAGGCGGGAAGGTCAGCGTCGCTATGAGGAGGGTGACGAGGGCGGGGAAGAGCAGGCGTCTGGAAAGGGCACAAACAAAGAGTCAGAGTCCATGCGCAGCCACCGCAGACAGCGCACTCTGCCACTCGCAGCCCGTCCTTTCATGCGCTCCTTACCATTTGCTTAGGGAAATGACTTAGAGAGCCAGCGTGGTGTAGTGGTTAAGAGTGGCGGGCTCTAATCTGGTGAACCGGGTTTGTTTCCCCACTCCTCCACACGAAGCCTGCTGGGTGACCTTGGGCCAGTCACATTTCTCTCCGAACTCTCTCAGCCCCACCTACCTCACGAGGTGTCTGTTGTGGGGAGGGGAAGGCGATTGTAAGCCAGTTTGAGACTCCTTAAGGCCAGTGGTTTGGACCGGTGGAATCTAATCTGGAGAACCAGGTTTGATTCTCCACTCTTCAACGGAGGAGGCTAGTCTGGTGAACTGGATTTCCCCCCCTCCATTCCTACACATGAAGCCAGCTGGGTAACCTTGGGCGAGTCACAGCTCTCTGAACTCTCTCAGCCCCACCTACCTCACAGGGTGTCTGTTGTGGGGAGGGGAAGGGAAAGTGATTGTAAGCTGGTTTGATTCTTCCTTAAGTGGTAGAGAAAGTCGGCATATAAAAACCAACTCTTCTTCTTCTAAAGGTAGAGAAAATCGGGATACAAAAAACACTTCTTCTTCTTCTACAGCCCGTTCCACAATAGATTAGTAGGCCTGGAAAAGTGCTGAGCTGGGGGGGTAGGTATTTTATTTATTTAGAAGAAGAGTTGGTTTTTATATGTCGACTTTCTTTAACACTTAAGGAAGAATCAAAGCGGATTACAATCACCTTCCCTTCCCCTCCCCACGACACCCTGTGAGGTAGGGGGGGTTGAGAGAGCTGTGACTCTTCCAAGGTCACCGAGCTGGCTTCATGTGGAGGAGTGGGGAATCAAACCTGGCTCTCCAGATTAGTGTCCATCACTCCAAACCACCGCTCTTAATTGCTACACCACGCTGGCTCTCACTGATGCCTTGCCCTGTAGGGCCCAAAGCGATTTACATTGTTCTCTTCTCCTCCCTCTTATACTCACAACCGCCCTGCAAGGTAGGTTAGGCTGAGAGTGTGCGTCTGGCCCAAAGTCACCCAGCAAGCTTCCATGGCAGAGTAGGGCATTTGAATCTGGGTCTCCCAGATCCCAGTGCAACACTCTAACCACTACAGCACATTGTCTACACCTTGCAACTGCACCTTGCAAACACAGTCATTCGAAGTTTGGAGGGTGTTTGTGCAGAGCTTAGCACCCTGAGAATGACATTTCCCCCCTTTTCTTTCAGGCTGAGACTCTTAAATGGATGGCAGAAGCTGAAATCTCAGAAGCCAGATGCGGCTGGGAAGAATTTCTTAGGATGCAATAAAGCGGGGCCTGGCAGGAATCATGAATATCTCTTTTCCTCTTCTGTGGACATGCAGAAGCAGAATAAATTAAATGCAGGTCCATCATTTATCAGGGACAAGCCTCCTTATGTCAAAAGGAGATAGGGATCCTTTTTCGATCTTAATGGTTTAGATAGAATTCAAAATTTCTGCTTTAACTGGCTCATCTGGTTTAATTATGTTCCAGAATATCATGAAAGGATACGGGCACCGGCCTTCCCCTTTTTGCTTGCAAAAGGATACTTATATCTGATGCTATATTTGGAAATCACTCATTTCACTGGGCACTGGATTGTGTTCTGTTATTTGTGGTCAGCTTATCTCACCGTTTATCTGAATATGTTATGTCAGTATTCATTACAAATGAAGAAGAGTTGGTTTTTTATATGCTGACTTTCTCTACCACTTAAGGAAGAATCAAACCGGCTTACGAACACCTTCCCTTCCCCTCTGCACAACTGACACCCTGTGAGGTAGGTGGGGCTGAGAGAGCTCTAAGAGAACTGTGACTAGCCCAAGGTCACTATTCATAGAAACTATTCATAGAATCATAGAGTTGGAAGGGGCCATGTAGGCCATCTGGTCCAACCCCCTGCTTAATGCAAGATCAGCCTAGAGCATCCCTGACAAGTGCTTGTCCAGCCTCTGCTTAAAGACTGCCACTGAGGGGGAGCTCAACACCTCCCTAGCTAGCTGATTCCATTGAAGGGGAACAGAGGGGTGATTTTTAAAATACACTGGGAGAGAGGAATGAGATAGAGAATAAAACCAGCACTGCCGTGGCAGCTGCCGCTGAAGCAATGCTATTTTAATGTGCTTGATGAGTTTCTGGGCGAATCGGATGAAATTAAATTGGAAAACTTATTGTCCAATAAAAAAATATCACTGGGCATCCAGACAAGCTGCTAGATTTTGTCTCAGGATATGTAAGACTCAGGGAACGATAGTCGGTGGCCTCTATGGACATTTCTATTGTGTTGTGTTATGTACCACAAATATGGAAAAGCCACTTCATTGTGAAAAAATTGTAAATTGTGATACTTGTTAACAATTGTACAGCGGCAAGGTGCTCCCCTGCTAGCTGGCTACGCACTGTATTTTACAAGTGTCAAGGACCTAGGTAAAGGTTGCACTATTCTGAAATAGGCTTAACAGCTTTTTTATGCCGTAAGTGCTCAATTTTTTGATTTCACAACCTCCAGGTGGTGGCTGGAGATCTCCTGGTATTACAACTGATCTCCAGGCGATAGAGACCAGTTCACCTGGAGAAAATGGCCGCTTTGGCAATTGGACTCTATGGCATTGGACTCTATGGCATTGAAGTCCCTCACCTCCCCAAACCCCGCCCTCCTCAGGCTCCGCCCCCAAAATCTCCAGGTATTTCCTAACCATGGAACTGGCAACCCTAAATTTAGAGCCCACTCTCTAAAAACGCTTGGCGGGCACCAGGCAAGGTATCGGTGGGCGCCATGTTGGGGACCCCGCCTTACTTTTTCATCAAGAAGCGGTTAATGGTCTTCTGCTTCCGCATGAACTGGACAATCTTGCGGTTGAAGAAGACAAAGAGCGCCCCGCCAAAGCCACTGGCGATCCTGAGTGTGGAGAAGAAGGCATCAGTCGGGGGAGAGATGTACAATTTCTAGAAATGCTGAAGCAATGAAAAAGAACATTTTCCGTCCCAGAAAAAAAAAAGATTTTTTGGGGGGGGGGGACACACATTGAAATGTATGCAATAGTTACTTTCCTACCAAACCTAATTTTGCTGATTGAACATAAAATGCATCATTTATAGTTAGCATATAAAATTGTACTAATTGGCATATGTATGGAACTGAGAACTATAAATATCTTCTTTTCCCATAAGAAGCAAAGGAAGCATGCCAAATACTTGAGAAAAAGTTGCAAACTGCTGTGCCCTCTGCTACCATTGCACATGTATCTTTAATTTTTGCCATCTGAGATGCAAGAAAAAATGACAGTTGAAGGTAGAAAACAAATTCTGTAGAAACTCAAAGAAAGTACAATATTTGGACAGACACTCTGATAGAGTTACAATACGTAGGACTGCCAGGATGTTTGGATATTTAGCTAATCTTTAGGACACTGAAACTACTCTTTAATAATGTATTATCATTAAGCACATAATAGCCTATTAATTGTTGCCAAAAGTATTTATAATTAAACAAAAACAAATCCTGAAAATATTGTATATATCTAAGAATTTTTTTCAGCGTTCCCCAAATATTCCACTTTTTCCACTGGGAAAACTGGGAAAGTCCTCACACTCTTTCATGCTGTACACTTGGAGTGTCCGAAATGCATTTTTACAACAAGGTTTTTCTCAGAAAGAGAAAACAGGAGGTGTTTTTGTTTTTCTGTTCTCTCCCACATTTTTCAATTTTTCCACTGGAAAAACTGGGGGGGGGGGAAATCCCCAGACTTCTTCAGACTATACATTGGGAGTGTGAAAAATATCACCTTAATTCATTCTAAAGAAGAAAATATTTCATAGGAGCTTTTTTTCCGGCGCTCCCCCCGAATTTTGGAAAAATTGGAGGGGAAATGTCTTTGTTCTGAATTTTGGCATTTCCCCCCTGGCCCATTCTCATCTCTAATCAGGGGGGAAAGGCTCTTGTGGGAAGATCTCCATATCCAGTGGTGAGAAAAGGTCCATGGAGACCCGAGACTCACCCAATAACCGCGAAGGCCGGCAGTTCCTGAAGATCGAAAGGGAAATCCAGTCGGAAGCGGGTTTTGAAAAGAGCCGTGATGGTCTCTGAAGTGGACATGGAGAGGGAATGAATGAATGAATGAATGAATGAATGAATGAATGAATGAATGAACGAACAAACAAACAAACAAACAAACAAACAAACAAACAAAAAAACGGCTTGGCAATCCTACACTTGGCTCACTGACCCAGCCCTGAGCAACCATGGTTAGAAGACAACCCTGGAGAACATGCTACTTTGTTGGATGGGCAGGGGGTAGAGTTGCCAGGTCCTTCTTCACCACCGGTGGGAGGTTTTGGGGGTGGAGGCTGAGGAGGACAGGGTTTGGGGAGGGGAGGGACTTCAGTGCCATCGAGTCCAATTGCCAAAGGGGTCATTTTCTCCAGGGGAACTGATTTATATCGGCTGGAGATCAGTTGTAACAGCAGGAGATCTCCAGCTAGTACCTGGAGGTTGGCAACCCTAGCAGGGGGGAAACGGGGGGTGGTACCTTCATCCTTGTTCCACACAGCAAGTACCCGGAAGATGAAAGCGCTGAAGGTCGCTGCGAAGAAGCCGCGCCAGTAGTTGCGGACGGCGAAGAAGGTTGAGGTGACTTCGATGCTGAAGAGGACGCCTGGAGGGGGGAGTGACAGAGAGGAGGGGAGGGTGTGGCAGCCACTGGAGGAGTTCTGGTCCCACTCTCTGCTGCCACGTGAATGCGCAAAGCTACTGAGTCAGAACCTCGGTCTATCAAGGGCAGCATGTAGACTCTGACTGGCTGTGGCTCTCTAGGGTCTCGGGTGAAGGCCTTTCACATTATCCATTCCTTACAAACGGAGATGCTGCGGCTGAATTGGGGACTTCCTTGGCAAAAAAAAAAAAACCCACATTGCCTAAATTAACACAGAAACATAGCACCAAAAACACTTTCACAAAGAGAGGACAAACATGGATCTAAAACCTCCACCTGGGATCTGCCACCCATCCAAGATAAAAGGATTTCTTCACACAATGCAGAGTTAAATTGTGGAACTTGCTGCCAACTTGGAGGGCTTTTAGAGGGGACTGGACATGTTCATGGAGGAGAAGGGTATTCATGGCTACTAGTCAAAATGAATACTAGTCTTGATGCATGCCTGTTCTCTCCAGGATCAGAGGAGCATGCCTGTTATATTAGGTGCTGTGGAACACAGACTGGATGCTGCTGCAGTTGTTTGGGGGCTTCCTAGAAGCACCTGGTTGGCCACTGTGTGAACACACTAATGGACTTGATGGTCCTTGGTCTGATCCAGCAGGGCTCTTCTTATGAGATCCCCAAATCAACACTCTCTATTTTATGGGGAAACCGTCTGCCAAGGTGTTCAGAAACACAAGAGTGGCTCTCAATAGTACTTTTTTTTAAGTACTGCATTTTAATTAATATTGTCTAATGTCTCGGTTTGATTCTTTTTGTTCTGAAGGCAGCCTCAGGCAGGTTCCTGAAGAGGCGGCATAAAATTTTTCTAAAGAAAGAAATAAAAACCGACGGCAAGGAAAAACCCTGCAGGTGGCTCCCTTCTGAAAGGCAAAAGAGAGAGTGCCTGAGGTGGGGGAATTATTTGCCTGCATGCCCCACAGATGCGATTTCAGGGAGGAAAAACCGTGCTGCGAGGAGGGCAGGATCCCTTTTCCTTCCTTTATCATGGTGGTCCCAACCAGAGTTGGGCCCTTGTGGTGAAGTACTTCCCTGCTGAGAACTCTCTTTTCAAAATGGTGGCACAACCCAGGGACGCCCGCCTAATCTAGACGGGTCCGGAGGCCATTATAATCCTTCATTGCCATGGTGGTTCAGTCCTCTTTCTGCCCGCCCATCAGCAGATGCCCAATTTTACATTTGCCTCATCTTGGTGTGAATTTACTGAATTGAGTGAGAAGCCATCTCTCTGCCTACCCACCCACCCGGCGTTTTCTTTGGGAAAGGGAGCAAGTCCTGGACCAGTTGGGGAAAAGTCACACGTCACGAGGGTGAGACGGAGGAGAGACAGAAGGAGACCCTGCTCAGCACCGAGGTCAACAAGCAAAGACAGTTAGACGGGTCACCAACCTAGGAGCGCGAGGTGGAGAAAGGGGCTGCGAAGAAGGCCTGCCTGGTCGGAGCATGTAGCAGGAGGGGAAGGAGATGACATTATGAAGAAGAAGTTGGGTTTTATACCCCAATTTTTCTCTACCATAAGGAGTCTCAAAGTGGCTTACAATCGCCTTCCCTTCCCCTCCCCACTGCAGACACCTTGTGAGGTAGGTGAGGCTGAAAGAGTTCGGAGAGAACTCTGACTGGCCCAAGGTCACCCAGCAGACTTCATGGTGAGTGGGGAATCGAACCCAGTTCTCCAGATTAGAGTCCGCCACTCTTAACCACTACACCACACAGGCACCATGGTGGCAAGTGAGACAGAAGGTCTGTCCCTTGCCCCAAATCCTATCCCCTGCCCCATGTAGCATTCAAAACCCACAATACTCTGCATGGCAAGAGACAGGTAACACAACATGGTGGTGGCTTACTACGGCCACCTCCCTCACCCCCGGAATGGGAGCAGGAGCTTTAAGGTAGATTTCAAGAGAGCATTTTGGCACAAGTAAATAGGACTGTACAGTTATGAAATGGTTCATAAAGTTGCATATGTAAAGGGACAGGGACGGTGGCATACACTACTGTATTGCAACATATCACTGTGAGTATGCTCCCGACTGGGTAGTTTCTACACCAATTAATGTGTCATGTTCAAAAGCGTAAGCTTTGTTTCACCTCTGCTTTTTAGATTTCTGTTTGTTTTCGGGGTTTCTCTAGTTCACACCCTATTGCACTGTTCACCGGAGGTCCCATCCTGTCAATTGTACTTATAATCCGCCTTGTACTTATAATCTGGCAAACCATAAATAACCTAATTCACTAATTGATAACATGTGATATTTGACTGCAGGATTTACAATCAAATACGGCAGGAATTTATACTACCCATTTTAGCTGGCCTTCCAACTAGTGAAAGATCCACCCAGCTAATGAAAACACTCTCGGATAGGAATAACGATATAACATATAAAGTCATCAGATATGCAAGGCTAGGTATTAAGCAAAGAAGTACTTGGTCTAACTCTGACAAGGGGAGTGGAATATATCACTGTATGGGTAATAGTAAGTAAATATCTAATTTTATTGTAAACATTTTATTCTAATTAGTGTTTGTTCCTAACCGAGATATTGCTATAGTTTTATCCTTTTAATCAATGTTAATCCTTTTGGATATTTTCCTTGCTGGTCAATGACCATAATAAATTGATTTGACTAATTGATTAATGTGACCTTTATGCTCAGCAGGAGCAAAAATGTTCTCGGAGAAGGATAAAAGTTTGCACCCAACTTGAGGAATACGGCCTCTCTGCCTCAGGGCAAGTTGAGAAATTTGGCTGTCCCCAACATACAGACGCCTCCAATAAGTACATACTAGGGGTGAGCGTTCAGCTAAAGCCAAACCAACCCACCCACCCCCACCCCGAAAATACCACTTTGGTATTTTTCAGGGGTTTTTCTTACCAGTAAAAAAATGGTGGCAATGAAAGGGAGCCGAAAAAGTGGATCCTGAATTATGCCATTTTTTTTTGCCATTTGGCATTTTCCGCCAAATGGCCGCGCCCCCATTTCCTCCCCTCCCCCCAATTTACCTTCTGGCTGAGTCCTCACCACCTGCTTCTTCCGAACTCCATGTGGACTTCAGAGACGGCAGGCGGGGGCAATCTGAACATCCCAGCTTTCAAATCGGCGCTGCCTTCCACTTCAGCTCTCCATCGCGTATTTTTCGGGCTTGGGTTTAATAAACCGGAAAATTTCAATTATCCGAAAAAGCCGAATCCCTTTTATTTGGATTTTTTGAAAAATTCTGGGTTTATTAAACCCAAACCCCCAAAAAATACCTGGAAAAAGGTGCACAGCCCTTGTCCCTACTATTTGCTCTCCTTGTATAATTGTAAATGGGGGGGAGGAAGGTTGGCAGATGTGTACCAGCCCTCCCCTCCATTGTCAGGAACATGCTCTAACAGGTTTGCTGCCTGTTTGGGAAGGTAACTGGCTACAGGAGGCAGGCAGGCAGGAAGGACATAACCTGTTGTTCAGCTCGCTCGGAGGCCAGCAGTGAAATCCCAAGCAGCAGATATCCATACTGCTCATGCCAGTTTTAAGGGCAAGTGTTCTCAATGTGGCTCATTTTGTAGAGCATCTGCTTGGCATGCAGAAGGTCCCAGGATCAATCCCAGGCATCTCCAGTTAAAGGGACTAGGCAAGGTGGTGATGTGAAAGACCTCCACCTGAGACCCTGGAGAGCCGCTGCCGGTCTGAGTAGACAAGACTGATCTTGGTGGACCAAGGGTCTGATTCAGTATAACGCAGCTTCATGTGTTCAATGCTTCTTCTTGGGGGCCATCCTAATTTTGTTGTAGACAGCAAAGTTACATGGCGGCATGCCAGAGGGCCTTTTAGCTTGGCTTGTTTGTAATGCAAGCTTGTCACGCCCTGCGGTGGACCGCAACACCCTGGAAAGAGTCCAGGGATTATAGCCAAGGTCAAGAAGAATCCATCTTTTGGCTGCTTCCTCTGGGGATTCCTCTTCCGGAGAAGCTTTGGACTTTATGGAGGCTGGGTCCATGGGCAAGTGGCCAGCTGGCATGGCGCCCCTGCCGTCCCATGGCTTCACACAGGAAGGAGGAAAGCTAGGACCGAGGGGAGCCTGGACTACAGCTTGGCCTCAGGAGCGGGGCGATGGATTTATACATAAGTCCATTGTGGAAGTTGGCCAGAGAGAAGAAGAAGAAATGGTCCAGGCAAGAAACTCAAAGCCAGGAATGGACAGGGAGGAGAAGACAAAGAAGATGATGAAGAAGAAAAGTTGGTTTTTATATGCTGACTTTCTCTACCACTTAAGGAAGGATTGAAGCGGCTTACAATCACCTTCCCCCAAAAAAACAGACACCCTGTTAGGTAGGTGGGGCTGAGAGGGTTCTAAGAGAGCTGTGACTAGCCCAAGGTCACCCAGCAGGCTTCATGTAGAGGAGTGGGGAAACCAACCCGGTTCACCAGATTAGCCTCTGCAACTCATGTGCAGGAGTGGGGACTCAAACTCGGTTCTCCCAGAATCCACCACTCCAAATCACCGCTCTTAACCACTACACCACGGTGGCTCCAAGCTCTCAAGCGTGGTGGGCTGAACATGCATTTTGTCTCACTGAAGCAACGGTAGAGCTCGCCGTCCCCTCAGCACTGCCTTACACTGATTAAGATCCTGAGCCATCTGTTCTAAATCTGGGTAACAAAAATGAGGGACCCGCATACTGGATGGGGGGATACACTTCTGGGTAGCAGTGTGGGTGAACAAGATCTTAGGGTACAGGTGGACCATAAGTTAAACATGAGCAGTCAGTGTGATGCAGTGACAAAAAAAGCAAATGCGATCTTGGGGTGTATCAACAGAGGCATAACATCCAAATCGCAAGATGTCACAGTCCTGTTGCACATGGCTTTGGTCAGGCTGCGCCTGGAGTATTGTGTGCAGTTCTGAAGGCCTCGCTTCAAAAAGGATGTGGACAGAATGGAGAGGGTGCAGAGGAGAGCAACGAGGATGATCAGGAGAACAAGCCCTATGAGGAAAGGCCAAGGGAGTTGGGAATGTTCAGTCTGGAGAAGAGAAGGGTGAGGGGGGACAGGATTGCTCTCTTTTAGTATTTGGAGGGCTGCCACTTAGAGGAGGGCAGGGAGCTGTTCCTGTCAGCAGCAGAGGAGAGGACTCACATTAATGGGTTTAAATTGTGGTCGGAAAGGCACCAGCTGGACATTCGGAAAAAGTTTTTTACTGTAAGAGTTGTTCGACAGTGGAATCAGCTGCCTAGGGAGGTGGTGAGCTCCCCCTCACTGGCAGTCTTTGGAGGCTGGACAAGCACTTGTCAGGGATGCTCTAGGCTGATCCTGCGTTGAGCAGGGGGTTGGACTAGATGGCCTGGATGGCCCCTTCCAACTCTTTGATTCTATGATTCTGTCTGGCAGTAGGCTTTCCCAAGTCTCAATGCTTTCCCAGCTCTGCTATCCAAAATTCCTTAAACCGGAGCTGCAGGATTGGACTGGAGAGACCTTCTGTAGGCAAATTGCTTCTTGCCCTGCCACTGATCCATAGCTTCTCCCCTGGAGCACTCCTATCGCTGGCCATGCACTGGAAGTTCAGGAAAGAGCAGGGGCCAGCAGGGATTGCTCTCTGCTGTTGGGAGGCGGGGGGTGCACCAGCCAGAGCAGGCTCCAGATGGGGCCTTACCTCCAATGGGGGCAGCGAAGCAACATCCGACTCCCACCGCGCATGCGGCAGCCAGCATCTCGGTGTTGCGGGATTCATTCTGCGAGGGAAATAATAATAAATATTGTGGTGTTTTTCAGAAGCACTGAAGGGGATCCTGTATATTATTGCTGCAACCCGTACAGCTGCTTACCTCGTAGATGCCGCCAAAAAGGGAAAGGAACTTGCTGAGGATAGCCGCGCACATGCTGGCTATGTGGACGAAGGGTCCCTGCAAGGGAAAAGGGGGGTGGAGTTAGCCAGATGGGGGATCCCACCCCCAACTCCCAGAATCCAGAGCAAACAGCTGGAAAGAGAACAGTGGGCAAGGAGGAGGAGGAGGAGGAGGAGAAGAAGAGGAGTTGGTTTTTAATATGCCGATTTTGTCTATCACTTAAGGAAGAATCAAACCAGCTTACAATTGCCTTCCCTTCCCCTGCCTACAACTGACACCCTGGGAGGGGCTGAGAGAGCTCTAAGAGAGCTGTGACTAGCCCAAGGTCACCCAGCTGGCTTCATGCGGAGGATGGGGAAACCAACCCAGTTCACCAGATTAGAGTCTGCAGCTCATGTGGAGGAGTGAGGAATCAAACCTGGTTCTAAATATTAGAGTCCACCGCTCCGAACTACCACTCCTAACCACTATACCACCTGTGGGGGGGTTAGCCAGATAGGAGACCCCACACCCCCAATTCCCAGAACCCAGTGCAAACAGCCAGGAAGACAGGGGAAATAGACACCCCACCTCAGCTCATCCCAGGGCCAGTTCCAGGTTTTCTGGGGCCCAGGGCAGGTAGTGCCCAGGGCCCCCATCTGCCCACTACTAGGGCCTCTTTCTTGTCCTCCTTTCCACCCCACACCTGAATGCCCTCACCTGCCTGTCCATCCTTCTCCAGGCTAATGCTGCTGCAGTCACCTTGTTTGTGGGCTTCCTAGAGGCTCCTGGTTGGCCACTGTGTGAACAGATTGCTGGACTTGATGGGCCTTCGTCTGATCCAGCATGGCCTTTCTTATGTTGTTATGAGGTGTCTGGGAGGAGGGCAGTAGGCCCCATGGGAATCCATAGGCCCCGGCAGCTGCTCCACCTCAGGGTATTCCAACACCGGTCCAAGCTCCTCCTTCCGGAGGCTCTCCAGCCCAGACGACTCATCCTTTGCCCAAAAGCAGGTACACATGAATCAGACCCCCTTGGTGCATCCAAGTCAGTACTGTCTACTCAGACTGGCAGCAGCTCTCCAGGGTTTCTGGCAGAGGTCTTTCACATCACCTACTTGCCCGGTCCTTTAACTGGAGATGCTGGGGATGGAACCTGGGACCTTCTGCATGCCAAGCAGATGCTCTACCACTGAGCCACGGCCCCTCCCCAAAGGCAAAGCCCTGCCCATCTGCAGGTTGGCCCCCCTCACCTCTTTGCCCAAAGGCATCCCGCTCCCCAGGGCACATGTCAGGCCGAGCACCTTGGCCACAAAGGTCTTGAGGGTCAGGTATTCCTTCAGCACGACGCCCCGCAGAATGGTCTTCATTTCGGGGATGCCAGAGCCTGGCAAGAGAGGAAGGGAGTGGTGAAGTGTGAAATGAGGCAAATGGGAGGGGGGAGAGGCTTGTCATGATAAATGCCATCCCCAGTCTCTCTCTCTCTGTCCATAGATACCAGCTTCAGAAGACCCCCATGCAGATTCAGAAGAGGGGGTAGAATTAGGGTTGCCAACCTCCAGGTAGTAGCTGGAGATCTCCTGCTGTTACAACTGATCTCCAGCCAATAGAGATCAGATCACCTGGAGAAAATGGCTGCTTTGGCCACTGGACTCTATGACCTCCCCTCCCCAAACCCCACCCTCCTCAGGCTCCGCCCCAAAACCCGCTGGTGGTGAAGAGGGACCTGGCAACCCTAGGTAGAATGCAAGAAAAGGCAGAAGCACCCCCTTTGCCAAAGACAGAGGACGCTCCATGCCAAACAAACAACGATAATGCAATAAAGTTTATCGTTGGCGGCCAAAGGGCGTTACAATCTGTCATGTAAAAACACAGTCATAAATAGTAACATTAAAACAGTGCAACCCAAAAGGGCTAGCCATTGAATGCATTAAATACCCCGATTAAATACAGCTTTAGCCTGAACTTTCTTGGCTGCTAAGGCAAAGAGTGACAATCTATGAGGAACAACTGGATCGGAGTCTGAGAGGAGCAACAGCAGCTTCTCTGAACCTGAAAATAGATTTAGGTCCTTTAGAAGTGCTGTAAGAAATTTAGTTCTGGGCTCTGTATAAAGAGGACAAAATAAAAATACAATGAACACATGAAGCTGCCATATACGGAACCCTTGATCCATCAAAGTCAGTACTGTCTTCCCTGACTGGCAGTGGCTCTCCAGGGTCTCAGGCAGAGGTCTTTCACGTCACCGACTTGCCTGGTCCTTTTAACTGGGGATGCCGGGGATTGAACCTGGGACCTTCTGCCTGCCAAGCAGAGGCTCTACCACTGAGCCACAGCCCCTCTCCATAGCTCTCCATTCACATCACCGACTTGCCTAGTCCCTTTAACTGGGGATGCCGGGGATTGAACCTGGGACCTTCTGCATGCCAAGCAGAGGCTCTACCACTGAGCCACGGCCCCTCTCCGTGCATTAGGTCCCCGGGAACTCCGGCTCCACAGATGCATAAACAAACAAATTCTGTTCACACAGTGGTCAACTGTCTGCCTCTATGAAAGCCACAAACAGGAAATGCCTGATCAAGGCCGGCTCCAGGGTTTGGAGGGCCCTGGGGAGACAGTCATAGAGTCATAGAGTTGGAAGGGACCACCAGGGTCATCTAGTCCAACCCCCTGCCCTGTTTCAACTGCCTCACAGGGCAGTTGCTCTACTCCCGATCATTTTGGTTTCTCTTCTCTGCACCTTCTCAAGCTCTGCAATATCCTTTTTTTAGGTGTGGGTGTGTAGCACACCTTCCCTCTGCATCTTCCAACGCACAACAACTCTCCAGGGCTTTGCTCAGGAAGGCTGGGAGGGAAGGGGCATGAATTCCTCCCACAGTGGACACCCCTTTCCCCAGGACTCACCAACAGCCTGTGGAGCCAAGATCTGTGTGAAGCCGGCAGAGAAAGTGATGAGCACCACTGGGTAAGTGACCCAGGCCATGTACTGCAAGAAGATGTTGGCGTCCAGCCCCCCGTACATCCACTTCTGGGCTGCACAGCGACAAAAACACACAAGCGGGTATGCACAACCTGCCAGATTTTTATTTTGACTTTAAGAACATAAGACAAGCCCTGCTGGATCAGACCCAGGCCCATCAAGTCCAGCAGTCTGTTCACACAGTGGCCAACCAGGTGACCCTAGGAAACCCACAAACAAGACGACTGCAGCAGCATTGTCCTGCCTGTGCTCCACAGCACCTAATATAATAGGCCTGCTCCTCTGATCCTGGAGAGAACAGGTATGCATCATGACTGGTATCCATTCTGACTAGTAGCCACGGATAGCCCTCTCCTCCATGAAAATGTCCACTTCCCACTTAAAGCCATCCAAGTTGGTAGCCATCACCACATCCTGGGGCAGGGAATTCCACAATTTAATTATGTGTTAACTATACCTCCCCTGCCCCCTCTCTGTACCCATGTGGTACCCATGCCCATAGTCATTGAGGAAGGGCATGTATAAACTAGTGTGGTGTAGTGGTGTAGTGGTTAAGAGCGGTGGACTCTAATCTGGAGAACCGGGTTGGTTTCCCCACTCCTTCACATGAGGCCAGCTGGGTGACCTTGGGCTAGTCACACTCTCTCAGCCCTACCTACCTCACAGGGTGTCTGTTGTCAGGAGGGGAAGGGAAGGAGATTGTAAGCTGGGTTGATTCTCCTTAAAAGGCAGAGAAAATCAGCACATAAAAACCATCTCTTCTTCTTCTCCTTCTTCTTTCAAGAGTCAAAGTCCCCATCCTCAATCTATAGCCCCTGTCCTGGATGGCCCAGGCTAGCCCGATCACGTCAGATCTCAGAAGCTAAGGATGGTCAGACCTGGTTAGTAAATGGATGGGAGACCACCAAGGAAGTCCAGGGTCGCTATGGAGAGGCAGGCAGTGGCAAAACACCTCGGAACGCCTCTTGCCTTGAAAGCCTCATGGGGGTTGGGGCCTGATGGCCCTTCCCACACATGTAGTCTCCAGTCTCAAACCATTAGCCTTCCACCCTCCTCACCTTGCAGGCAGGTTGCGATGGTGAAATCCATGACCCAGCTCACCAAGGCCATCAGCAAGCCCAAGAGAATGAGGAAGATCCAGTCTTCGCCCACCTTGGAGATGAGGAACTTCTGGCAACGCACGGTGCAGACTGCGGGAAGAAAGGGGACACATGAGGGATGGACATTGGGGACATGCACACAGGTGCCTGCACAGCAAGGTCGGGGTCGGGAGGTGCAGAGAACGAGGATGCCAACCATGCAGCGATGCTTCAGAAACAATTCCGCTTGAACACACAATACTAACCTTGATTGACCAATGGTATAATTCAGGATTGACCAATGGTATAATTCAGGATGGATCAGCCCAAAAGATGAGCTGCTGCCAGTCTGAACAGACAATACCAATCTTGACAGACTTGTAGTCAGGTTCAGTACAAGGCAGCTTCCTGTGTTCAAAGATGCATCTCTGTGCCAGGAAACCCGATCTGTGCAGCACACTTTGCATTCAAGACACACACAAAGGCCATTGCATAAGCATCCATCAATATGCGCCTCGGCACCCTCTCCCTTATGCAACCTTGACTGTCAGAGGAGACATAGTGCCTTATGCAGTGTAAATCAGATAGATCGCAAGCCCGATACCGTTTCTCAGGACAGCTCACAACCCCTCAAGGGTCAACAGTTTCCCCCCAGCAGAGATTTAACACCTTGCCCTGAACGCAGATGCAAACTACCAACTTACCTCTTTTGCTGTGCTAAGGATAACATGCCCTGACCTGGATAGCCCAGGCTAGACCGAACTCGTGGGAAGCTAAGCAGGGTCGGCCCTGGTCAGTATTTGGATGGGTGGCCACCAAGGAATACCAGGGTTGCAACACAGAGGCAGGCAATGGCAAACTACCCCCGAGGGTCTCTTGCCTTGAAAACCATACCAGGGGTCGCCATAAGTCAGATGTAACTTGATAGGAGGGGTGGGGGAATGATAACATCTTTAATAAGGAAGAGGAATTTAAAGTGGGACACAGAAGCAGGGGGAAATGTGGGGAGGAAATTGCATTGAGACCACACCAATAGCACTCACAAGATTCTCTGGTGTGCTGGGCTCCTTTTCTGTAAAGAATTAGTTACAAATGTCCCTTGCCTGATCTCGAGTCGCGGATGACTCGGACGCCCACATCGCCTTTTGTTAACCCACCCCGCATCAGTCTCTGCTTTCTGTCCCAAGTGGCAGGCGCCCCCCTGGCCATGGGTGTCTTCGAACCTGTGTGCACCCCCCAATGGGGGGGGGCGCTTCATCCCAAGCAGCCTTTTCCCATCTGGTCTTAACGTCACGGCAAGCTGTTACTACGGCCAAACTCCACAGCAAACATAGCCCTGCGGCAGGGCTTCTCCTCGGCACACCGCCCCCTTTCCCTGTCCTCCACCCCCCCCCCCACTAAAAACTTCTCCGACTGTTTACATCTCTCAGGACACGGCCATTTATGCTTGGTAATTAGCAGTGCGTTCCAGGCTGAGGTGTCCAGCATTTTTTAAAAAAAAGTTTTTCACGCTGAACCATTATTCAGGAAGTGACTGCGAAGCCAGCGCATACCTGCTTTGCATTTCTTTAACGCAACCATTTGTGTTTGTTCCACCCCCACACCGAAGAATTCCCTCAAGGAACCATGCAAAATCACAGCCGCACATTAGCTATGCAAACGATGACTGTTAATGGCTTTAGAAACGAAGGAGCAGGCAAGTGGGGTGGTGGTGGAATTTCTCCTTTGCATCAGGACCGTGAATAGGCATTTTAAAGGTCGCATTTAAAAAAAGGGCTTTGAGCAAGCATCAAAATCGACCCTGCATAAATGGCCATAGCGTTTTAAAACGTGATACTAACAAATTGGTGCAAGAACCAAAAAAAAAAAAAAAAAGGAATTTGTTACAAATGTGATCAATTGCTACTTTCTCTCTCCGCACTGCAGCGAGGGTAGTGAGAAAACTCAGTACCCATTATTTAACCGTTGCCTGAATTAATTTATTGGGGGAGGGGATTGATGGCCTGCCAACATGTCCCACGAAAAGAAGGCACCCATCATTGAGAAATGGTTGCATCACGAACAGGAAGAAGTTATCCCTGGTCGAGGGGTTCCGTGACACATGCCGGGTCTCCCGTCTGCCCACGAGGCTCTGAGAGGGCAGGAGCTTCCCAGGTCTGTTTCATTGGGGCAGAAACTACACACCACCAACAAGAAAACACACACAAAACATTCACTGATGTTGCGGAACTCCGGAGGTGTATCAGAGCTCTGAACCGGTGGCCTTATATCTATATTAAAATCATTAAAAGTCATATTAAAAGAAAGCACAGTGACCATGAGGAAAGGTTGAAGGAGCTGAGTATGTTTAGCCTGAACAGGAGAAGACTGAGAGGGGATATGATAACCATCTTAAAGGGCTTGAAGGGCTGCCATTTAGAGGATGGTGCTGAGTTCTTTTCTGTTGCTCCAGAAGGTCGGACCAGAACCAACGGGTTGAAATTAAATCAAAACAGTTTCCGTCTAGACATTAGGAAGAACTTCCTGACAGTTAGAGCGGTTCCTCAGGGGAACAGGCTTCCTTGGGAGGTGCTGAGCTCTCCTTCCCTGGAGGTTTTTAAGCAGAGGCTAGATGGCCATCTGTCAGCAATGCTGATTCTGTGACCGTAGGCAGATCATGCAAGGGAGGGCAGCTTGGCCATCTTCTGGGCCTGGAGTAGGCATCACTGGGGATGTGGGGGTTGGGGAGGTAGTTGTGAATTTCCTGCATTGTGCAGGGGGTTGGACTAGATGACCCTGGTAGTCCCTTCCAACTCCATGATTCTATGATTCTAACTAATACACGTTGATCAACTTAAACCACAAACCGACCGCATTTCGGGCCACTGGCCTTCATCAGTGGTATAATAAAATCCCTTGTAATGCACACTTACACATTATACAACATGTATAACAGTATTATGACAGAATTACAACCGTTGATACTAGTATGCACACTTTGTTTGGGAGGCTAACATAGCCCAGGTATGTAGATTATACACTTATACATAAAATATAAAAATTGTTTCATAAAGCATTTAGTATTAAAATTAGGCATGCCAGCTGTGTATTTGGCTTTGTTTTACAGAAAAGAACAACTAGTATGTATTCTACGTCAGTGGGCTCTTTAATTTGATCAAATATATTGGGCACAGAGTCAAATTGGAATGTACCGGTAAGTAATCCCAATACTCCTATAAAGAATTGCAATATTTGGTAAAGTCGACTTGAGATTAACTAGTTAATATTTCTTATTCTTTTCAGACAACCCCAACATACATACCTGGGCTGTTGTAATAGAAATATCAGCCCCTTAAAATAAACACATTTCTATATATTATTTACATGAACACACATGAACACATGAAGCTGCCTTACAATGAATCAGGCTCTTGGTCCATCAAAGTCAGTATTGTCTACTCAGACCGGCAGTGGCTCTCCAGGGTCTCAGGCAGAGGTCTTTCCCATCACCTATTTGCTTGGTTCCTTTAACAATATGCCAATAAAGGTCGATTGATTGATTGATTGATAGTCCCTTTAACTGGAGATGCCAGGATTGAACCTGGGACCTTCTGCAGGCCAAGCAGATGCTCTACCACTGGGCCATGGCCCCTCCCCAAACATGAAACTGCCTAATACTGAATCAGACCCTTGGTCCATTGTCTACTCAGACTGGAAGCGGCTCTCCAGGGTCTCAGGTGGAAGTCTTTCACATCACCTGCTTGCCTAGTCCCTTTAACTGGAGATGCCAGGGATTGAACCTGGGACCTTCTGCATGCCAAGCAGATGCTCTGCCACTGAGCCACGGCCCCTCCTGTGGCTTCTCCACCCAACCTTTGGGTGCCCAACTTTTGTTTTTAGGTTGGGTCTTTCTTTCCCCCTTTTTGTTTGGCGATGGGTGGCCTTATGCGCCATTATCTGTTGCAAACACACGCCACAGTCAAAACGGTCGCCTCCAGCTGGTTTCAGGAGAAGATTTTTTTTTCTCCACCCAAGATCCTAACCAAGAAATGCCAAGGACTGAATGTGCCCCCCTCTGGATGCCAGCCACGGGCTCTGCCCCCGAAGGAACGGCCTCTGCCCTAACGTAACAAGGCTGAGTGATAAAGCCGATTAAAATTCCAAGCCAAGGCAGCCCCAAACATTGTGCCAAGGCCAGCTGAATCAGGCAGCTGCAATAAATTATGCAAACGAATCCCATCTGCATACATTGTGTTATTTTGCATAATTTACTGGGCAACTATTATTTTTTTCTCGACTGTTGTGCATAATTTATTTTGCCTCTGCAGGGAGCGGGAAGGTGCTACAGCAAAGAGTAGGAGCCCTGCCCTCGACTTTGGGAACTCCGGTTCAGATACTTCCGTCTGGTTTCTGAAATTTTGTCCAGCGTCGCTCGCATCCCCCGCTCATGCGGAGGAGTGTGGGAAAGAAACCCGGTTCTCCAGATCAGACTCCAACCCCTGCAAGCCACCGCTCTTAACCACGACACCACGCTGGCTACGAACTACACAGCTACGAACGTCTGTGCAGCTGTGACATCCTCCATGGGGGGCCTTGAGGAAGCCCCGCGTGTGCACATACGCTCGCCTGCCGGTCTCCTGCCAAACCTACCCCGACAAGGTTGCGTGGAAGATAAGAAAGATAAGATGCCGCAGAGCATTCGGTGCCTTCAAGAGAAATTATTAAACCTGGTGATTTTTATGGCCGGGATCCTCCCCCCTTCCCCCTCCCTGCCTTATCGCCAGATAAAAAGGAGATGATTCCTCCTCAATCAATTGCCTGGATTTCAGATCACACTGTTCTCAAATCAAACAATTCAGACAGAAGAGGGCAATGGGTTCTTAGAAAGAGGGAAACCGGAGGCATATCTAGGCTGCTTGCGTCCATGTTCAACCTGTCCAGAAACCTTGATCTTCTTTGAAGGCCCCGCACCCCTTCCAAAGAGTCAGGGCCTTCTCTGCAGTGGCACCCGGAATGTGGAATGCCCTCCCTCCATCCAGGATGTAAGAACAGGGATATCCTAGTCGAATTCAGTGCCAACTTCACTGTAATGTATGTTGAGATACCAGTCGGTTCTCTGCAGGGTGAAAAGCGAAGGGTTCGTCAGCAGACTTGGTTGAGGAAATGGTTACGAACCGCGGTTCGTGAGCCGAATCCTGGTTTCCCAAAGTAACCACAGCTAAAACAAACCTTGGTTTCACGTTATACATGAAGAGACTCATTTGTTTTATAGGCGAAGCGGTGGTGTAGTGGGTGGTGTGTCGGATTCGGGTCCCGGGAGACCTGGGTTTGAATCCCCACTTCTACCGAGGAAGCTCTGTGGGTGACCGTAGGCCCATCGCAAACTCTCAGCCTGACCTACCTCACAGGATTGTAATTGTGAGAGAATGGAGGAGAGGAGAACGGTGTTCGAACCTGCTTTGACTCCCAACTAGGGAGAAAAGCAGGATATAAATTTTTAAAAGAAGAGTTGGTTTTTATATGCCGACTTTCTCTACCTTTTAAGGAGAATCAAACTGGCTTACAATCTCCTTCTCTTCCTCTCCGTACAACAGACACCTTGTGAGGTATTTGGGGCTGAGAGAGGTCAGAGAGAACTGTGACTAGCCCAAGGTCACCCAGCTGGCTTCATGCGGAGGAGTGGGGAAACCAACTCGGTTTGCCAGATTAGAATCCACCGCTCTTAACCACCCCACCACGCTGGCTCTCATAAATACGTAGCCACGGAGTTTTGAATCCCAGGATTATGTTAGGGAAGAAACAGAGAAACACAGACCTGGAAGGGACCACCAGGGTCATCTAGTCCAACCCCCTGCACAATGCAGGAAATTCACAACTACCTCTCCCCCCAAACACTCGGTGACCCCTGCTCTATGCCCAGAGGAAGGCAAAAAACCTCCAGGATCCCTGGACCAGTCTGGCCTGGAGGAAAATTCCTTCCTGACCCCAAAGTGGCAATGGGCATGTAAGAAGGGGCCACGAGAGGCAAGCACTGACTCATCCAGAGCCAGCGTGGTGTAGTGGTTTGGAGTGGTGGATTGGTGCGGTGGACTCTGATCTGGAGAACTGGGTTTGATTCCACCACTCCTCCACATGAGCAGCGGAGGCTAATTTGGTGAACCGGTTTGGTTTTCCCCACTCCTCCACACGAAGCCAGCTGGGTGACCTTGGGCTAGTCACACTCTCTCAGCCCCCCCTACCTCACAGGGTGTCTGTCGTGGGGAGGGGAAAGGGAGGGGATTGTAAGCCAGTTTGATTCTTCCTTAAGTGGTAGAGAAAGTCGGCATATAAAAACCAACTTCTTCTTCTTCGTCGCTTCCTGCCCTCCCTCTCACGATCCGCCTAAGCTCATAGAGCCTCTTTAGATTCGCTGCTGCAGAAGAAAGCAGGGAGGTCGGGGTCGGGGAGCTGTCCGCTTTGGTGCGGTGTGCGTTGTTTGGAAGAATGCGCTCCACAAAGGGAGGTCGGTGGGGAACATGAGCGCACCCTGGGGCAGGGAGGAGGTGCGAGGTACGCCCACAGAGAGCACACGCGAGTGGGGCCCGACAATATAAATAGCCGCCTCTTTGTTGCGTGGGACAGCGCCAGGAAGACAGAGGCCTTGTCAAGCTGGGTTCCTGGCACTCCGTCCCGGGCCCAGCGTGCCCCCCAAAGGAGGAGGTTTCTGCTGACCGGCCTGCTCCTTTGACATGCAAACAGCTGTCGGAACAAAGCAAAGGGCACCCTCCTTTGCGCCAGAGGGAGCGGCAGGGCCCACCCTACGCGCCGGCTTTGTGAGGCGGGCGCGCTGCCCGCCACCCCGCCGGCCCCCGTCGCTATCTCAGCTGCGGGGGGCGAACAGCTGGGCCCAGAGGGAAGCGGCCAGGGAATGGAGGCACGCCGGGATAGGCAAACATGTTGTCGCCTTAGAGCAACACTCTCCGCCGCCTCCGTCCACGCAGGGGCCGCGGCCCGGGGAGGCGGACGCCACGCCCGGGGCCACGCGGGGACAGCGGCGCTCTCGGCCTCTCTGGCTCGTAGGCTGGCCCCAGGGAGCTGGCGACATTTAGCGAGAGCATTTGCCTCGGGAACAATGCCGGCCGAGGCCTCCGCAGTTGCCAGGGGAACTATTTTAAGGCTTTGGGGACAGCCAGATCCCATGAACAATGGTGGGGGGGGGGATCTTTATTGTTACAGTCAAAGACCAGCATATATACAAATAACAATGGATATCAAAAGAGAACAACTGTGTCAAATAAAAAACTGAAAGCCCTGATTGAACAAATAAGCTAAGGATAACGATATAGCTGTCATAAGTGAATTATGTGAACCTCAGCTACAATATAAGTTAGTGCTGTGTATATAAGCCCATTAATCCACCTCCTTCTTAATGACTAAAAAGCCGAATTTTGTCATTGCATGTAGGGTTGCCAACCTCCAGGTGGTGTACTTGGAGCCAGTTTTTGATTACTCAACCTCCAGGTGGTGGCTGGAGATCTCCTGCCAATTCAGCTGATCTCCAGCTGATAGAGATCAGTTCCCCTGGAGAAAATGGCCGCTTTGGCCATTGGACTCTATGCCACTGAAGTACCTCCCCAAACCCCGCTCTCCTCAGGCCCCACCCCCAAAACCTCCAGGTATTTCCCAACCCGGAGCTGGCAACCTTAATTGCATGGGATACGGCAGCCTCCCTGTCTTCAAGCAATAGTCTGACCAGGGCTAACTCCGTCCACCCCAGAAAAAAGTTCAGATGCTTTAAACGAGAAAGCAGAGGGGAAGAAATGGTGTTTGTTCTGATTTCACCATAGAATTCACAGTGCAGCATAGAATCATAGAATCATAGAGTTGGAAGGGACCACCAGGGTCATCAAGTCCAACCCCCTGCACAATGCAGGAAATTCACAACTGCCTCCCCACCACATCTAGTGACCAGAAGATGGCCAAGATGCCCTCCCTCTCATCATCTGCCTAAGGTCACAGAATCAGCATTGCTGACAGATGGCCATCTAACCTCTTCTTAAAAACCTCCAGGGAAGGAGAGCACTATATGTGTGATTGATTCGACTGCATTGGCCGAACAGAAGGTCCTGGTGGAGAGAGATGCCGGCAGGAAAGCAGAGAGCAGCTTTTCCAGCTCTCCTTTGCGCACAGCTGAATCGACTGTGCAACAGCATTCCTGCATTGAGCAGGGGGTTGGACTAGATGGCCTTGATGGCCCCTGCCAACGGTATGATTGTATGATTCTGCAACACTACACTTTCATGCATTGCTTCTGAGTGCAGTGTGCGGACATCGCAAGTTGCAGTGTGAGGGTTGCTGGCTCCAGACTGGGAAATTCCTGGAGATTTGGGGATAGGGTCTAGGGCAGGTGAGAGTTGGGGTGGGGAAGAAGAAGAGTTGTTTTTTATATGTCGACTTTCTCTACCACTTAATGAAGAATCAAACCGGCTTACAATCACCTTCTCTTCCCCTCCGCACAACAGACACCCTGTGAGGTAGCTGGGGCTGAGAGAGCTCTAAGAGAGCTGTGACTAGCCCAAGGTCACCCAGCAGGCTTCATGCGTAGGAGTGGGGAAACAAATCCAGTTCACCAGATTAGCTTCTGCCGCTCATGTGGAGGAGTGGGGAGGGACTTCAATGCCATACAGTCTAATTGTCAAAGTGGCCATTTTCTCCAGGGGAACTGATCTCTATCAGAGGGAGATCCGTTGTAATAGCAGGAGATCTCCAGCTAGTACCTGGCGGTTGGCAACCCTAGCTTGGCCCCTTGCGCTCTCCCCGCCTAAGCTGACTCGCAAGGTTTTTGTGGGGCTGCAAAGGAGGAGGGATGCTGCAAAGGTGGGGATGCAAAGGAGGGCTGCAAAGGTGGGGATGCAAAGGAGGAGGGAGGCCAGCCTGGATTCCTGGGAGGACAGGATGGATAAAAACACCCTCAAATAAAGTACACTTTCCTAAAATTCTTGCGCAGATACAAAAAAGAGCACGCCCCTCTTCCCAAGGGCTTTTCTCGGGGAGCTTCAGCCCGGGAGAGACTGCGAAAAGCTCCCTGACCTTGCGCGCCGACTACCCGATACGGAGCGGCATGAAATGTTATCTCCAAAGCTTTTCCTCGCCCTGCGTCTGCCAAGGATGCAGCCAGAGGCCCTGATCTGGTCAGGCTGAGGTCACAAATACTCTGCCTATTGTTAGCGGCTGCTGGGAGCTCTCTGCCTCTGACTTTCTCTATCCAGAAGGCAGAGACAGTCAGCCAGAGACACAGATACGCTGAGGGAGACGGGAAGGAGAAAGGGAGAGAAAGGAGTGGCCGGGAAGGGTGGGAAGGGGTGGGGTGGACTTCCAAAATTGGGCAAGGAAAAATCCAAGTTTGCATGGGCAGCAAGAGCGGCAGCATCTGCAACCATGGTGGTGCCAGGACCGCTGCGCATAAAGCACCGCACATGCACCAGTCTGGGAAAAAGCAGGTCTGGTTCATGCAAAGCAGGAAGTGTTTCAAGAAGAAGAGTTGGGTTGGCTCAATAAAGGAAGCCACGGCCCTCAGTTTGCAAGACCTGAGCAAGGCTGTTAAGGAGAGGGCTTTTTGGAGGACTCTGATTCATAGGGTCGCCATGAGTCGGAAGCAGCTTGATGGCACTTAACACACACGCACAAGCATACACAGGCCGAAAGCGATCTGCACCGATCAGAAACTGAGCGTCACGCAGCCTTGCGTTTTCCACGCGAGCAAAGGCCAAACATGCATTTGCACAGACACTTGGACTGGGTGTGCTCAGCTGCACCAGACGGCTTCTCAACCCAAGGGGTGTGTCCCCCCCCTGAAACAAATGGCAAACCCCTTACTTCGGCACCGGGCACAGCGACTCTGGTCGTACTCCAGCAGTTCTGAGGGGCGGAGGTGCTCCTTCGGGGACCCTTTCCAGCGCTCCTGCTGCCGCCGGATGCGGGCCGCTTCGTCTTTGGCGAAGGCTCCCAGGTCCTGCGTATAGCGGCCATACATCTGACGGGGGAAGAGAAAGCAAAGGGTCAAGGGCCCGGCCGGGCAGATAAGGAGACTTGGCACCAAGGAGCAGCATCCGCTCCTTGAGATCCACGGGTCAGTTTCCCTCCGAGGGATGAGACCCTCTCCAAACATGACCATAGGATTAAGGTGGTCCAGCATTATTAGGGGAGCTTGGGTTGTCAGGTCCCCCCTGGCGGCTGGCAGGGGTTGGGGTGGTGGTAAGGTTGCCAGATCCAGATTGGGAAACTCCCGGAGATTTGGGGATGGAGCCTGGGGAGGACAGGGACCTCAGTGGGGTACGATGCCACAAGGTTCACCCTCCAAAGCATCCATTTTCTCCAGGGGAACTGATCTCTGTAGTCTGGAGATGATGAGAAGAAGAAGAAGAAGAAGAAAAAGAAGGAGGAGGAGGAGGAGGAGAAGAAGGAGGAGGAAGAGGAGAAGGAGAAGAAGGAGGAGGAGAAGAAGGAGAAGGAGGAGAAGGAGAAGAATTGGTTTTTATATGCCAACTTTCTCTACCACTTAAGGGAGAATCAAACCGGTTTACAGTCACCTTCCCTTCCCCCTCGCCACAACAGACACCCTGGCAGGTAGGTGAGGTGGAGAGAGCTGTGACTAGCCCAAGGTCACCCAGCTGGCTTCATGTGTAGGAGTGGGGAAACCAGCCTGGTTCACCAAATTAGCCTCCGCTGCTCATGTGGAGGAGTGGGGAATCAAACCCGATCCTCCAGATTAGAGTCCACCACTCCAAATCACCGCTCTTAACCACTACACCACGCTGCCTCCCATAATATGAGGTATAATTCCAGGGGATTTCCCGGGTCCCATCTGGAGGCTGGCAAACCTAGGGGGAACCCCTCAGTGTATGTGTGTGGGGGTTAAGATGGGAATGAGGAAACCAGTTATTGGAAGGCTTGCCCTAAACGTTTACCCCCTCTGAAATCCAAGATGACGGCCATAAGTGCAGGAAATGCACTCTGCATGTGCTCAATGGTACTCTCGTCTTTACCATTTATTTTAATGTTAATTAGCACCAAACACAGACTCCCAAGGTTAAGCCCCCCCAAAGTCCCAATGTCAGTGGCTAGATTTAAAAAGGAGCTGGGGGGGGAGGGTGGCCCTCAAGACTGCTTGCAAATTACTTTTTCTTGCCTGACAGCTCTTACCCTGCAGATTCAGAATGGCAAGGCAGATGCACTCTGCATGCGCTCAGAGCTTCACGTCTTTTGCATTTCACACATTCCCTGGCTGATCTGGCACTCCAAGGTTCGGGGGGCTGAGCCCCGGCCCAAATGGAGTCTGGCAGGACCCAAATTTGGCTGGCAGGGAGGTAAAAAAATCCCTGGTATGGGATTCTTTATGTGGAATGGTATAGCAGAGCCTGATCTCGTCAAATCTCGGAAGCTAAGCAGGGTCGGTACTTGGATGGGAGAGCACCCAGGAAGACTTTGCAGAGGAAGGCAATGGCCAGCCACCGCTGCTTCTCCCATGCCTTGAAACCCCCTTGCTGGGTCTCCATGGCCATTTATGCTTGGTAATTAGCAGCTTGTTCCAGGCTGACGTGCCCCGCATATTTTTTTTGTTTTCCCCACCGAGTGACTGACCTGCTTCGCATTTCTTAAGAGCCCCTTTAACGCGACCTTTTGTGTTTGCTCCGTCCCTGCCTTGAAGAATCCCTCCCTCAAGGAAGCATGCAGAATCACAGCTGTGGGTTAGCTGTGCAAACGGCGGTTGTTAATGGAAGGAATGAAGGAGATGGCGAGTGGGGAGGGGGGTTCGAATTTCTCCTTTTGCGTCGGGACTGTGAATAGGCATTTCAAAGGCCGCATTCAAAAAAAGAGCTTTGAGCGAACATCAAAATTGACCCTGCATATGGACTTTTTGCGTAATACGGAAAAGAATGAATTGATGGTTTGTGGGTTTGAAGAGTAGAAGAATAAGAATGTAGATATGATAGAAAAAAGTTGGATTCTTTAGTTGTAAGAATAATGTAAAAAATAATTTTGTATACGTAGCTAGAGAACAGGTTGTAATTTCTTAATTACATTTATATTTGATACAAATGAAAATGGAAGGATCTTTTTGTCTCTGAGTTTGTTTGTTTGTTTTCATTTTTCCCTTTCCCTTTATTTTGTTTATTGTAATTTTGTTCATGATAAATTTACTAAATTGATTTTTTTTAAATTGACCCTAAAAAAATTTTTTTTTTAATGACCCATAAGTCAGCTGTGACTTGACAGCACTTTAAACATGCACATGGGACTGGTGGAAAATTGGGCTCAGGTCTTCTCGCTCCATCCAAAACAACCGGGCCTCTCCCATCTGCAGCCCCGCCTTTCTCCCTGGGGATGGGCAGAGCCCCCCACCCCCCCATCCTTTCCTTAATCAATACTTTTAAGGCTGGTTCAAGGCGAAGGAAAGACCCAGAGCCAGAACGCAGAGGCCTCGCCCGTCAGAGATGTTCCAGCCCGAACAATGCCAGGCAGATAAGGAGGCTGGGATCAATACCCATTGTTCCCTCTCCGCTTTGCTTCTCCTGGCACGGGCGCCGGAAACGGGCCAGCGCTCCCAGCTGGGGCTGGCTGGCACCGGCGAGCGGCACCGCCCAGCCGGCCTGACGTCTCTGACGGACGTATGGCCCGGTGCGACGCAGCCGGGTCAGGCTGGGCCGGACTGAGAAATGGCGCAACGTAGCAGCAGAGGGTGTCAAAACCAGATGCCCCCAGTTCAAATCTCACCCATCACCAATCCATTAGGCTGATTACATTCGAGCCTTTGCGGACCCTTTGGCCACACAGCTGTGCTGACCGATCTCAGTTCAGTTCAGTTCTTTATTAGTAAAATGCATAAAATAGATTGCCAAAATCTTATTTTACTGAAAACTTAGGCATCAAGGCCTTCTTGCAGTCCTTCTGTTGCTCTGGTCCACCGAGGAGAGGAGAGGCATCTACGCCGGGACATGCACCTATTTATCCAGGGGCTCGAACTATTCGAAGCTGTCGCTCTTTAATTGTGTGGCCGAATCTTGGAACAACTTTGGGGACAGAGGATCCGTTCTCAGTCGGGGGCTGGACTGGATGGCCTCCAGATGTCCCTGCCCTCCCTTAGGACTCTCCGGCAGGAGCCTCCAAACAGGAAAGAAGCACTACAGGGTCAGCGGACGGGTTCATCCTGCCAAGGATTTAACTGCCTGGCCTCGGTCCCTTGAAGAATATCAAAGAGCCAGGAGAATTTAGCTGGGGAGTGGGGTGGGGGGAGAGAAGGAAGAAACAACAGGAGGCTGGACAGAGAGGAGGAGAGATGTCTCGTGTGAAAGGAAAGCTGAAAAGCCTGATGATTTGGGCTGAGGCAGGACCCCCTGCAACCTTAACATGGGAGAAGCAAGGAACATGGATAGGGTTGCCAGCTCGAGAGAGATGGGCACCTCACTTTCAGCAAAAGGGTTTTGGCACTTTTCAAACACCTGCAAACACCATTTGAATAGAGATGGCAAGAGAGTTCAAATATTAATGAAAAGAAAAAAGGTACCCCCCCCCAAAAAAAATGCTCCAGTGGCTGAGAGCAAGCGAAGCAAAGGTAAAAGGGGAAATGTTTGTGTGTGGGGGGGGTTAGCCTTCTCAAGTCCCTGAAAACCTATAGAAATCTGCACAGGAGAGATCTTGGTGTGTGTGTGTGGGGGGAAATCTCCAAATTATATACTCCATCTGCAATTCCCTCCAAGCCACCCCAGCTTGTATTAAAAAACTACTGCCAAACAGAACCTCCATTTCCAATGGTAGTCCACCCTTGAAAGCTAAACACCCGAGACAGGGGAAGAGCATCCCGTTGGCGCCTTGCTTGTCAGCTTCCTGGAAGTGTCTGGTTGGCTGCTGTGGGAAACAACACCCAAGGACTAGACTGATTTTCCTTCTTCGTCCATACCCCGCCTGACCCAAAACGGCGGACATCCCTTCTGGTCTCCTCCATTTTATCCACACAGCAGCCTTGCGAGGCGGGTTAGGCGGAGCGCGTGCGACTGGCCTGGCAGTCTTCCAAGGCAGAGCGGGGATTCGAACCTGGCTCTCCTCGATCCTAGTCCGACACTCGAACCGCAGCCTCTTTGGTTGAATGGCTTTGCTGAAATCCTTATCTCCCTTGCTCGCTTAGATGCTTCAAACCAATGATCTCGGCCGGCACAAAAATGTTTCCAACAGCCCTGCTCGCAACTTCCGATGTGTGGACACAACGTCCATGCTGCTTTGTGTGTGTGTGTGGGGTGGGGGGAGATTTCCTGCAAGAAATCACCGAAAAACCAACAGCAGCCCGTCTTGAACGTTTGGGGAGAAACCAGCTAAACAATCACAGTTAGGGGTCAGGCAAGCAAGATGTGGGGGGAGCGCGCGGCCCTCCTCTGCGGGGCCTTTCCGTTTAGCCTCAAAGCAGTGTGATTTCTGCACGCACTCAAATTCAAACCCGGAAAGGTGGGCTCCAGGATAAGGTTGCCACCCTCTAGGTGGCACCTGGAGATCACCTGCTATTACAGTCGGTCTCCAGATGACTGAGATCAGTTCTCCTGGAGAAAATCGCTGATTGGGAGGGTGGACTCTATGGCATTGTACCCTGCTGAGGTCCCTCCCGTCCCGAAGGAGGACATGGCAACCCTACCTGCTACCTGATCCTTTTAACTGGAGATGCCCGGGATTGAGCATGGGACCTTCTACATACAAAGCAGATGCTCTTCCACTAAGCCCAAACCCCCTCCTTACTGTTGGCACAGCCCGTTCTGTTCTTGCCCAGTGCCGGATTTACGTATAAGCTAAACAAGCTATAGCTTAGGGCCCCACTCTCTTGGGGCTCCCAAAAAAATTTAAAGGAAAAAAAAACTGGATGTACATTTCCAAAATATAAGATAAAAAACAAATAAAGTAAAACCTACATACAGCAAATGGCTTTAGATACCTATTAGGTCCATAAATTACCAATGTAGCAAATATTCAACACAAAAAACAATTTGTTGTTGACAAAGGACAGCTGGACATATAAAGGGCCCCATTACCTTCAATAGCTTGGGGCCTCATCAAACCTAAATCCGGCCCTGTTCTTGCCAGTGCTGTACGTGGGCCATGACAGATTCCCAAAGGAGGGAACACCGGCGCGCTCAGTCTGTGCATCAGCTCACAGAAGTTGGGGGGCAGGATTTCAGGGACATCACCGGTGCCCCCCAAATCAGTGGGTAAAAAGGGAGTGCAAGATGCAGGCAGCGTTAACCGCTCCTTCCCCGCCCCCCATGCAATCCAGATGTCTGCCCATTCTTCCGGGATCTCTTTTTGACAAGGGGAGAAAGCGCCCCGGATTACCCAGACACTGAAACTTTGGGAAATGCTGGATTCTACCCTCAAGCAGTTGCTGGAAGCACGCCGGTGACAGGCATCTGACCCTGTCCGGAGGAAAGGAATTCCAAAAACGTGGAACATATCTGAGAATGTCTCTCTTGCAACAGGAACGTGCGGGGATGCGTCAGTCGCAAGGCCCCCTTCTTTGGATGGCACTATTAATTGGCCTTCTGCGTTAAATTGGGTTGCGACACCCCAGTGCGATAAGGCGAGGCCTTGGGCGGATTCTCGCAGGGGTGGCGTGGCAAGAGAGCCACCCGTTTCTCAGGCCACGGCCTCCACCAATCCGTCTACCAAAGTGACAGCCGGGAAAGAGTTCCAGGCAGGGAGCCGGGTCAGGATGTGGCATCCCGGTTGAAGAGCAGTGCGCCGGCACCTTGGAGGCTTACAAACTTGATTCCGGCAGAAGGGTTGGTGAGCCATGGCTCGTTCGCGTCGGGCGAAGCGCGCTCTGACTCACGGCAGCTTCTGCTGCAATACATTTTTGTACGTTTTTCAGGACGCCCGGGGAGCTTCTGTTTAATTTAGTGGATCAGCGGCAGAGCATCTGCTTGGGGTGCAGAAGGTTCCCAGGTTCAATCCCCGGCATCTCCAGTTAAAAGGATCACGTCGGAGGTGACCTTCCCCGGAGAGCCTTTCTCACTGGGGCGGATTACTGGGGATTCTCACTGGGGCTCAAAAAGTGTGGGTAATATACTAATGGGAAAAATAATATCCATATAGATTTTAATTATTACTAGAGAATCTGTTGATTATATAAGTTGCTAGATACAGAAATGTATATATCCGGTTCCAATGGTAGTTGAAAAATATTTATTAGGCTCAGTAATGAGTATTAATGCTTGAAGTCAACATAATTTTAAATAAGATAAATATTCTAGAGTAAATGTAAGTAAGAGAATAAATGTTTATGTATTTGCTTTAACAGAATATAGTGTGTGTTCAGAGTAAAATAATAGAATTAATTGAACACATGAAGCTGCCTTCTACTGAATCAGATCCGTGGTCCAATAAAGTCAGTATTGTCTACTCAGACCGGCAGCAGCTCTCCAGGGTCTCAGGCGGAGGCCTTTCCCATCACCTCCTTGCCTAGTCCCTTTAACTGGAGATGCCGGGGATTGATCCGGGGACCTTCTGCATGCCAAGCAGATGCTCTACAAACTGACCCACAGCCTCTCCCCTCACAGTGTGAGTCGATACAAACAACAGGATGGGGCAGTCAAGAAACATTGAAATAGGATTTGGCTTGTAGGGCCAACAAAAAGTCTAAAAAACCAGAACTGAAGTAAAAAGCACAAGTGTTAACATGACACATTAAACAGATGCAAAAGCACACAGCAGGATGCAACTAGGGATGCCAACCTCCAGGGGGGACTTGGGGATCCCCCAGATTTACAGCTCATCTCCAGACTACAGAGAACAGTTCCCCTGGAGAAGTGACAAATTGGAAGGTTTTGACATGGTCATGTGTGTTTCATGTAAAGGTAAAGGTCCCCTGTGCAAGCACTGGGTCATTCCTGACCCATGGGGTGACGTCACATCCCGACATTTACTAGGCAGACTTTGTTTACGGGGTGGTTTGCCATCGCCTTCCCCAGTCATCTTCCCTTTACACCCAGCAAGCTGGGTCCTCATTTTACCGACCTCGGAAGGATGGGAGGCTGAGTCAACCTTGAGCCGGCTCCCTGAAACCGACTCCCATCAGGATCGAACTCAGGTCATGAGCAGAGCTTGGACTGCAGTACTGCAGCTTACCCCTCTGCGCCTCGGGGCTCACGTGTTTCATATAGTTGGGCCTATATAAGACAGCCATGCGTAAGACACCCCAGAATCTCTCAGATGTGGCTTGCATGAGACTACGTAATCTTTCTGAAACAGCTTTGGTGAGAAGAAGAGGAGGAGTTGGTTTTTATATGCCAACTTTCTCTACCACTTAAGGAAGAATCAAACCGGCTTACAATCACCTTCCCTTCCCCACAACAGACACCCTGTTAGGTAGGTGGGGCCGAGAGAGCTCTAAGAGAGCTGTGACTAGCCCAAGTCACCCAGCTGGCTTCATATGGAGGAGTGGGGAATCAAACCTGGTTCTCCAGGTTAGAATCCACCGCTCCAAGTCAGCACTCTTAACCACTACACCACACTGGCTCTCAGACCATAGGAAAAGCAATTTCAGGCTTGGGAGGGGGCGGAAAGCGTTCAGGTGTGTGCCTGAGGGTGAATTTGGAGCAAGCCTGAATTGCTGGCAAGGTAGACTCAGCACTGCTGGGGAACTGGGCTGCCCTCTTTCTAGGTTGCCGGATTCAGCCATTCACAGTTTACAGAACAGGGGGAGAAGAGGGGGAGAGAGAAATCCTTTCTTCTGCCTGGCACAGTTTCCCGGTCTGTCCCTGCCCCGGGTGCCAAGAGCATCGGATACAAAGGGAACTGCGGCAGAAAATCTGTGTCACGCTGAATTTATTCAACAAATCTCTCCCCAGCCGGCTCTAATCAGTCCCGATCGGCTGCGTGGGGGAACAACGGGAGCTTGTGAAGTTTAATCCCCAAGGACCGTCGGTCCTGGAACTTCACAGGCCTAGGAAGGGCCGCCGCGGGAGCAGTTCTGCTCAGGGGTGATTTTGCCGACCGGAGAGGTTGAGAAGGTGCAGAAAAGAGCAACCAAAATGATCAGGGGACTAGAGCAACTGCCCTATGAGGAGCGGTTAAGACGCTTAGGGCTGTTTCGCTTGGAAAGAAGGCGGTTGAGGGGAGGCACGATAGAGGTCTATCAAATTATGCATTGCATGGAGGAAGTGGACAGGGAGAAGCTTTTCTCCCTCTCTCATAATACTAGAAGGGGTGGGGGTCATCTGCTGAAGCTGGAGGGTGACAGATGCAAAACAGAGAAAAGGAAGTCTTTCTTCACACAAAGCAGAGTTAAATGGTGGAACTCCCTGCCCCAGGATGTGGCGATGGCTGCCAACTTGGAAGGCTTTAAGAGGGGAGTGGACATGTTCATGGAGGAAAGGGCTATCCATGGCTACTAGTCAAAATGGATACTAGTCATGATGCTTCCCTAGTCTCTCCAGGATCAGAGGAGCATGCCTATTATATTGAGTGTGGTGGAACACAGGCAGGATAATGCTTGTTTGTGGGCTTCCTAGAGTCACCTGGTTGGCCACTGTGGGAACAGACTGCTGGACTTGATGGACCCTGGTCTGATCCAGCATGGCCTTTCTTATGTTCTTAAAGTCAGCGCTACAGATCCCCTACATCATGTCACCCACCAAGGCTCCTGAGTCCTTCCTATGGAACCCCTGCACGTTGCAGAGGATTCTGGGAGCAGGTGAAAAGGGTGTGAACACTTAGCACATGCTCTGGACAGATCCATGGGGTCCTTTTGTTGCCTTGTGTTTGTTTTACGGTACTTTGTCAAGTTACGCAACACTCTTTTATGGCTTCCCCTTAGAAGACAGCATCGGTTGTGGGAAGAACGCTTATCTGTCATTACTGATGTTTCTATTGGGGAAGCCCTGATAAATCTCTGTGGCTGCCCTGAACACAGTCTGGAAACCAACTGGTATCTGATAAAGGGAGCTTTGACTCTTGAAAGCTTATGCCCTGGAAATCGTGTTGGTCTTTAAGAAGAGAAGAAGAAGAGTGGGTATTTATAGGCTGACTTCCTCTACCACTTAAGGAAGAATCAGACCGGCTTACAATCACCTTCACTTCCCCTCCCCACACCCTGTTGGCCACTGTGTGAACAGACTGCTGGACTTGATGGGCCTTGGTCTGATCCAGCAGGGCCTTTCTTATGTTCTTATGTTCCTGTGAGGCAGGTGGGGCTGAGAGAGCTCGAAGAGAGCTGTGACTAGTCCAGGGTCACCCAGTTGGCTTCATGTGTAGGAGTAGGGTAACCAACCCTGTTCTCTAGATTAGCCTCTGCCGCACATGTGGAGGAGTGGGGGAATCAAACCCGGTTCTCCAGATCAGAGTCCACTGCTCCAAACCACTGCTCTTAACCACTACACCATGCTGGCTTTCTCCAGTGTTACCAACTTGAATTTAGCTCTGGAAACCTACCGTGTCCCTGGTCTTGGCAGCCAGCTAAACTTTTCAGGAGAGTAAGCATTTCTCAGAGAGTCAAGGCTAAGGAAGGTATGGATGTCTACCATGGTGGAGTAGACCCCTTTCGTGAAGCTCTGACTCCTCACTCCACCCTGAGGGGTTGTAGGTGGGAACAGCTGCAGTGAGATGCGCTCGATAGCATCTCCGCTTGAACACATAAACACATGAAGCTGCCTCCTACTGAATCAGACCCTTGGTCCATCAAAGTCAGTGTTGTCTACTCAGACAGGCAGCAGCTCTCCAGGGTCTTTCTCATCACCTACTTGCCTAGTCCCTTTAACTGGAGATGCTGGGGATTGAACCTGGGACCTTCTGCATGCCAAGCTGATGCTCTACCACTGAGCCACGGCCCCTCCCCTATTCACTGAGCCACAGCTTGAATACGAAGGACAGATTTTTACTAAAACAAGAGTACGGACACCGCCAAGGTCACGCACTGTGACTTCCTTCCACACACACAAACACGGCTGTGAAGAATGTGCGAAATCAGCATTGGTGGTTTCCGTAGCTATCTCAGTGTAACTGGAGCTTAGCAGAGCCACTTAAAATCATGGGAAGAGGCCACGGCTCAGCAGCAGAGCATCCGCCTTGCATGCAGAAGGCCTCAGGTTCAATCCCCAGCACCTCCAGCTAAACGGAAGATTTGCCTCCCCAGGAAAAGGATGCAATCCCAGAGCGGAGGCTCATACAGAGAAATTTGGGGCAAACTCGGGAGAGCCGCCACAAATTAAATGTTAAGCTTTAAAGTCAGCAGAACTTTAAAGATGAACAAAATTTATTCCCATCTGAGCTTTTGTGAGTCAGAGATTACTTTCTCAGACACAGCAAGCATTTGTCCAAAGCCGTTAAATTAATACTTGAGAGTTCAAGGAACAGAACAAGGAAGAGCGAACAGGGGAAAGTTAACAAGGAGAAGCCAGTGAAAACAAAGAGCCCATCAAAGAATAATCGATCCATTCAGAGTACGTGAGTACCACTCCCACCTGTTGACAGATAGGCAGGGTAGGATTGACATAATACCTAACGATGGGCACATAGTGCGAGATACACCACGCAGATTCAATAAGGCAGTATATAGACCATACAATTGCACAGCTCAACACCAGCGCCAATTAATGCTGTTTAACCTCTTGACAAGTTCTAATTCAGCCCTTTCCTGGAGAATTCCACACTTTGGTGCTGGATGGGAATTATCTGCAAAAGCGCTGGATTCGGATTCACCAAGACGTTTCACACCACCACCCTCCAGGCTTGGACCCTGGGTTCCTCACTTGAGGTACATAAGAACATAAGAGAGGCCATGCTGGATCAGAGCAAGGCCCATCAAGTCCAGCAGTCTGTTCACATGGTGGCCAACCAGGTGCCTCTAGGAAGCTCACAAACAAGGCGAATGCAGCAGCATCCTGCCCGTGTTCCACAGCACCTAAGATAATAGGCATGCTCCTCTGATCCTGGAGAGAATAGGTATGCATTGTGACTAGTATTAAGAACATAAGAAAGGCCATGCTGGATCAGACCCAGGTCCATCAAGTCCAGCCAACCAGGTGCCTCTAGGAAGCCCACAAACAGGACGACCACAGCAGCATTATCCTGCCTGTGTTCCACAGCACCTAATAGAATAGGCATGCTCCTCTTATCCTGAATAGGTATACATCATGACTAGTGTCCATTTTTACTAGCAGCCATGAATAGCCCTCTCCTTCGTGAACATGTCCACTCCCCTCTTAAAGCCTTCCAAGTTGGAAGCCATCACCACATCCTGGGGCAGGGAGTTCCACAATTTAACTCTGCGTTGCGTGAAGAAATACTTCCTCTTATCAGTTTTGTATATGGCATTCATGGGGTGGGGGGAGAGTCCCAAAGTTGCTGCTCTGTGGAAAATATTGCCCAATCCTGGCAATCAGGCAGGCATATTGACTACGGAGAGCATAAAAACCCAGTTGTAAAAAGAGATTAGGTTGCAGATTGCTTGCCGGAGATAAGGTGGCCAGCTGGGAAAAGATCAAGGTTAGCAAGAGGCAAAACTGGACCTGTTAAGAAGAATCAGGCAGACTTGCATGAAGGGTGGGTGTCACAAAGGAGTGGGGGGAGGGAGAAAAAGGGAACACTCTTAACAGCAGGCTGAGTCTGAGAAGAAAAGGAAGCAGGTAGGCATCTGGTTGAGGTGTGCGAGAGAGAGAGAGAGAGAGAGAGAGAGAGAGAGAGAGAGAGAGAGAGAGAATTGGAGGGGGGGTTTCAGGAAAATGCGTGTTTTGACATAGTTAAGTTGTGGAACTCCCTGCCTCAGGATGATGGCTGCCAACTTGGAAGACTTGAAGAGGGGAGTGGACATGTTCATGGAAGAGAGGGCTATCCATGGCTACTAGTCAAAATGGATACTAGTTATAATGCAAAACTATTCTCCCCAGGATCAGAGGAGCAGGCCTGTTATATTAGGGGCTGTGGAACACGGGCAGGATGGTGCTGCTGCAGTCGTCTTGCTTGGGGGCTTCCTGGAGGCCCCTGGTTGGCCACTGTGTGAACAGACTGCTGGACTTGATGGGCCTGGGTCTGATCCAGCATGGCCTTTCTTATATTCTTTTTGACATCTTTGCCATGCTTACAAAGATGCTTTGGCTCGCCCCCTTGTTTCTTTGTGCTGTTTTCAGCAGATGAGGAGATAGAATTCCTATATTAAATGGGTGGCTCAGTCCATTCCAAAGGGCAAGTGATGATAGTTTAAAAATAAACTTACATGTAGTTGGGCACTTGGCCATCTAAATATGTTTACCTCGATTAATGTCTGGCTTGTATGAATGACTCAATTAAACACCAGTTATGTTTTACAGAAGTTTTCAAAGGCCCCGAAGGAAGACAACAACCATCTTTTACATGGGAAATAATAATTCACAATGTTCTACACTTTAGGCAGCAAATCAGCTGTGGATACAAATCACCAGGTGAAATATGAAAAGGTTACTTATTTTCCAACCCGTTTCGCTTGAGTCCGCACAATGGTGGAGCCGTCATGAACGTCAGGGGAATTAACAGGGAACGGTACGCTTGCGGGTTACATGTCCTGATTAATCAATAAAAAAACTGCAATGCCAATACAAAGAGATCAATTAAGAGCAGGAATATCCAGCGCTGATGATTGATCTTCTGGACCACAGCAGATGTACAGAGGCCCAGTTAAATACCTCAAAAGAAATGCCCCTTGGCCTAACTGGATATGGCATTGTGCCAGACTGACAGAATGGCATTGTGCCCGACTAGCACCCAGTTCAAATTCCCCAACAGAGCCACGAAGCAAACGGGCTGATCTTGGGCCGCCCACTCTCTCCCATCCTGAACTACTTCACAGGGTTGTTTGTGAGGACAAAATAGTTTCAAGTGCACTCCTAAGGAGAGTTACTCCAGTCTCAGCCCAACGGGCTGAGACTGGAGTAACTCCTTAGGAATGCACGGTTAGTGTGTGGAGTGGAACCATATAAGCAACCCTAAGCTCCTTTGAGGAAGGGCAGGATAAAACTGGATGGATGGATGGATGGACAAGCCAATTCCTCGCTTGAGAGCCAGTGAGGTGAAGTGGTTAGGAGCGGCAGAGTCTAATCAGGAGAACTGGGTTCGATTCCCTGCTCTTCTACATGCAGCCTGCCGGGTGACCTTGGGCCGGTCACAGATCTCCCCGGACTCTCTCAGCTCCTTGAAAGGTAGAGAAAAATCGGCATAGAAAAACCAACTCTTCTTCTTCTACCTCACAAGGTGTCTGTTGTGGGGAAGGGAAGGCGATTGTAAGCCACGTTGGGACTCCTTAAAGGTACATAAAAGTGGGGTGTAAAACCTAACTCTTCTTCTTTTCCCTGTTTATACTGAAGAGCTGAAGCAAGGGATACAGGAAGCTAACTTAGATCAGGTCCGATCATTGGTCCACCTTGGACTGTCTCCTCAAAACTGGTATGGACTCTCCTGGGTCTCACACTAGGGTAGCCAGGTCCCTCTCGCCACCGGGGGAAAGTTTTTGAGGTGGAGCCTGGGGAAGGCAGGCTTTGGGGACGGGAGGGACATCAATGCCATAGAGTCCAATTGCCAAAGCGGCCATTTTCTCCAGGTGAACGGATCTCTATTGGCTAGCGATCAGTTGTAATAGCAGGAGATCTCCAGCTAGTACCTGGAGGTTACAACCAAAAAAACCTCTAGCTACTATCTATACTAGTATGCAAATACGTAGCTATAATGGCCAAGATTATTTACTGGTAATAAATACAATTTACTCCATAATCTCCTTAAATTTTGCAAAGTGTATTCACATCATACAAGGTATCATTCCAACTTGGTCAATTTCACTATGTACTTGTTTGGTCCATAAATTGTAACCAAAAAAGTCTACTATGCACCAAGTGTCACAGGAGAAATTTCCCATGTAGCATACAGTTTACAATTACAAAATTATTCCAATAGGCAGGTATAGTTTCACCGGTTACTTGCGACACATGGTGCCTAGTGGACTTTTTGGTATATGGCGAAATTGACCAAGTTAGAATAATATGTTGTATGATGGGAATACACTTTGCAAAATTTAAGGAGATTATGGAGTAAATTGTATTTATTACCAGTAAATAATCTTAGCCATTATAGCTAAGTACCTGGACGTTGGCAACCCTATCTCACACAGAGGCACCCCCTAGCTCTTCTTCCAGAGGCCCGTGAATGGAAGGGACAAAACCCCAAACCTGCAGCCGGGAGACCATGCGCTCTGCTACTGATCTACAGGACACCAGGCATTAGCCAGCGGGCTATACATTCTTGCCCGTTCCCTGTGAAGAGCGGGATGTCAGAACAGAGACCGGTTCCCTGCTGAAAGCAGCCACATAGAGCTCCGTCGAGACCCTGTCTCTCCGCGAGGGGGGCCAGTGGAAATCGCTGCACGGCACGCAATGTCGGCGCACCCCACCCCGGCTCGGCTCCCACAAAAGCCTGCCTGTTGGGCCCTTTTGAAGTGGCTTGAGAAGACGGCCTTCGAGCTGGGACTGATAGGACAGAAAATGGAAAACCGAAGAGGCGGCGGGGAGAAGTTCTGGAAAGGGAGAAGTGTCTTTCAGGGCAGCCGGCAAAGCCGTAGCTGGAGGGAGCATGGAAACAGCTGCTCCGTTTCGCTGCGATTTAGTCCAGTGAGAAAGCACCGCAGGGTAGACAGGAAGCATGCCTGCCATTTAAGAAGGCTGTAGACAAGCTGGAACGTGGCCAGAGGACGGCAAAGAAGATGGTGAGGGGTCTGGAGACCAAGTCCTATGAGGAAAGGTTAAAGGAGCTGGGGATGTTCAGCCTGAAGAGGAGAAGACTGAGAGGTGATATGATAACCATCTTCAAGTACTTGAAGGGCTGTCATATAGAGGAGGGTGCCAAGTTGTCGGACCAGAACTAACGGGTTGAAATTAAATCAAAAGAGTTTCCATCGAGACATTAGGAAGAATTTTCTAACAGTCAGCATAGTTCCTCCGTGGAACAGGCTTCCTTGGGAGGGGGGGAGCTCCCCTTCCCTGGAGGTTTTTAAGCAGAGGCTAGATGGCCATCTGTCAGCAATGCTGATTCTATGACCGTAGGCAGATCATGAGAAGGAGGGCACCTTGTCCATCTTCTGGGCATGGAGTAGGGGTCACCGGGGGTGTGCGGGGGAGGTAGTTGTGAAATTCCTGCATTGGGCAGGGGGTTGGACTAGATGACCCTGGTGGTCCCTTCCAACTCTATGATTTCATGACACTATGATCAAGGTTATTTTCCCTGGATTAAGAAGATCTTGGAAGAGAGCAACAGCCATGATCAGGAAGAGAGGCGCTTTCTTCCTTAGGACAAAATAGATGGGTCTTTTGTATTCACAAGAACAAGGGTTTAGAAAAATCATGAATGCAGGGGGAGGGACAGAGAATTTACTATCCTCTCCAATGAGCCTTGTAGATAAATTAATAACCTTGGAAATGTCACTGTTCCCACCACTCCCCTTAGTGATTGGTTCCACTCTATGTTATTTATTTACTTCATTTATACCCTGCCTTTCTCCCCAATGGAGACAGAATGCAGTTCAGAGCATTGTCTTTCCCCCTCTTTCATCCTCCCAACAACCCTGTGAGGCAGGCTAGGCTGAGAGTCTGTGACTGGCCCAAGGTCACCTAGCAAGCTCCCGTGGCACGAGGGGGGATTCGAACCTGGGTTTCCCAGATCCTCGTCCAGCACTTTAACCACTACACCACACTGCCTGTCTACTCGGCAGGCCAACTTTAGAAAAGATTCTGAAGTGTAAGGATGTGTCACTGGCCTCCAAGATTAATTCATGCCATCATATTCCCTATTACGATGTATGGGTGTGAAAGCTGGGCATTAAAGAAAGCTGATAGGAAGAAAGTAGATTCCTTTGAAATGTGGTGTTGGAGGAGAGTGTTACAGATACCCTGGACCACCCAAAAAAAAAAAAAAAAACACCACCACCCAAATCAGTGGGTTCTAGATCAAATCAAGGCTGAACTGACCCTAGAAGCTCAAATGACTCAACTGAGGCTGTCACACTTTGGACACATTATGAGAAGACAAGAGTCACTGGAAAAGACAATCATGCTAGGAAAAGTTGAAGGCAGCAGGAAAAGAGGAAGACCCAACAAGAGATGGAATGACTCTATAAAGGAAGCCACAGCCCTCAATGTGCAAGATCTGAGCAAGGCTGTTTAGGACAGGACACTTTGGAGGACATTGATTCATAGGGTCACTATGAGTCGGAAGCGACTTGACGGCACAACACACACAAAGTCTAAATATAACACTCCCACAATTAACCAACTATGAAAGCCTTACAGCCAACCCAAGTCTAACCCTTAGGCTGGCAACCATTTCAAGGCAAGATAGCAGGAAAGGAAAGGTGCCAGGAGATGTGGAACCTCGGTGCTGGAAGGACAGACCGCAAAGCAAGATTAAAGGCGCGTCCATTTGCCCGAGGGGGGGTCTCAGGCCAAGGGCCACTGGGGGAAACCGCCAGGAAACATTTGAGGAAACTTAGTGTGAAAGCTGGACAATGAAGAAAGCTGAAAGGAAGAAAGGAGATTCCGTTGAAATGTGGTGTTGGAGGAGAGCTTTACGGATACCGCAGACCACCGAGAAGACCAATTCAGCCAGCGTGGTACAGTGGTTAAGAGTGGTGGCTTGGAGCGTTGGAGTCTGATCTGGAGAACCGGGTTTGATTCCCCACTCCTCCACATGAGCGGTGGAGGCTAATCTGGTGAACTGGATTTGTTTCCCCACTCCTCCACAGGAAGCCAGCTGGGGGACCTTGGGCTTCCTTTGCAGGGCTAGTCACAGTTCTCTCAGCCCCACCTACTTCACAGGGTGCCTGTTGTGGGGAGGGGAAAGTGACTGTAAACCGGTTTGATTCTCCCTTAAGTGGTAGAGAAAGTCGGCATATAAAAACCAACTCTTCTTCTTCTTCTTCCTCCTTCTTCTTCTCTAGATCAAATCAAACCTGAACTGTCTCTGGAAGCTAAAATGACTAAACTGAGGCTATCACACTGTGATGACATTACGAAAAGACAAGAGTCACCGGAAAAGACGAAGTTGCCAGGAAAAAATTGAAAGCAGCAGGAAAAGAGGAAGACCCAACACGAGATGGATTGACTCAATCAAGGAAGCCACGGCCTTCAGTTTGTATGACCTGAGCAAGGCTGTTAACAATAGAACATTTTGGAGGACATTGATTCATCGGGCAGCCGTGAGTCAGATGTGGCAAAAGAAACACCAACAGCCAGGAGGGATGGAAATGAGCCTAGCAATAGAAAATTTTTGTTTAGAGGTCACGAATGTAACATGCCGGTTTTAAGTGGGGCGGCGGGGGGAGCCAACTAGGGAACCCGCACCCAGGACCCGACACCTGTTCTATACATGGCATGAAATGTAGGAGACTCCTGAGATGTTTGTTCCACTTGAAGGAGAGTGTGTGTGGATGGGTGGGGTGGGGGGAGAAGGAATATTTTTGAGACTTCCCCGCTGTAAACGTAACTAGGGTTGCCAGCCTCCAGGTGTTGACTGGAGATCTCCTGGGATTACAATTGATCTCCAGGCGACAGAGGACAGTCCCCTTGGAGAAAACTGCAGCTTTGGAAGATGGATTCTATGTCACAGAAGGCCCCAAACCCCACCCCCCTCAGGCACCACCCCCAAAATCTCCAGGTATTTCCCCACTTAGAGCTGGCAACCCTAAACATAATCCCCCCCCCAATAGTAATCTAGTGCCTATAGGGAGAAAACTTTAAGGCGGTTCACTGCTCAATGAGCCAGCGTGGTGTAGTGGTTAAGAGCGGTGGTTTGGAGCGGTAGACTCTGATCTGGAGAACCGGGTTTGATTCCCCACTCCTCCACATGAGCGGGAGAGGCTAATCTGGCGAACTGGAATTGTTTCCCCACTCCTACACAGGAAGCCAGCTTGGTGACCTTGGTGATTGTGAGCCGGGCTAGTCACAGCTCTCTCAGCCCCACCTACCTCACAGGGTGTCTGTTGTGGGGAGGGGAAGGTGATTGTAAGCCGGTTTGATTCTTCCTTCAGTGGTAGAGAAAGTTGGCATATAAAAACCAACTCTTCTTCTTCTTCTTCTTCTTCTTCTTCTTCTTCTGGAATCATGGAAGGAAATCTAAGCATTGGGGAGCATTCCTAAATATGACTCCACCATGAAGCAATACAGTCGGCAGTTCTACCAGCTTATTTCACCACCTCGCACTACATAACACACAGATCCTCTCTTCTCTGGCAACCAGACCGACCCTGCAGATTTTAACCCACAGGAGTTAAAAAAAGGCGCCTCCTTTCCAAAGGGACAAAATGCTTGGGGAAGGGAAAAGATCAGAAGGGGAAAGGCCAGAGGGAAACAGTTAGATTTGACTCCGGTAGAACCTCGGAAACCAACAACAGTTTCCAGGTATAAGCTTTCGAGAGTCAAAGCTCCCTTCGGCAGACACAGTAGAGTAGAAATGTCGATCGGAGTCCTTTTATCCTAGTCCGAAGGTGGGAGGGATGTTGTAAAGAATGCTTGTAAAGGATGCAAAGGTGATGGTTAAGGTAAAGGAAACAGGTTAAGCATCCCTGGCCCTTCAACGGAGAAGAAGTTTACGGGGGGACATGATTGTTTTCTTCCTGTATTTGAAGGGCTGTCACTTAGAGGAAGGCAGGGAGCTGTTCTTGTCGGCAGCAGAGGAGAGGACACGCAATAATGGGTTTAAATTGCGGCAGAAAGGTACCAGCAGGATATTAGGAAAACATTTTTTACAGTAAGAGTCGTTCAGCGGAAGGATCGGCTGCCTGGGCAGGTGGTGAGCTCCCCCTCACTGGCAGCCTTCAAGCAGAGGCTGGACAAGCACTTGCCAGGGGGATGCTCTAGGCTGATCCTGCATTCAGCAGGGGGTTGGACAAGATGGCCTGTGTGGCCCCTTTCCAACTCTAAGATTCTATCTTCCAACCAAGATCACCGCCAGCCCTGCTGATTTTGATTTTCACATCAGACCCGGGGAGGGAAATATACACCGGGGGGGGGGGGGGGAAGTGCTGTCAAGTCGCAGCCGACCTATCGCTGCGATCTATAGGGTTTTCAAGGGAAGATAAGCCTAGAGGTGGTTTGCCATTGCCTGCCTCTGTGCATCGACCCTGGACTTCCTAGGCGGTCTCCCATCCAAGTACAGCCCAGGACCAACCCTGCTTAGCAGCCGAGACCTAATGAGATCGGGTAGCCTAGGCCATCCAGGTCAGGACGCAAATGCATGACCCTGTCCCTTCTATTTTGGGCCTCCAATCTCTCAGTACCCCATTGTGACCCAGGATCAGACCTATTCTCTCCTGGATCAGATGAGAACGCCTGTTATATTAGGTGCTGTGGAACACAGGCAGGATGGTGCTACTGTAGTTATCTTGTTTGTGGGCTTCCTGGAGGTACCTGGTTGGCCACTGTGTGAACAGACTGCTGGGCTTGATGGGCCTGGGTCTGATCCAGCAGGACCTTTCTTATGTTCTTATGACCCCATCTCTTGGTGATGACGGGCTTTTAGAGTGCGTGCACCTCGGGTGCGCAAAGGGTACTCTACCACAGTGGAAGCCCCACATGCCCAAGACACACAGGTTAATGAACGTACGGAGCTGTCTGATGCGGCTTCAGACCCAGAGCGGTTTCCTCCAATGGAGAGCGGCTTGCCAAGGTCTCACAGATGAGCACGCAGATGACTCTGCCTTAAACTGAATCAGGCCCTTGGTCCATCAAAGTCAGTATTGTCTACTCAGACCAGCAGCGGCTCTCCAGGGTCTCAGGCAGAGGCCTTTCCCATCACCTACTTGCCTAGTCTCTTTGTCTGGAGATGCCGGAGATTGAACCTGGGGCCTTCTGCATGCCAAGCAGAGGTTCTACTACTGAACCACGGCCCCTCTCCATGGCTCTCCAGGGTCTCGGGCAGAGGTTCTTTCACGTCACCTACTGCCAGAACCTTTAACTGGAGATGCCGGGGATTGAACCGGGGACCTTCCGCCTGCACCGCAGATGCTCTTCCACTGAGCCACAGCCTGCCTGCAGCAGAGGTTTCTCCCCAGCCGTCCTGCCCAAGTTCTTCCCCATCGGCAATGCCAGGGATTGAACAGGAAACCTCGTGCCTGCGAAGTGCATGACCTGCTGCGGAGCTATGGCCCCCTTCTGAGTTTTAGACAGAGAGTGACAATTGCAGCTATAAATGGTCACCGGCTACCAGTCCTTCCAGTAAAAGCTGCAGTAAAAAAAAATATTACCCTTTGGCAGTGCCTATCTTTGGTAGTCCTACCACCTGGTCATGCCCTGTTCAGAATATGCAGCCTTTGGGTGATGCCCACAGAAGTCTGCCCCTCAATCACAGAACCTTCCATTTGGGGCTCACTCCACAAGGTCCCTTTCCCCATCAGTACCCCCCTCGCATGATGCCTACCCTCCAACAAGCACGCTGGCCACATCTTTATTATTCATTTCATTTATAACCCCTTTTTCTCCCCAGTGGGACCCCAGGTGGCTTACGTCGTTCTCCTTTCCTTCATTTCGTCCTCACAACAACCCTGTGAGGTAGGTTAGGCTCGAGAGCATGTGACTGGCCCAAGGTCACCCAGAAAGCTTCCCTGGCAGAGCAAGGATTCAAACTTAGGTCTCCCAGATCCTAGTCTGACATTCTGACCAGTACAGCATGAACACGTGAAGATGCCTTATACTGAATCAGACCCTTGGTCCATCAGAGTCAGTATGGTCTACTCAGACTAGCAGCAGCTCTCCAGGGTCTCAGGCAGAGGTCTTTCACATCACCTCCTTGCCTGGTCCCCTTAACTGGAGATGCCGGGGATTGAACCTGGGACCTTCTGCATGCCAAGCAGAGGCTCTACCACTGAGCCACGGCCCCTCCCATGCTGTCCACCCGGGAGTCAGGTTTTTCCAGTGGTGTCTGTAACCCCGAAAAGCCCCCCACAGCCTGCCCATGACTACAGCCTCTTGGGGGAGTGCTTCATCGGAGTCCACAGAAACGGGATCTCTTGTCGATGAACGAACGGTTCCTAGCGCCCCTGTCCAGACGCAACCACAGGCCAAAGGCTGTGGATTGGGGAGAGAGAGAGACGCTTTCAGGAACAATCCAGGCGCCTCCCTTGAACGCTGAAGCTCTTTCCTCCTAATCCGTCTCACGTCGATTTAGTTATAGGAAGAAATGCAGGGGTGAGCCAATGTGGTGTAGTGGTTAAGAGCGGTGGACTGTTCTGGAGAACCGGGTTCGATTCCCTACCCCTCCACATGAGCGGCGAAGGCTAATCTGGTGAACTGGAATTGTTTTCCCTTTCCTACACATGAAGCCAGCTGGGTGACCCTGGGCTAGTCACAGCTCTCTCAGCCCCACCGACCTCACAAGGTGTCTGTTGTAGGGAGGGGAAGGGAAGGGGATTGTAAGCCGGTTTGATTCTCCCTTAAGTGGTAGAGAAAGCTGGCTTATAAAAACCAACTCCTCTTCTTCTCTCCGTGTCTCTGGAAGTCAACAGGCTTAGGAAAAATTCCCTTTAATGGCCTAGGCCTCTGCTTTCAAATCGAGAACTCCAAGGAGCGATGCGCTTCTCCCAGGAAAAATTTAACGTTTAATTTTGCAGCATGCAAAGCAATTAATCTTACACACGTGTGTGTGTAAAGTGCTGTCAAGTCGCAGCTGACTTAGGGCCACCCCTGACGGGGTTTTCAAGGCAAGAGACTAACAGAGGTGGTTTGCCACTGCCTTCCTCTGCATAGCTACCCTTGGTGGTCTCCCATCTAAATACTAACCAGGGCTGACCCTGCTTAGCTTCTGAGAACTGACGAGATCAGGCTATACCATGCTGCCTTCCCTCCCAACCTTACACTTACCAAACAACACACAGTTACATAAGAACATAAGAGAAGCCCCGCTGGATCAGATCCAGGCCCATCAAGTCCAGCAGTCTGTTCACACAGTGGCCAACCAGGGGCCTCTAGGAAGCCCACAAACAAGACGGCTGCAGCAGCACCATCCTGCCTGCGTTCCACAGCACCTAATATATTAGGCATGTTCCTCTGATCCTGGAGAGAATAGGTATGCATCACGACCAGTAGCTATTTTGACTAGAAGCCATAGATAGCCCTCTCCTCCACAAACATGTCCACTCCCCTCTTGAAGCCTTCCAAGTTGGCAGCCATCACCACATCCTGGGGCAGGGAGTCCCACAATTTAACTAGGTGTTGTGTGAAGGAATGCTTCCTTTTATCTGTTTTGAACCTCTCACCCTCCAGCTTCAGCAGATGACCCCGTGTTCTAGTATTATGAGAGAGGGAGGAAAGCTTCTCCCTGTCCACTCGCTCCACACCAGGCGTAATTTGATAGCCCTCTATCATGTCTCCCCTTAACCGCCGTCTTTCCAAGCTAAACAGCCCTGAGCGTTTTAACTGCTCCTGATAGGGCAGCCGCTCCAGTTCCCTGATCTAGTTCTCTTTCAAAAGTCCCACCACCACCCAAGTTCCCAGTCTGCAGATCCGTGCCAACTTCCAGAAGGTCTCTCGACTCAGTGTTCGCCTGCCGTGATACAGGACAGGGACTTCAAACTATTTGCCTACCCTCCCTAAGGACTGCATTCAAACCAGGCATTGACCCACAACAAGCGTGCCCCTGCATTCCCACATGGGGCAGGTGCCCTTTCCGGGGGGGGGGGTGCGCCTGCAGACACTGTATTTGTGGTGTTCACAGCAGCCCAACAGTGTCATTCCCCGCGGCGTCATTCTCTGCTGCGCTGTGAGATCCTCCCTTTTGCCTCTCTTAATCCATTTGGACGCTGTATTAATTCCAGCACATCTTTAACCAGCCCTGATCTGGTCAGCCCCGGCTTAGCTCGATCTCGACAGATCTCAGCAGCTAAGCAGGGTCGGCCTTGGTTAGTATTTGGATGGGAGACCACCAAGGAATACCAGGGTTGCTGTGCAGAGGAAGGCACTGGCAAACCACCTCTGTTAGTCTCTTGCCATGAAAACCCCCAAAAGGGGTCGCCATAAGTCGGCTGCGACTTGACGCCAAAAACAAACAAAAAAATGTCTTTTTTTCCCTCCAGGAGCGCAGGGTTCTCCCGACTCCATTTTATCCTCACCACCCTGCAAGGTAGCTTATTTGATAAGCTGGGCAGGTTCCCAGAGAGGTGGCCTAAAAAATGCCCTAAATAAAGAAATAGCTTAGGCTGAAAGAGTGTGCCTGACCGCAGGCCACCCAGCGTGCGGAGATTTGAACCCAGAGCATGGCTATCCTCAGGCCACCCAGTGTGTGGAAATTTGGACCCAGGTCTCCCAGAGTCTAGTCCAGCACTCTAACTGCCCTGGCTCTGTCAACGAACCCAAACCCTTTATTTGCATGTCTTCACTGTTCCAGAGAGTTGCCAACTCCAGGTTGGGAAATTCCTGGAGATTTGGGGGTAGAGGCTGGGGAGGGGAGGGATTTCAGCAGGTATAATACAGTCAAAGAACACCACCCCTCAAAGCAGCCATGTTCTCCAAGGGATCTGATCTGTGCCATCTGAAGATCAGTTGTAATTCCGAGAGACCTCCAGGCACCACCTGGACATTGGCAACCCCACCAGTACCACAACCTGGCTCTTAACCAGAGAACCCCAGGGGCTGTGCCATCCTTCCAGAAAGTGCCCACTGGGCACCAGCAATTGCTAGGTGCCCTTCTAGGGTGCTTCTATGCCCAGACATATTTCAAGACTGTCTCCTTAATTGTGGCCAAGCCCCAACCAGGAGGTCTCGGCTGGCAAACCCCTATATAACGCCAACAGAGCCCCCAAGCACGCTCCCTTCCATGCCCTCTTCAATCCAACACCTATGACGCCTCCCACCCCCCCCCCATCCCCACAAGCGTCCATTCCAGGGTGAGAGGCTTCCCTCCTTCTCCTAGGTGGTTAAAAAAGACGCTGCACATGCTCAGAGGCACTGTCGGGATTCTTGTCAAGAGCCAGCTGGGGATTCCCGGCTGCAGTGGAACGCCACCTCATTCCCGCAGATGCCTGCAGGGAATGTGGGGAAGGCCCTTTGCACATGAGCAGAGACACTGCCACATGCAGCCTGGGGAAGGCACTCTGCACATGAGCAGAGGCATTGTCTTAGGCAGCCTGGGGAAGGCCCGCAGCACATGAGCAGAGGCACTGTCGCAGGCAGCCCGGGGAAGGCAGGGAAGGGCAGTCTGCATATGAGCAGAGGTGCTGTCGCAGGCAGCCCACGGAAGGCAGTCTGCACATGAGCAGAGACACTGCCGCGTTCAGCCTGGGGGAGGCGGGGGAGGCACTCTGCACATGAGCAGAGGCACTACTGCGTTCAGCCTGGGGGAGGCGGGGGAGGCACTCTGCACATGAGCAGAGACACTGCCGCGTTCAGTCTGGGGGAGGCGGGGGAGGCACTCTGCACATGAGCAGAGGCACTGCCGCGTTCGGCCTGGGGGAGGCGGAGGAGGCACTCTGCACATGAGCAGAGACACTGCTGCGTTCGGCCTGGGGGAGGTGAGGGAGGCACTCTGCACATGAGCAGAGGCACTGCCGCATTCAGCCTGAGGGAGGCGGAGGAGGCACTCTGCACATGAGCAGAGGCACTGCCGCGTTCGGCCTGGGGGAGGCGGGGGAGGCACTCTGCACATGAGCAGAGACACTGCCGCGTTCGGCCTGGGGGAGGCGGGGGAGGCACTCTGCACATGAGCAGAGACACCGCCGCTTTCAGCCTGGGGGGGAGGCACTCTGCACACGAGCAGAGATACTGCCGCATTCAGCCGGGGGGGGGGGGAGGCACTCTGCACACGAGCAGAGGCGCTGTCGCAGGCAGCCTGGGAAAGGCGCTCTGCACATGAGCAGAGACACTGCCGCTTTGAGGCGGGGGAGGCACTCTGCACATGAGCAGAGATACTGCCGCATTCAGCCTGGGGGGGAAGCACTCTGCACACGAGCAGAGGCAGCCTGGGGAAGGCGCTCTGCACACGAGCAGAGACACTGCCGCATTCAGCCTGGGGGAAGGCAGGAAAGGCCCTCTGCGCGCGAGCAGAGGCGCCCTCTCCTGCCCGCAGCCCCGGCGTCCAGAACAGGTGCCGGAGCTCCGGCTCCGACGCAGCCCGCCCCGTCGCAGGGCAGCTGCAGAGGGAAGGAGGGAGGGAAGGAGGGAGCGCACGGAGGAAGGCAGCCCGGCAGCCCGGCAGCCAGCCCGGCCCGCCCCCCGCTCGCCCGGCCGCCCCCGCCCCGGCTCACCAGCGTCTGCTCGTACTGCAGCGCCCGCTGCTCCAGGCCGCCGTCCGCCGCCATCCCGGCCGGCCGGCAGTCCCCCCCGTCCGTCCGCCCGCCCGCCGGCGCCGCTCGTCTCCCCTCCGGCCTCTGCTCCCCTCGGCCGCTGCTCCCCACGCCTCCTGCACGGGGCGGGCCGCCACTGGACGGGGCCGGCCGGAGAGGAGGTCCCGGGACGGGCGCGCTCCGCCCGCGCGGGGGAAGGCGCTGCGGCGGCAGAGGCCGGGGGGGGGGGTGTGTGTGTGGAGAAGGCACCGGCCTGGGTGGGGGGAGTCGCTAAGGGCCGGGGGGTGCGCGTGGCCGGACCGCCCCCCCCCCTTCACCAGCGGATTGAACACGCTGCAAAAGTATTGGGGCGGCTGCTCTCGCCAACCGGCCGAGGGGGCGTCCGCTGCCCCTTGGAAGCGAGCCGCATCGTTTCAGCGGAGTTGACTGGGAGGGAGGGGTCAACGAGCAGCGAAATGCAGCCTTAGATGTGAGGGGGTGGGGGAAGAGGGACGAGTTTGTCCCCCTACCTCCCCCCCCCCAAAAAAAAAGTTTGCACGGGTGACCGATTGCAACGGTACTCAGGGGTTTCTTGAAGCCTCCCAGTCCTGGGGGTGGCCTACTAGACCCACCGGCAACTGCTCTCCAGGGTCTCAAGCAAGGGTCTTTCACATCACCTACCTGCCCAGTTTTTATCTGGAGATGCCCGGGCTTGAACTTGGGACCTACTGCGTGCCAAGCAGATGCTCTACCACTGAGCCACGGCCCCTCCCCAAACGTAACATCACATGAACGCATGAAGCTGCCTTATACTGAATCCGACCCTTGGTCCATCAAAGTATTGCCTACGCAGTAGTATTGTCTACTCAGACCGGCAGCGGTTCTCCGGGGTCTCAGGCAGAGGTCTATCCCATCACCTACTTGCCCAGTCCCTTTAACTAGAGATGCCAGGGATTGAACCTGGGACCTTCTGCGTGCCAAGCAGATGCTCTACCACTGAGCCACAGCTTTTCCCCATGGCTCTCCAAGGTCTCAGGCAGGGATCTTTCGCATCACCTCCTTGCCCAGTCCCTTCAACCGGCATCTCCAGTTAAAGGGACCAGGCAAGTAGGTGATGTGAAAGACCTCCGCTTGAGACCCTGGAAAGCCGCTGCCAGTCTGAGTAGACAATACTGACTTTGATGGACCAAGGGTCTGATTCAGTAGAAGGCAGCTTCATGTGTTCATGTTCATCAGGGGTGACCTGTGAGAGACCTCCAGTTTCCACGCCTTGGTGTCAGTTCTCTTGCAAGAGGGAGCCTGCTGGCTATTCCTTTTTTGTATTTTGATTTATTTTTTGGACTTCTATCCCACCTTCTATCCCAGCCAAAGCCGGGCTCAGAGTGTCTCACAACCATTAAAATGTCACAAAACGTAAGAACATAAGAAAGGCCCTGCTGGATCAGACCAAGGCCCATCAAGTCCAGCAGTCTATTCACACAGTGGCCAGCCAGGGGCCTCTAGGAAGCCCAAAAACAAGACGACTGCAGCAGCATCTATCCTGCCTGTCTTCCACACCACCTAATATAACAGGCATGCTCCTCTGATGCTGGAGAGAATAGGTATGCATCATGACTAGTCTCCATTTTGACTAGTAGCCATGGATAGCCCTCTCCTCCATGAACATGTCCACTCCCCTCTTCAAGCCTTCCCAGTTGGCAGCCATCACCACATCCTGGGGCAGGGAGTTCCACAATTTAACTATGCATTGTGTGAAGAGTGAAACATATACAGAAATACAATTCAATACTCTCTTTCCCAAGCACTTCCAGTGTCCCGGAACTACCTAAGAAAGAGGTGTCGGACTCAATTGTTATGAGGGCCGGATGTGACATAAAGGTCACTTGGTCGGGCCGTGCCGTGCCTCGCCAGCCCAGATCAAGAGTGGGGTAGGGTGGGTTGGAGAGGCTGCCTTGGCTGGCTCATGGGCTGGATAAGAGCTCACAAGGGGCTAGATCCGGCCCGTGGGCCTTACGTTTGACACCCTTGGCCTAAGACTTTGGACTTCCACTCTAGTTGACATAGATCGGGGAGTCCCCAACCTTTTGGGGGGCCTGTGGGCCCATTTTGGATTTCTGACACAGCGCAGTGGACGCAGCAACAACATGGCTGCCGCAGCTTAACTTCAGTCGCATGGTGCAGATCCTCCTGCTGGGGCGGCAGCTGCTGCCAAAGCAACATTGGAAAAATAAATCTGCAAAGTCAATCAAGCCTCCAATAGCCAATCAGAAGCCTTGCTGGTCAAAAGCCCTACCCGGCCCGCCCACTAACCTAAAAACAGTTGGCGGGCGCAAAAAAGATGTTGGAGGAGACCCACCAAGTTGGAGACCCCCTGACGTAGATGCTGATGGAGCGATGGATGGATTCAGCGCGAGGCAGCCTGACGCTCAAGGCCTCCAGTAACTGCAGCTTCTCGTTTTCGTTAGGATAGGGCCACGCAGGATGGCCATGCAAGTTGAGCAAAAGCGTCTCTTGAATTCGGATCCCTGGGCTATGACGCAGTTTCACAGAGACCTAAACAAGAACAGACGCTGTCTATATGGGGATGAGTTATAAGGATATTATTTTGGTAAGTTAAATTAGTTACATAGTTTTTACTAGCATAACACAATAGGTTTGGAGTAGATTTTTAAATATCACAATTATTCTTTTTGTAAGGAGAACTGGCAAAGCCTAGCTCACTTTGAGCAATGCGAAACGGCTCTTGAATGAGGCTGCCGGGCAATCCTCTCTTCTTTGAAGGCTCTCCTTCGGAAAGATATTGTCTTCTTTATAAGCGATCTGCAAAGATAAGGAAAGAAACACAAGGTTCAAGACATATGGTCAACTGTATTTCTACCCACCTTTTCCTGGGATGCGTTCGTTTCTCACATCTCCTGCAAGAGATAAAGAAAATACTATGTGTTAGTCTAAAGACTTCTAGGGAATATGTTGTAAGGTTGTTAATTATTCTGTTTATGTATGGTTGATCATTACTATATCTGAAAATGCATGTAATTGTAATATATTTTATGATTTAGGAACTACTAGATAGATAGATAGATAGATAGATAGATAGATAGATAGATAGATAGATAGATAGATAGATAGATAGATAGATAGATAGATAGATGGATGGATGGATGGATGGATGGATGGATGGATGGATGGATGGATGGATGGATGGATGGATGGATGGATGGATAGATGGATAGATGGATGGATAGATGGATGGATGGATGGATCAATGGCACCTTCTTGAAATAGATAGATAGATAGATTGCACCTTCTTGACTTATGCTGTCAATTCTTATTTAGGTTACATTATAGCATAACGGTATTCCAGTTTTGTACCACCACCGTTTCACGGAGGTCATGCTCCCAATAAAGACCCATCCTTCCTTGGGACAGATCTTTTTCTGGGAGACCCAGTGAACTAGGACAGAGCCTAGAGGTCTCTCGGCAGCCTTGAAGTAGGATGAATGCCTTCTGAAAAGGGCCGTATCGCCGGCGTTAACATGTAGCCACCTCTGAATACCACTTCAAGAAAATGCCCGGGGGCAGAGGGGCTTGTGAAGGCCCTCTTCCTCACGTGGTGGTGATGTGACGGAGCCTCTCATTTCTGGGAGAGCCGCCTTTCAGCCAAGCTGGGGAAATGATGGAACAAGACATTAGAGCCGTGACAGAACGCGACACGAGAGCCGATCTTAATCTGGCCTTGGCAAATCGTATCTTTTAATGCGGCTCAGAAGTAACTTGCCGAAGTGCCGGAAGTCTCCATTCCCCCTGTAGCGGCATCCTGTGATAATCTTTGGGTATGAGACCAGACATTCATGGAGAAGTGCATTTCCCGTTTCTTTTTCCGTGAGGCCTAGTTAATTCTAATACACTTTTTGGGGGGCTCAATGACATCTTTGTGTTGATTATATTGCAGAGGATTTGAAAGCCTTGGTTTGAGACAGTGTGGGGTAGTGGTTAAAGTGTCATACTAGGCTCTGGGGAACCCAGGTTCGAATCCCCACTCTGAAGAAGAAGAGTTGGTTTTTTATATGCCGACTTGCTCTACCACTTAAGGAAGAATCAAACCGGCTTACAGTCGCCTTCCCTTCCCCCTCCCCACAATAGACACCCTGTGAGGTAGGTGGGGCTGAGAGTGTGTGACTTTCCCAAGGACTAGCCCAAGAAGAAAAGGAGAAGAAAGAGGAGTTGGTTTTTATATGCCAACTTTCTTTACTACTTAAGGAAGAATCCAGCCGGCTTACAATCGCCTTCCCCTCCCCACAACAGACACCTTGTGAGGTAGGTGGGGCTGAGAGAGCTCTAAGAGAGCTGTGCCTAGCCCAAGGTCACCCAGCTGGCTTCATGTGGAAGAGTGGAGAATCAAACCCGGTTCTCTAGACCAGAGTCCACCGCTCCAAACTACTGCTCTTAACCACTACACCATGCTGGCTCTCTGCAATGGAAGCTTGCTGGGTGACCTTGGGCCAGCCTACCTCCCCAGGTTGTTGTGAGGATAAAATGGAGGAAAGGAGAATGATGTAAGCCGTTTGGGGTCCTTACTGGGGCGAAAGGTGGAATATAATAAATAAATGCTGCTTTTTATGCTCCTTTTGTCATTTGTATTTTTATACTGATTTGTATTCATATTCTAAGTGTGTAATGTACGTTGTCAGTGGAGTTTCCGCCCCTTTCCATTTCTGCTCTCGTCCTGTTGAGGCTTTTTTGATGCATCGCTTAGCTTTGATATGCCGGTGGGTTTCAATAAAAATGGATGTTTAAAAAAGAAAATCTGAAGGAGGCTGAGACTGGGAAGGGCAGCCATGAAGAAGCTAGAAAAGATTTTTAAGTGTAAGGATGTGTCGCTGGCCACCAAGACTAGATTAATTCATGCCATCGTGTTTCCTATTACTATGTATGGGTGTGAAAGCTGGACAGTGAAGAAAGCTGATAGGAAGAAAGTGGATTCCTTTGAAATGTGGTGTTGGAGGAGAGTGTTACGGATACCGTGGACTGCCCCCAAAAAACAAATCAGTGGGTTCTAGATCAAATCAAGCCTGAACTGACCCTAGAAGCTAAAATGACTAAACTGAGGCTATCGTATTTTGGTCACATTATGAGAAGACAAGAGTCACTGGAAAAGACAGTCATGCTAGGAAACGTTGAGGGCAGCAGGAAAAGAGGAAGACCCAGCCAGAGATGGACTGACTCAATAAAGGAAGCCACAGCCCTCAATTTGCAAGATCTGAGCAAGGCTGAAATTTTGGAGGACTTTCATTCGTAGGGTCGCCATGAGTCGGAAGCGACTTGACGGCACTTAACACACACACACACACACACAAAGGAAAAGACATTCAGGGCCCGACTATCAGTGACTCTCTCATACTGGTCCAGTTGTAGAAAAGAGCAAGAGACCAGTAGCACCTTAAAGAGTAACAGAATTTTTGGCAGGGTATGAGCTTTCTTGAGCTGGAGCTCACTTCTTCAGATACAGCTGGGATGTGAGTCCTTAAGTTTATGCATGGGTACTTTCACTCACGTTTGCCCCTGGTCTGTCTCAGTTGTTCCTCGGAGTTATGCATGAGTTTTCCTTCCATTGGAGATGACCTCGCTGCCAGCCCTTGCAATGCCCGGGTCTTCCCGTTCCTCTATTAACCCGATTCTTCCACCTCCCCTGAGCTCAGCCCGGGTGAAATCCCCATGCATAAAACAAAGCGCGGGACACCCAAGCTTGGTTTTTATCACAGAAAGCATAGAACAGATTACAAAGCAGCATGTAAAGAGGCGGGGATTCAAATGCTTCCTGGGAGCTCTTTCTGAGCAGAAGAAAGGCTTTTTAAAAACGAGGCTTGGATTTCTCCCCCCTTCCTTTCAGATTGCTCCGTTTTTTGGTTTTTTGTTCTTAAAAGGATTTTTTATTTGGCAATTGGGTTTTGGGGGAGGGATCTTCTCTCACAGTAAGCGCTACAAAGTAAACCAATTACAAAGCAGCATTTAAAGGGGCAGGGACTTGATTTGAGCTAGGAGACTGCTGGTGCAGAAATTCCCAACAGGAAGGTATGGGTCTAGCAAGCAATGAACCTCAGGTAAAACTTCCATGCATAAATGACCATGGACTCACATCTGCATCTGAAGAAGTGAGCTGCGTCTCACAAAAGCTCACACCCTGCCAGAAATTTTGTTAGTCTTTAAGGTGCAACTGGACTCGAGCTCTTTTCTAATGCTACAGACAGACTAACACGGCTACCCATCGTGGTCCAGCTGTATAAGTGACTCTTTAAAGAGGTCTTTCTGTGCTTTTCTTGACTGGGATGCAGCAGAAGGATCTTGCCACTAAATGTGGAGCGACTTGGGTAAAAGCAGAACATCAACAATGCCTCTCGTGTCCTGCAGATTTTGCGGGAGGCGTAATTCCTGGAAGTGGGCACAGCTGTTTGGCAGGAGGTGCACTCCAGAACAAGAAGCGGTGTGTCCTCTTCGTTCTCCGTCCTTCCTGGGTTACGGGCCGCAGTGGCAGAAGGAGGGAGCAGCGTGGGAGCTTTTGGCAGGGGGACAAGTGTTCCCCCCCCCCCCACTGGTGCTGGTGGGCAGAAGCAGGACAGGTCTGCAGTTTGTAGTTTTCTTAGAATGGAGACCAGGACATAAGAACATAAGAAAGGCCATGCAGGGTCAGACCAAGGCCCATCAGGTCCAGCAGTCTGTTCCCACAGTGGCCAACCAAGTGCTTCTAGGAAGCCCCCAAACAAGACGACTGCAGCAGCACCATCCTGCCTGTGTTCCACAGCACCTAATACAATAGGCCTGCTCCTCTGATCCTGGAGAGAATAGGTTTGCATCATGAATATCATAGTATCCATTTTGACTAGTAGCCATGGATAGCCCTCTCCTCCATGAACATGTCCACTCCCCTCTTCAAGCCTTCCAAGTTGGCAGCCATCACCACATCCTGGGGCAGGGAGTTCCACAATTTAACAATGTGTTGTGTGAAGGAATGCTTCCTTTTATCTGTTTTGAATCTCTCACCCTCCAGTTTCCGCAGATGACCCTGCATTCTGGTATTATGAGAGAGGGAGAAAAGCTTCTCCCTGTCCACTTTCTCCATGCCATGCATAATTTGATAGACCTCTATCATGTCTCACCTTAACCGCCTGCTTTCCAAGCTAAACTGCCCATAGCGTTTAAACTTCCTTTTATCTGTTTTGAATCTGGAGATGCCAGGGATTGAATCTGAGACCTTCTGCATGCCAAGCAGAGTCTCTTTGACCGAGTCGTATCTACTCAGGTTGGCAGCCGCTCTCTAGGGTCTCAGATCAAGATTTTCCATGGCACCCCTTTCCTGATTGTTTCAAGTGGAGATGCAAGAGATTGAACCTGGGACCTTTTGCATGCCAGACAGATGCTCTTCCACGGAGCCTCTCTCCATTGTACAACTGTATTGAGAACATGAGGTCCACGGCATGGCAGCTAAGCAAGCCGGTCTCTTGGGATCCGCTCCGGAAGTAGCAGCTCTGCCCCCTTCTGCAGACCTCATGGTGTGGAACTCAGTCTGGGGAGCTGGGAATTCTGCAACTGGGAAGTCAGCCTGGAGAAAACGGGAAGCGGTTTGCAGCGGAAATATCTTTCAAAAGAGCAATAGGCATGTTTAAGAGAAATCTCCAAAAGGAGGGAAATAACCGCAAATGGGAGCTTGGTGCCCCCTACTTAACTTATTTCTGGGACTTTTAATCTGCTTTTCTCCACACAATGAGGACTCAAACCAGCTTAGAAGGTTAAGGAATACAAACATTACATTACATAATTTTTAAAAACCGCATTACCCATCCCATAAACCCCATCGACAAATCTCCCTGCAATGAATAAAACTGATAATCCTACCCCAATGCAGCATCACAAAATCAACATTGTTTGGGCAAGTCTTCCTCAAGCAGAGAAGCCCCCTTGAAGAGTTTTGTTTATTTTTTTATTTATTGATGTCATTCATACCGTCTTTGTCCCCAATGGGGGCCCAAAGTGATGTGCAGCATTCTCTTCTTCACCCTTTTATCTTCACAACAACCCCGTGAGGTAGGATAAACTGAGGGTGCATGATTGACCCAAGGTCACCCAGCAAGTTTCCACGGCGGTGGATTTGAACACATGAAGCTGTCTTATACTGAATCAGACCCTTGGTCCATCAAAGTCAGTATTGTCCATTCAGACTGGCAGTGGCTCTCCAGGGTCTCAGGCAGAGGTCTTTCACATCACCTACTTGCCTAGTCCCTTTAACTGGAGATGCTGGAGATTGAACCTGGGGCCTTCTGCATGCCAAGCAGATGCTCTACCGCTGAGCCACGGCCCCTCCTCTGGGACTCACCTGGCACTCTAACCCCTAACTACACTGGATATCAATTCAGAAATCAGCTTTTGAAATCATTATCAGTGATTCCCCAGGGTAGGAGATATTACTGGAAAGGCCCGAGAATGGCCGGTAGCTGTCCAGATCTGTCCACGGAGGGGGGCGGTCAACAAACCTTGATTAGCTGTGCATAAAACCTGCACAAGAATATACCCGGAGAGGCGGTCCTGCAAAAATGTGATTCCCAGGCCATGAAGGGCTTTAAAGGTAAGTATCAGCACTTTGCATCCAGCACCTGGAAATACACACAGGCAGCCAACAGAGTGATCTTCAAACAGGTGAGACATGGCGAATACCAACGACTCACTTCCAACAGCCGGAGGGCTGCTCATTTTGTTCTTGCTGCAGTTTCTGAATTGTCTTCAAGGGCAGTTCCAACCAGAATGCATTACAGTAGTCTAGTCTCAAGGGTGCTATGTCATATATCAAAGAAGCTGGGCCAGCCAAGTCCAGGGGGGGGGGGCGCTTCTCACCATTGCATTCATCTGCTGTTCCAACAGGAGAATGGAGTCTGGTAGATACTTAAACTCTGTACTGAATCAGCTAAAGATAAGGTCACTCCATCAAGAGCAGGGAGCATCACACCCTCCAAAACCTTGATTTTATCGACCAGCAACATCTCCATCTTGTCTGGATTGAACTTCAGCTTACACAACTTGAACGTGGCTTCCAGGCGCTCGCCCACAACAGAGACGGCTGCATCTGGGGGCTTAGAGAATGAGATACGTAGCTGGGCGTCATCAACATATTGATGACCCCCTAACTCCAAAGCTACACAATCTGATTGAACAGCTTCACACGCAAACTGAAAAGCTCGGGAGATGACACAGATTCCCGTGAAATGCTGCAGGATTTATCCCAGTGGGAAGAGACAGAATCACCAATAGGGGTGACACCTCTGGAGTTTTTGAGGGTGGGGTTTGGGGTGGGGAGGAACCTCAACAGGGTACAATGCCATAGAGTCCATCCTCCAAAGCAGCCATTTTCTCCAGGGAAACTGATCATGGTTGTCTGGAGATAAATTGTAATATTTGTTTTATTTGAATGTTATTATATTTATACCCCACCCTCCCCTGGCAAGACAGGCTCAGGGAGGCTAACATCATGTGTGTGTGTGTGTGTGTGTGTGTGTGTGTGTGTGTGTGTGTGTGTGTGTGTTTGAAGTGCCGTCAAGTCGCTTCCGACTCATGGCGACCCTATGAATGAAAGTCCTCCAAAATGTCCTATCTTTGACAGCCTTGCTCAGGCCTTGCAAATTGAGGGCTGTGGCTTCCTTTATTGAGTCAATCCATCTCAGTCCATCTCTTCCTCTTTTCCTGCTGCCTGCAACTTTTCCTAGCATGTCTTTTCCAATGACTCTTGTCTTCTCATAATGTGACCAAAATACGATAGCCTCAGTTTAGTCATTTTAGCTTCTAGGGTCAGTTCAGGCTTGATTTGATCTATAATATACTGATTTGTTTTTTTGACCATCCAGGATATCCGTAACACTCTCCTCCAACATCACATTTCAAAGGAATCTACTTTCTTCCTATCAGCTTTCTTCATTGTCCAGCTTTTACACCCATACACAGTAATAGGGAATATGATGGCATGAGTTAACTTAATCTTGGTGGCCAGTGACACATCCTTGCACTTCAGAATCTTTTCTAGCTCCTTCACGGCTGCCCTTCCCAGTCTCAATCTCCTTCTGATTTCTTGGCTGCAGTCCCCCTTTTGGTTGATGATGGATTTTATATACTAAATTTTAAAACAGAATTAGGTTCATGGAAGAGCGGGAGATCTCCAGATGCCCCCTGGAAGTGGGCAACCCAATCTATGGAGGCTGCCCTGACCTATTCAGGGGAAGGTGAGTTAGCAAAGTGAGTGACAGCTAGAAACTGGACCGGGGAGGGGGGCTCGCCATTCTGAGCACAGCTCAGCAAGTGAGGAACAAATACATTTTAGCCTTGGTTTTCTAGTTCAAACTGATTCAGTATTTCCTAAGTGTTTCTTTCTTCAGACTCCCTTTGTCCTTCCCAGTTCCTGTTTTGTTTGTAGATTAGTTCAGCTGAATGGCGTGTTCTCAGGTGTCAACAGCCAGGGAATTCCGGTTCGGGTCACTCTAGTCATCTAGCATTCACGAAAAGCGTGAACAGGGCTCAGTCCTTGTGGGGGAGTGGAGAGGGAATGGGCCACTCAGAGAAGCCGAATCTGGGGATCTGGGAATTCTGCAACCAGACTGAAAAACCCACTTGCGTAATGCTGAATGATGCAAGCCGGCCATTTTGCAAAAACACTACATGGGGCTTCCCGTTTGTGAACTGAATAGGAAGTGCGGGGTGCAAACACGCTCTCTTTTGCAGGCTCATCGTGCGACACCTGATATGTGTCCTGCATAAGGTTGCCAGCCCGCAGACGGGACCTGGAGATCGCCTGGAATTACATCAGACCTCCAGGCTACATAGGGTTGCCAACCTCCAGGTACTAGCTGGAGATCTCCTGCTATTACAACTGATCTCCAGCCGATAGAGATCAGTTCCCCTGGAGAAAATGGCGCTTTGGCAATTGGACTCTTATGGCATTGAAGTAGAGCTGCCAGGTCCCTCTTCGCTACCGGCAGGTTTTTGGGGTGGAGCCTGAGGGCGGGGTCTGGGGAGGGGAGGGACTTCAATGCCATAGAGTCCAATTACCAAAGTGGCCATTTTCTCCAGGGGATCTGATCTCTATCGGCTGGAGATCAGTTGTAATAGCAGGAGATCTCCAGCTAGTACCTGGAGGTTGTTGGAAATCAAACAAAATCACTAGTGCCTTACAAGGAAGTTAAGCAAAGCAAGAGTAGGCACTTATGGCACAAAAAGCACTACAAAAGAATGCTGAACAACATGTTTGTAATGACAAATTAAACAGACAATGCAACCAAGAACAGAAGGAAATTCCTGTTACACATGTAGAAAAGTCACCACGTTCCTGCAGTGTAGACAGGTAAGCGACGTGACTAAATATCAAAGTCCTGGAATGCCATGAGTAGAGAGAAAATAGGCTTCCGGTAATGAGTCCTATTTCGCTGGTGCTTTGTCAATTCAGGCAATCCTGTGACGTTCCGTCAAGGTTCCACGGAACATATGTTCCGGACAAGAAGGCATATAGAAATAGGACTCATTACCGGAAGCCTATTTTCTCTCTACTCATGGCATTCCAGGACTTTGATATTTAGTCACTTCGCTTACCTGTCTACACTGCAGGAATGTGGTGACTTTTCTACACATGTAACAGGAATTTCCTTCTGTTCTTGGTTGTATTGTCTCTTTACTTTGTCATTACAAACATGTTGTTCAGCGTTCTTTTGTAGTGCTTTTTGTGCCTTAAGTGCCTACTCTTGCTTTGCTTAAGTACCTGGAGGTTGGTAACCCTACATTGAAGTCCCTACCCTCCCCAAACCCCCCGTTCTCAGGCTGTGCCCCCAAAACCTCTTGCCGGTCATGATGAGGGACCTGGTAGCCTGGAGATCTGCTGGAATTACAACAGAACTCCAGGCTATAGGGTTTTCAATACTAACATACGAAGGGACTCTATGGCATTGAAGTCCCTACCCCCAAAAAAACCCTCCCCTCCTCAGACTCTGCCCCCAAAACCTCCTGCCGGTGGCGAAGTGGAACCTGGCAACTCTATAGCCAACAAGTAATATTTAATGGGGGTGGGGGGAATCTATGTATGGAACTGAGCCAGAGATGCAATGTAAGCGCCATTGTGGAAGTGAACATTATGCATGGTGTGAAAATGCCAACCGGAGCATCGGGTCCATTGTCTTTCCCTGCACGCACACACCCATTTATTGTGGTCAGGTGGGTGGATCAGGAGGGACAGGCCGATTCTGGTGGTGGCACCTTAGTTTACAAAGCACCTTTCGTTTGTCTCCTCACCTGACTATTTCGTGTTTTTTTTCTATTTTCTGGCACAAGGCCAAAGCCTTGTATGTCCCTGGCATTTTAGTGGTGATTTTACACCCCCTTGACCTATATTCTGTCACGGCACGAATATCCTTCAGCGGTTTGCATTCATGCCAGGTTCTAAGCGGAGTGGCTCATTTCAGCCTCTCTTTTATGATATTTCCAGCAAAATCAGTTTCTATGATTTTCACTTGGATTGTCTCTGTGGTTGCTATTGTCCTGTTTGTTGGAGAGGTCGCCTTTCAGCAATTTTTCTCGGAGAGTGCGGCGCAGGGATCTTTCAAAGAGGTAAAAAATGAACAAATACATGAATACATGAACACCCGAGTCAATATTATTATTCATAATAAATACATTGGTTCCTTTTCTGTCCTGAATATAATATCAGTCAGTTTCACTGGGTAATCCCAAATTCTACTGCTGGTAGAGAGAAAGAGAGACAGACATCTCTCAGTCCACCTCCTGCAAACCACACAGAATTTTATAAATTTCTAGGATGTCCCCTGCTTTGGTTATCTTTTTCATAGGTTCATAGAGCTGGAAAGGACCTCAATGGTCATCTAGTCAACCCCCTGCACAACACAGGTAATTCACAACTCCCTCCCCTCCCCCACGCCCCCAGTGACCCCTACTCCATTCCCAGAAGATGGCAAAAAAAACCCCTCCAGGATCCCTCAACAATCTGACCTGGAGGAAAATTGCTTCCTGACCCCAAAGTGGTGATCTACACTTCCCTGGGCATGTAAGAGAAGGCCGTGAGAACCGAACAATGACACAATCCCTCCTGCCCTCCCGCTCATGATCTGCCTGAGTTCACAGAAGCAGCCTTGCTGTCAGATGGCCATCTGTGTGTGTAAAGCACCATCAAGTCACAGCTGACTTATGGCGACCCGGTAGGGTTTTCAAGACAAGAGACGAACAGAGGTGGTTTGCCATTGCCTGCCTCTGAGGAGCAACCCTGGACTTCCTCAGAGGTCTCCCATCCAAGTACTAGCCAGGACTGGCCCTGCTTAGCTTCTGGGATCTGACGAGACCAGGGTAGCCCGGACTATCCAGGTCAGGGCCAGATGGCCATCTAGATTCTGCTTCAAAACCTCCAAAGGAGAGCCCACCACCTCCTGAGGAAGCCTCCCCACTCTTTAGTCTTTTCTTTTAGGGAGAGTGTTCTAGACCCTTCATCTTTTTGGTTGCTCTCTTCTTATAGAATCATAGAATCATAGAGTTGGAAGGGACCACCAGGGCCATCAAGTCCAACCCCCTGCACCATGCAGGAAATTCACAACTACCTCCCCCCTCCACACCCCTAGTGACCAGAGGATGGCCAAGATGCCCTCCCTCTTATCATCTGCCTAAGGCCACAGAATCAGCATTGCTGACAGATGGCCATCTAACCTCTTCTTAAAAACCTCCAGGGAAGGAGAGCTTACCACCTCCCGAGGAAGCCTGTTCCACTGAGGAACCGCTCTAACTGTTAGAAAATTCTTCCTAACGTCTAGACGGAAACTCTTTTGATTTAATTTCAACCCATTGGTTCTGGTCCGATCTTCTTGAGCAACAGAAAACAACTCGGCACCCTCCTCTATATGACAGCCCTTCAAGTACTATATGACACCCCTTCAAGCTTGGGGTTGCCAACCTCCAGGTATAGCTGGAGATCTCCTGCTAGGGTTGCCTGGTCGCTCTTTGCTACCAGCGGGAGGTTATTGGGGGAGGAGCCTGAGGAAGGCAGGGTAGAGATCAGTTCCCCTGGAGACGATGGCCACTTTGGCAGTTGGACTCTATGGCATTGAAGTCCCTCCCCTCCCCAAGCCCTGCCCTCCTCAGGCTTCGCCCCAAAAACCTCCCGCCGGTGGAGGAGAGGGACCTGGCAACCCTATCTCTGCTGCAAGTTCCCCAGCTCTGGAAAGGCTTTTTGAGATCCAGTCACGGAATCACTCCACGCTGATCCAGTTCAGATCGCACCCTCCGGGAATGCATTCTGTCAAAAAGCAGAAGCCGAAGTTGACTTCACAGTCCCTTGGCGTTTCCTTCCTTTTCTGACCTTGGGTCAATTGCCTCAATTTTCTCAGCAATTGTACTAGATTGTTTGCTCTTTCCCCAAAAATAAATAAATGAACAACCCCCAAATAAACTCAATCCCGCAATTCTGGGTGGAGGAAAAGGTTGCTCGAAGTCAGTGCAGGGACCATGAAGGACAAAGGTGAACTGAACTGGCACGGGAGGAGGGAAAATAAAACCAAGGTCCGGCAGTACCTTGAAGACTAACACCATTTATTTCGATACAAGTTTAAGGTGAAACAGTGTAGTGGTTAGAGCATCAGGCCGCCAGTAGCGAAGAGGGACCTGGCATCCCTACTCAAAGGGTTGTCGTTGAGGATAAGATGGAAGAAGGGAGGACAGGGGTGTAAGCTGCTTTGGTTTCCTGTTGGGGAGAAAAGCTGGGGATAAATTTCGAAATGAATTGACGTCTCACGATATTCATGGGACTTGCTTCCAAAATGAATGTCAGACCGCAGAGACTTTTCCCAGATCTGCTGCCTGAGGGTTAGGGTTACCAATCCTGGGTTGGAAAATACCTGGAGATTTTGGGGGTGGAGCCTGGGGAAGGCAGGGTTTGGGAAGGGGAGAGACTTCAATGGGGTATAATGCCACAGAGTCCACCTTCCAAAGCATCCTTTTCTTCCAGGGGAACTGATCTCTGTTGCCTGGAGATCAGTTGTAATAGCAGATCTCCAGCTAGTATCTGGAGATTGACAACCCTAGTTTGGCTCCACCTCCTGTGACAGCCGTTTGGGGGGGGGTGCTCACCACACCATCTCAAAATCCCAAAGGTGCCCACAGGCTCAAAAAGGTTTGGGACCCTCCACTGTAGGGTTTTCAAGGCAAGAGACAGACAGAGGTGGCTTGCCATTGCCTGCCTCTGCATAGTGTATGGTTGCCAACTTCCAGGTAGTAGCTGGAGATCTCCTGCTATTACAACTGATCTCCAGCTGATAGAGATCAGATCACCTGGAGAAAAATGGCCGCTTTGGCCATTGGACTCTATGGAGTTGGAGTCCCTCCCCTCCCCAAACCCCGCCCTCCTCAGGCTCCTCCCCCAAAAACTTCCAGCCAGTGGCGAAGAGAGACCTGGCAACCCTAGCGTAGCGACACTGGACTTCCTCAGTGGTCTCCTATCCAAGTACTAACCAGGGCTGACCCTACTAAGCTTCTGAAATCTGACAAGATCAGTCTAGCCTGGCCCATCAAGGTGAGCTCAGTTTGGGAATGACTCTCTGAGAAAAAAAAAAGGACTTTATAATTCTAAGCTAGACTAACCGAGCGAAAACAAGCCAGCGTTTTGCAAGCAGATCAGAGTACGCCAACTTCCATAGTTTTATTCTGATCCCAGAAAGGGCAAGAGACTCGGTCACCGATTTAAGGATTTTTTAAAAACCAGCACAGCTTGGCATGATGCAGCGAGACAGTTCAGTGAACTTCAGCCCCTGGCCTTTCGACGGGGCATCGGCACACCTCCCTTTTCCCGCATTCCAACCACCTGGCATAAGTCACCTTTGTACACCTGTGGGTTTGTGTCCGCCTCCCAGCTGGCTGGAACCTGAAGTGTGTCCCTCTTGCCGCTCCAGGTGGACTTTACCTCTTTACGCTCCAGCATTGTAAACAGAATGGATTCAGGAGAGGAGAGCCGTGGTCTGCCCGAGTGGAACTTGCCAGAACCGGTCCTTCTCTCCCCCGACCACCTTCTGCGCAATCTCTTCCCATCCTAGAGTTGCCAACTTCCAGGTGGTGGCTGGAGATCTGGAATGACAACTGATCCCCAGGTTACAGAGATGAGTCCCCCTGGAGAAAATGGCTACATTGGAAGGAGGACTCTATGGCGTTACACCTAGGGCTGCCAACCTCAAGGTGGTGGCTGGAGATCTCCCGCTATTACAACTGATCTCCTGGCAATATAAATCAGCCCCCCTGGAGATCTCTTGCTATTACAACTGATCTCCAGCCAATAGAGATCAGTTCCCCTGGAGGAAATGGCTGCTTTGGCAATTGGACTCTATGGCATTGAAGTCCCTCCCCTCCCCAAACCCCGCCCTCCTCAGATCCCACCCCCAAAATCTCCAGGTATTTCCTAACCGGAGATACTCCAAGGAAAGCCCCACTGCATTTAATCCTACTGGCTTACTTTTGAGTAAGTGTGCGCAGCATCACAGCCAGGGCTTTTCCTCTATCGGGCATCCTTTGGGGGCAAAACAGAAGGGAGCAGTCTGGCTATTCATGGCTTACGATAAGACATATAGGCAGTGTGGTGTATAGGGTTGCCAGGTCCCTCTTCGCCACAGGCGGGAGGTTTTTGGGGCGGAGCCTGAAGAAAGTGGGGCTTGGGGAGGGGAGGGACTTCAATGCCATAGAGTCCAATTGCCAAAGCGGCCATTTTCTTCAGGGGAACTCATCTCTGTCGGCTGGAGATCAGTTGTAATAGCAGATCTTCTGCCACCACTGGGGAGGTTGACAACCCTAATTAGGGGTCTCTGGGAGTGTGGGGGAAGAGGCAGTTGTGAATTCCCTGCATTGTGCAGGGGGGTTGGACTAGATGACCCTTGAGGTCCCTTCCAACCTTATGATTCTATGATTCTACCACATAGGGTTGTTATGAGGGCAGGGCAGAGGTATGGAGGCCAACGTAAGCTCCTTGGAGGATGGAAGGGATCGAAATGGAATCGACAGAGAGGCCTGCGTGTACACAGGCACAAAGGTTTGTCTTCCCCTTCCTTGGCCTGCCGCCTCTGCAGGTCCCACACAGCGCCCACATTCCTCACTTTCAGCCATTGTTCCACCAGGCCAGACCTGCTCGGTTTTAATTTTTTCACATGCCCCAATGACCTTTATGGTATTGTTCCCTGCTTTCTCTCTATCCCCCACCGGTTTTATCAGCACCTCTTAGAAACCGCCGTGCCCAGAACTGACTGTTCCAGGGACCTTTCGATAATCGTGCGTAAAACTCCACATCCATCAGCACTGAATTGGTGCTTTTTGACAAACTCGCATTCCTGGCGCGCTTGTGGGTATGAGAAGAGAAGGCCCTCATCTTGCTGCTTTTTGGAATGTGCTGTGTTTAGGGCTGCCAACCTCCAGGGGGTGCAAAATGTGGTTATTCAACAGTAGGCAATCACTATGGCTATAGTTTCTTCAATTATACAAAATAAACCAATGATATCCAAATCAGTATAAATACAATTGTTGTATTAGTCTTTTGTTTCTTCACAAAGACATATAAACATAAAATAAAATTATTCCAGGACCGTTAAGACAGGCTTCCGGTAAATGTCCTGTTTCATACAACTTTCATCAGTTGATAAGTATCATAGTCCATCAGTAATAAGATCAGTCCCCTTGGAGATAGGGTTGCCAAGTGCCCGGTGGTAGTGGGCAAAATCCCGCCAATCCACCCCAGTGCCCGCCAACCAGCTGGGGGTCAGCAGGCAACGTGTGCACGCGCACCCACACACCGCGCCCACATCACTTCTGGGTTTACCCGGAAGCAACGCGGACACTCTAGCAACTTCCGCCGAAACTCTATGAAAACCATAGAGTTTTGGGGGAGACTGCTAGAACATCCGCGTCGCTTCCGGGTAAACCCAGAAGTGATGCAGGTGAGGCGTGCAGGGCATGCTCCTGCATCGCGCTGGGTGCACACATCATGCGCCCCTGCCACACCTCCGAAAAGCTCTCGTCGGTGGAGCTAAGGGACCTGGCAACCCTACCTGGAGAAAATGGCTGCTTTGGAGGGTGGACATTAGCATTATGACCCTGCTGAGGTCCCTTCCCAAATCCCGACCTCCTCAGGCTCCATCCTCCAAATCTCCAGGTATTTCCCAACCCAGAGCTGGCAACCCCACTGCATTCCCACCTGGCATAAACCAATGGAGAGCCATAGCTATCAGGGGGAGAAAAACACTCCTTCCAAAGTATTTTCTTTGGTAGACAGAATGAAGGACAGTGACTGAAGTTTACAACCAGTACTGCACCCAGGCCATAGAAGAAGAGTTGTTTTTTATACCCCTATTTTCTCTACCTTTAAGGAGTCTCAAACCAGTTTACAATCACCTTCTCCTCCTCTCCCTACAACAGATTGAATGGCCATAAGTCTAACATCAGAAACCACAACATTCAGAAACCAGTGTGTGTGTGTGTGTGGGGGGGGGGGGGACATTTTAACCTTCCAGGACATTCAGTCGCTGATTTAAGAGTAGCAGTTCTCCTACAAAGGGATTTCAAAGGGAGATTAGAAAGAGAGGCTGCTGAATTACAACTAATAATGAAGCTCAAGACTATGCATTCTCCTGGATTGAATAGAGACCTGGGATTCCCGTCTCATTACCAATGCTAATTTCGTCATGCCTACTACCCCTCGACATATCACACCTAATCCAATCACGCCTACTTGCTTTTGACATTTACATTGCCATTGTGTGTCTAAGTCACTGGTCTCTACTTAAGGATAGATGGAATCACATTCTAGCTGTATCTGAAGAAGTGAGCTGCAGCTCACGAAAGCTCAAACCCTGCCAGAAATTTTGTTGGTCTTTAAGGTGCTACTGGACTTTTGCTCTTTTCTGTTGCTAGTGACAGACTAACATGGCTACCCATTGTAACAGACACCTTGTGAGGTAGGTGGGGCTGAGAGAGTTTGGAGAGAACTGTGACTGGCCCAAGGTCACCCAGCGGGCTTCATGTGGAGGAGCAGGGAATCGAACCCGGTTCTCCAGATTAGAGTCCACCGCTCTTAACCACTACACCAAGCTGGTTTGGGACTGCTTGGGATGGCACAGTGCATACTGCTACTGCCCCTAAGTTTGCCAACACTGGATTGGGAAATTCCTGGAGATGTAGGGGTAGAACCTGGGGAGGGCAGGGATGCAGAGGGGAAGGATCTTAGTAGGGTATAATGCCATAGATTCCTCACTGAGCATGTTGCTGAGTTTCTTGCAATTGTTATAAAGATAAAGAGAGAGAGAATGGTGGTATAGGATAAGAACTGTGACTATAAATATGCACTAGTGTTGTCGAAGGCTTTCACGGTCAGAGTTCATTGTTTCTTGTAGGTTATCCGGGCTGTGTAACCGTGGTCTTGGTATTTTCTTTCAGGAAAGAAAATACCAAGACCACGGTTACACAGCCCGGATAACCTACAAGAACCAATGCACTAGTGTATTGATATTAAAGGGTCTGGATTGTATTATCTTCTGTGATGCGAGAAGGAGAGATTTAGCGATTTTATTTATGCACTGATTTTAGCAGTTGGATAGTTCATGAGAGAATATGATTTCCTTTATGGTGTTTGTATTAATGCATGCCATAATGCTGTTATTATGCCAATAAAGGTTTATGTATGTACGTATGCCATAGATTCCACCTTTCAAAGCAGCCATTTCCTCCTGGGGAACTGATCTCTGTAATCTGAAAATCAATTGTAGTTCCGGGAGATCTCCAGGTCCCACCTGGAGGTTGGCAACCCTAGCTGTCCCCACAATGCTCAGTTCCCCGGGCCCCCAGCATTGGGGGCCCCCTGCATTTAGCAGCTTGCCTGGACCCAGAAAATGTACAGGGAGATGCTTGCCCCCAGGCGGAGCGCACAGCCCATGGCTTGGGAGCCGGGCCCGTTTGGTGCGTAGGTGCTCGTAAAAGCCGCTCTACCTCCAGGGCACAAGAGCTGCTTGGGGTCTGCAAAGCCTCCAGCTGCGTCCCTCCCCCCCACGTGCCTGGTTGTTGACCGTTTCTCCGGGCATCATCCCGTTCCACCACCCCCTCGCAACCCTGGTCCGGAGAATGCAGATTCCATCCCACAGGAGTGTGGAATTTGTCTTGGCCTCTGCGGCCTGAATGGGCCCCGTTTCTGCCACCTCTGCCGCTTGCCCCGAGCACAAACGGGCTCTCTGTTCCGGCTTTTATCTCTGTGGGCATCTCTTCCTCGGTACCCAAGAGCAGCCCTCCTACAAGAGGAAGGTTTATGCTCTGGGTACGGCCTCAGGGGCAACAGACGCGCCCACTTCCTTCTTCATTTGCAAGGGCCCTGGCTGGCTTAAGGCACTCTGGCATACAATCCTGATCCTAGTAGAAAAGGGCAAGAGTCTAGTAGCACCTTAAAGACTAACAAAAATATTTTCTGGTAGGGTATGAGCTTTCGTGAGCCACCGCTCACTTCTTCAGATACTCACTTCACTGAAGAAGTGAGCTGTCGCTCACGAAAGCTCATACCCTGCCAGAAAATATTTTTGTTAGTCTTTAAGGTGCTACTGGACTCTTGCCCTTTTCTACCACTGCAGACAGACTAACACGGCTACCCACTGTGAATCCTGATCCTGTTGGTCAAGGAAGGGCTCAAAGAAGATTTGGTTTTTATACGCCAATTTTCTCTACCTTTTAAGAAGAATCAAACCAGTTTACCGTCTAGTGTTGCCAACCTCTAGGTACTTAGCAAACATAAGACAGCAACAACTGCAAACAACTACAAACAATGCTTATTTATGCTTCACAGAGCAAAGCAAGATACAAACAGTATCTAATACAGTTATGGACAATGTCCAAAAGTCAATACATGACCACAAGCGAAGACACTAAAATCCTAGGATAATAACTAGGAAGGTTTCCTTCTCTCCAAGAGGTAAGGTGATGAAACAATACAGAATTCCGGTTTTCTTTCTGTTTCGGCTTCAGATGACCGCCTTCCTCAGGGGCCAACGCACTGTTGGCATTGTTTGTAGTTCTTTCAGCACGCTAACTTCAGTTTACCAAACCTCCAGGTACTAGCTGGAGATCGCCTGCTATTACAACTAATCTCCAGCCAATAGAGATCAGTTCCCCTGGAGAAAATGGCCGCTTTGGCCATTGGACTCTATGGCATTGAAGACCCTCCCCTCCCCAAACCCCACCCTCCTCAGGCTCTGCCCCTAAACCTCCCGCCGGTGGCAAAGAAGGACCTGGCAACCCTATTACAGTCTCCTTCCCTTCCTCTCCCCACAACAGACACCTTGTGAGGTAGGTGGGGCTGAGAGAGTTCAGAGAGAACTGTGACTGCCCTAAGGTCACCCTGCTGGCTTAGGGTGGCCAACCTCCAGGTATTAGCTGGAAATCTCCTTTTATTACAACTGATCTCCAGCCGATATAAATCAGTTCACCTGGAGAAAATGGCCGCTTTGGCCACTGGACTCTATGTCATTGAAGTCCCTCCCCTCCCCACACCCCGCCCTTCTCAGGCCCCACCCCAAGGTGGCAAAGAGGGACCTGGCAACCCTGCTTGAAATTCTTTAGAAGGACTCCCAGATTAGGGAGGTGGGTTGGGGGAGAATGTGGACTAGGCCCAGGTGAGGGGCTGCGAAAGGCATGCTCCTTCTGTCACGCAAAGTGGATTGATGGCCCCATTTCTCTCTCCCAGGGGCCTGGCTGAGCTTCCCAAGCACTGGAGACTATCTGAGCTCAATCCTGCACAACCGGCTACCGCCTGATATTCACAATCGGCCTGAGCCGGGCCCCTGGAACGGCACCAGAACACGCCTGGCATTTCTCAGGGAAGTCACGCCCATCCCTGGGAGCGGAGAGAAAGGGGACAATCTTTGCTTTGCTAAGTGCAATAGAGGTGATCGTCCTGTGTTCGAAACTGGCTGGCGTTTCGGGTGGGGGAAGAGCCCAACCCATCAGGATGCTTGCTTCTGCTCCCCCCTGATATTTCCTCAGCGCAAACTGATTGGTATGAAGACAGCATCCAGCTCTGGCAGACTTGACACAGGGGGCTTTGACTCTCGAAAGCTCATGGCCTGAACATCTCATTGGTCTCTAAGGTGGTACTAGACTTGAATATTGCTCTTCTACTGCAGATCAACACGGATGCCCACCTGAAACTAGCACCCGCCACCCCTTCTATGGTTGTAGCCAGCGTGGTATAGTGGTTAAGAGCAGTGGTTTAGAGCGGAGGACTCTAACATGGAGAACCGGGTTTGATTCCCCACTCCTCCACATGAGTGGCAGATGCCTATTCTCTCCAGGTTCAGAGGAGTATGCCGAATATATTAAGTGCTGTGGAACACAGGCAGCATGGTGCTGCTGCAGTCATAGAATCATAGAGTTGGAAGGGACCACCAGGGTCATCTAGTCCAACCCCCTGCCCAATGCAGGAAATTAACAACTACCTCCCCCCCCCCACATCCCCAGTGACCCCAACCCTCCCCCCGCCATGCAGGATCCCACAATCAAAGCACTCCTGACAGATGGCCATCCAGCCTCTGCTTAAAGACCTCCAAAGACGGGGACTCCACCACCCTCCGAGGCAGTGCATTCCACCATCGAACAGCCCTCACCATCAGGAAGTTCTTCCTAATGTTTAGATGGAATCGCTTTTCTGTTAGTTTAAATCCATTACTCCGTGTCGTAGTCTCTGGGGCAACAGAGAACAAGCTAGTTCCCTCATCAACATGACATCCCTTCAGATATTTAAACACGGCTATCATGTCTCCCCTCAAACTTCTCTTCTCCAAACTAAACAAACTCAACTCCCTAAGTCTCTCCTCATAGGGCATGGATTCCAGACCTTTGACCATTCTGGTCACCCTCCTCTGGACACGATCCAACTTGTCAACTTCTTAAATTGTGGAGCCCAAAACTGGACACAGTATTCCAAGTGAGGTCTGACCAATGCAGAATACAGTGGTAGTATTACTTCCCTTGATCTAGACACAATACTCCTATTGATGCAGCCCAGAACTGCATTGTCCTTCTTAGCCGCCATATCACACTGTTGACTCTGGCTTGTGGGCTTCCTAGAGGCACCTGGTTGGCCACTGTGTGAACAGACTGCTGGACTTGATGGGCCTCGGTCTGATCCAGCAGGGCTTTTCTTATGTTCTCATGTTCTTAATGTGGTGAACCAGGCTGGTTTCCCCACTCCTCCGCATGAAGCCAACTGGGTGACCTTGGGCTAGACACAGCTCTCTTAGAGCTCTCTCGGCCCCACCTACCCCGGCACTTCCTCCCCACTGCCATAGTCTGGATCCGGACCAAGGAGACCCTGCTGTGCTGTGAGCCCTTCAAGGGCAACATCGTAGGGTTGCCAACCTCCAGGTGGGGCCTGGAGTTCTGCTGGAGTTACCATCTGATCTCGAGACTACAAAGATCAGTTCTCCTGGGGGAAATGGCAGGTCTGGAGGGGGTGCCTGTATGGCATCACACCCTGACTGAACTCCCTGCCCTCCCCAAGATACGCCTCCCAGCATGGTGTAGTGGTTAAGAGTGGTGGTTTGGAGCGGTGGAGTCTGATCTGGAGAACCAGGTTTGATTCCCCACTCCTCCACATGAGCGGCGGAGGCTAATCTGGGGAACTGGGCTGGTTTCCCCACTCCTACACGTGAAGCTAGCTGGGTGACCTTGGGCCAGGCACACTCTCTCAGCCCCACCTACCTCACAGGGTGTCTGTTGTGGGGAGGGGAAGGGAAGGTGATTGGAAGCCGGTTTGATTCTTCCTTAAGTGGTAGAGAAAGTTGGCACACAAAAACCAACTCCTCCTCCTCCTCTCGATCTTCAGCTGCAGAGAGTATCCCCAGCTGGAGTTGGCAACTCTCCCACACAGCCCTGCTTGCCCTGGACTGTTTAAAGGCCATGATCCACTCCCGCTACCTTCCTGTTCTCTCATCACAGACACCCTTCTGTTCCTAAAGCAAACACCGGTTTGGAAGCACGAATTAACAGAGATAACGTAGTTCCCTGTGTCTCCTGTAAGACCTGGTTTTTAAACATGTCCCACCGGCCTTGCCTTCAACTCCGCAGAGAACCAGAGGGGTTAGAAACTGAATAAGGAAGTAGGCGTCTAGAGGGGGGACCTGTTGTCTGCCGCAAACTATAGAATGTGTTTACGTAGATTCGAACAAGGGTGCGTTGGCCCTGGGCAAGCAGACAGCTGGGAACGCTGCTTCTAGTAGCGTGGAATTTGCATCCTAACAGCAGCAGTTCACTGTTCAAGTCCTTCTGCTGCAGTTTCCCTTGGGATGCTCGTCTGAGAACCGAGCGACTAGTCAGGGCAGAAACAGGGGGAAGGCAAAATCTTGTCCTTACTTAAGGATCCATTAGGGTTGCCAACCTCCAGGAACTAGCTGGAGATCTCCTGCTGTTACCACGGATCTCCAGCCCACTGATCTCCAGTGCTGTTACCACTGATCTCCCTTTGAGATGTGTGCTCAGATAGTAACATTACCCCAAAGGGCACCTCAATACCATTTTAAAATACCTTTTAAAAAATCCAGCTTCCAAACAAGAACAGCCTTTGAAAATAATCAGAAAAGGTCATTCTTCCTTCATGTGTTAATAGGGTTGCCAACCTCCAGGTGGTATCTAGAATAAAGCCAGCACGCAGCTCAATTATGCAAATTAACAACAAGATATATTCAATAAAGATGCAATTAGAAAAAACAACATGTAACAGTGGAAAAATAACTACTACAACTATAAACAAAAAGTGACAATATTTACAAGTGTACAACAATGACAATATACAGATCTTTGTACGAAGCTAATAGCGCAAATAGTCTTTACATGTGTCTCAACAGACTTTTCCATGTTTTAGCGTCCCATGTTTTAGCGTTTAGGTGGTGGCTGGAGATCTCCTGCTATTACCACTGATCTCCAGCGAATAGAGATCAGTTCACCTGGAGAAAATGACCGCTTTGGCCATTTTACTCTATGGCACTGAAGTCCCTCCCCTCCCCAAACCCTCCCCTCCTCAGGCTCTGCCCCAAAAACCTCCCACCGGTAGCGAAGAGGGACTTGGCAACCCTATGCATACCTATTCTCTCCAAGATCAGAGGAGCAGGCCTATTATATGAGGTGCTGTGGAACACAGGCAGGACAATACGGCTGCACTCGTCTTGTTTGGGGGCTTCCCAGAGGCACCTGGTTGGCCATTGTGAGAACAGACTGTTGGACTTGATGTACCTTGGTCTGATCCAGCAGGGCCTTTCTTAGGTTCTTATGGAGGATGGGGCTATCCATGGCTACTAGTCCAAATGGTTACTAGTCGTGATGCATCCCTATTCTCTCCAGGATCAGAGGAGCACGCCTATTCTATTAGGTGTCGTGGAACACAGGCAGGATGGTGCTGCTGCAGTCATCTTGCTTGTGGGCTTCCTAGAGACACCTGGTTGGCCACTGTGTGAACAGACTGCTGGACTTGATGGACTTGGGTCTTTCTTATGCTCTTTCTTATGTTCTTAATGTCTGTCTGTGCACCGAGCTGCTGGAAAAGGCCCAGAAACGAGGGCCCTTTAACAACTCGGCAACTCTAAATAACTGGGAGGGGTGGGGAGAAAAAGAGTGGGAAAAGAGCATGCCTTATCTTAGGCGCAAAATTGCGTCCGGGAAGCGTCTATTGCAGCGACCGCATCTCCGCCATCTGCGGGAGTTTGGCTCCCTCTTGTGGTGAAAAGGAAAACACGCGTCGACTCGGAAAAAGTGGGCGGGGGGAGCTTGCAGACCCGCCTCTGATCAGAGAGAAGCCAGAGTCTCTTGGCTGGGTTGCCAGCTCAGGGTCGGGGAATACATGGAGATTATGGGGGCGGAGCCTGGGGAGGGACTTCAATGCCATAGAGTCCAATTGCCAAAGTGGCCATTTTCTCCAGGTGAATTGATCTCTATCGGCTGGAGATCAGTTCATAGAATCATAGAGTCTGAAGGGACCACCAGGGCCATCAAGTCCAACCCCCTGCACAATGCAGGAAATTCACAACTACCTCCCTCCTCCACACCCCTAGTGACCAGAAGATGGCCAAGATGCCCTCCCTCTCATCATCTGCCTAAGGTCACAGAATCAGCATTGCTGACAGATGGCCATCTAACCTCTTCTTAAAAACCTCCAGGGAAGGAGAGCTTACCACCTCCCGAGGAAGCCTGTTCCACTGAGGAACTGCACTAACTGTTAGAAAATTCTTCCTAATGTCTAGGCGGAAATTCTTTTGATTTAATTTCAACCCGTTGGTTCTGGTCTGACCTTCTTGAGCAACAGAAAACAACTCGGCACCCTCCTCTATATGACAGCCCTTCAAGTACTTGAACATGGTTATCATATCCCCTCTCAGTCTTCTCCTCTTCAGGCTAAAATCGCCAGCTCCTTCAACCTTTCCTCATAGGACTTGGGCTCCAGACCCCTCACCATCTTTGTTGCCCTTCTCTGGACACGTTCCAGCTTGTCTACATCTTTCTTAAATTGTGGCGCCCAAAACGGAACCACAGTACTCTAGTTGAGGTCTAACCAGAGCAGAGTAAAGCGATACCATCACTTCGCGTGATCTGGACACTATACTTCTGTTGATGTTGTAATAGCGGGCTTCCTGGTGCCTCTAGGAAGCCCACAAACAAAACCACTGCGTCTGCAGCAGCATTCTCCTACCTGTGTTCCAAAGCACCTAATATAATAGGCCTGCTCCTCTGATCCTGGAGAGAATAGGTATGCATCATGACTAGCATCCATTTTTACTGGTAGCCATGGATAGCACTATCCTCCATCAAGGGAGGGGCTGTGGCTCAGTGGTAGAGCCTCTGCTTGGCATGCAGAAGGTCCCAGGTTCAATCCCCGGCATCGCCAGATAAAGGGACTAGGCAACTAGATGATGTGAAAGACCCCTGCCTGAGACCCTGGAGAGCCGCTGCCCGTCTGACTTTGATGGACCAAGGGTCTGATTCAGTATAAGGCAGCTTCATGTGTCCAAGGTCAGTACTGTCTACTCAGAACAGCAGTGGCTCTCCAGGGTCTTTGAACGAGATCTTTCACATCACCTACTGCCTGACCCTTTCGACTGGAGATGCCGGGGACTGAACCTGGGACCTTCTGCACGCCAAGCAGAAACCACTGAGCCACAGCCCCTCCCCAACAAGGAGCCAAGCTAGTTTTTCCCTTGGTGTGTTTGCATTCTATGGCAAGCTTGTTTTTTTCCCTGGGAGAGAATTGCACCAGGAAACCCGAACAAACCTGCAATCCGAGAGGTCACAACCCAAATGAAGGAGCTGTTGATCTATTCTAGACCAATCTGTGGGTCACCACCCCATATGGGGTCGTGTGACTGAATGTGGAGGTGGCGAAAAATTTGGCAACAGTAAAAGGTTTCTTTATGATTTATTATCAGGAAATGTTTGATTTGTATGCCTATTTTATATACCTATATACCCGGGGTCACGTAAAAATTTCTCGGGCGGAAAGGGGTCGCGAGTGGGAAAAGTCGAAGCAGCCCTGATCTAGCCAGTAGCCTCAACTGTCCCCAAAATATTTTGCAAAGCCTTCAGCCCGCACCAGTTTTTTTCCATCGGGCCCGCGAGGCCCAGCAAAATTGGAAACAAATTGGAGCGTGCGTCCGTCTCGTCTCCAAGCTGGCCGCCCTGGCACCAGGTTGCTCTGGAAACGAGGGACCTTTTCGGCCGAAACAGCCTCCTCGACTGATGTCATTCAGCGATACCAAACGATCCTTTGGTCCACTGTGAAGGATAATGGTTTGTTTTTTGCCATCGGCACAAGAATTGCACAGCCAGAATGGGGAACGAGACCCGCACAAAACGGTCACGCGTGGGCTAGATAATCGCAGGAGGGTTGAAACTCCGGCCCAAAGAGAACACAAAGACCGGCTCGGCTGTCATTGATCTCTGCGGCTTGTGTGTTTTGCAGATTGGTCTCCAGCCTAGCTGCGTAGCTGATCGGAAGAGGGATCTTGCCTTGTGTGGTATGACGCCTGCCTTTTGGGCAGGGGAGGGGCCATGGCTCAGTGGGAGAGCCTCTGCTTGGCATGCAGAAGGTCCCAGGTTCAATCCCCGGATCTCCAGTTAAAGGGACTAGGCAAGTAGGTGATGTGAAAGACCCCTGCCTGAGACCCTGGAGAGCCAAGGAGAGGGGCCGTGGCTCAGTGGGAGAGCCTCTGCTTGGCATGCAGAAGGTCCCAGGTTCAATCCCTGGATCTCCAGTTAAAGGGACTAGGCAAGTAGGTGATGTGAAAGACCCCTGCCTGAGGCCCTGGAGAGCCAAGGAGAGGGGCTGTGGCTCAGTGGGAGAGCCTCTGCTTGGCATGCAGAAGGTCCCAGGTTCAATCCCTGGATCTCCAGTTAAAGGGACTAGGCAAGTAGGTGATGTGAAAGACCCCTGCCTGAGGCCCTGGAGAGCTGCTGCCAGTCTGAGTAGACAATACTGACTTTGATGGTCCGAGGGTCTGATTCAGTATAAGGCAGCTTCATGTGTTCCTGTGTTTTAGGGGGGGGGGCTGTGGCTCAGTGGTAGAGGCTCTGCTTGGCCTGCAGAAGGTCCCAGGTTCAATCCCCGGCATCTCCAGTTAAAAGGGAACAGGCAAGTAGGTGATGTGAAAGACCCCTGCCTGCGACCCTGGAGAGCCGCTGCCAGTCTGAGTAGACAGTACTGACTTCAGTGGACCAGGGGTCTGATTCAGTATAATGCAGCTTCATGTGTTTGTGGGCAGCTCCAGAGGAACCGGGGCTCCAACTCACAAGTTAGTTTGTTCATTTTGCAGATCCATTCCTCAAACGGGTGTGTGTGTGTGTGTGCACGCATGTGTGAAAAGACTTGGGCTGCTCCAAACCTTATGAAAGAAGACGGCTCATTGTCCAAACTGCTCGTATTAAACGGGTGTGTTTCTCAGCCACCGGGACTCAGCAGGCCGTGAAAGAAGCCGCAGAGTGAAGGGGGGGCAGGAGACCCTCATGAAACACAGACCAAATCCCCTACACTAAATCAAAAGCGGCTATCTGTGACACTTGGGAAGAGTGCTACTCTATCTTCACATCTCTATGGTGAACGCTGGGTCTTGGCCATTTGGACAAGCGAATACAAAATAGCACCCGATCTGCCACTCGGGACGGCACTGAGAACTGGGATGCCTTGGGAGGATCTGGGCACTGTAAGAAACACACGTGATGGAGAAGAGAAGAGCTGGGTTTTTATATGCTGGCTTTCTCTACCACTTAAGGAAGAATCAGACAGCCAACAGCAGAGCGGGGCCAGCAATTAACCCCCATCACACCAGCCCCTCCTCACTCAGGAAGCAGCAACTCTTTAGAAACTCTGGGTCCTGCAGACTCTCAGCCCAGCTGCCTCAGCTTGTGCCTCTGGTGAGAGGAGGAGGAGGAAGAGTTGATTTTTCTATGCTGACTTTCTCTACTACTTAAGGAAGAATCAAACCGGCTTGCACTTCCCTTCCCCTCCCCACAACAGACACCCTGTGAGGTAGGTGGGGCTGAGAGAGCTTTGAGAGAGCTGTGACTAGCCCAAGGTCACCCAGCTGGCTTCATGTGTAGGAGCAATGAAACCAACCTGGTTCACCAGATTAGCCTCTGCCGCTCATGCGGAGGAGTGGGGAATCCAACCCGGTTCTCCAGATCAGAGTCCACCGCTCCAAACCACTGCTCTTAACCATTACACCACGCTGGCAAACCCCCACAGCGCCCCTCATTTGTTTCCAAGCTGCATCAGGGAACCTCACGCAGGGGCAGGCATGGCTTTACAGCAAACCCTTTTGACTCTGCCAGCCACCCTTTATTAACAGTAAAAGCCCCAGTGTCTACAGCTGCAGTGCCCAAGAGGTAGCTGAGAACCCATGGCTGGGGTCCATCGAGCCAGTGAATAGGGTAGCCACCCTCTAGATGAGGCCTGGAGATCTGGAATTACAAGCGATCTCCAGACTATACCGATCGGTTCCCCTGGAGAAAACGGCTGCTTTGGAGAAGGGCTTTGGGGAGGGGCCCAGTGGTAGAGCATCTGGTGGCCTGCAGAAGGTCCCAAGTTCATTTCTCTGCGGCTTGTGTGTTTTGCAAATTGGTCTCCAGCCTAGCTGCATAGCTGATCGGAAGAGGGATCTTGCCTTGTGTGGTATGCCGCCTGCCTTTTGGGCAGGGGAGGGGCCATGGCTCAGTGGGAGAGCCTCTGCTTGGCATGCAGAAGGTCCCAGGTTCAGTCCCCGGCATCTCTAGTTAAAGGGACTAGGCAAGTAGGCGATGTGAAAGACCCCTGCTTGAGACCCCGGAGAGCAGCTGCCGGTCTGAGTGGACAATACTGACGTTGATGGACCGAGGGTCTGATCCAGTAGAAGGCAGCTGCCTGTGTTCATGTGGAGGGCAGCCCCGAATGTCGGCACACGGCTGCCCTCTGGTGATCGAAGCCGAAAGAAACACGCTTGGCCACGCTGGTTGGTTTTCCTTCGCCGGCTTTTAAAAAATAAATACAGAATCTCCCGTTCTCAATCCTTCCGCTTTGGGAAGAGCAGGGGAAGGTGGACCTTGCTCTCTGGAGCCATAAATTACACAACCAACCAGGACAGAGTACAAACAGTGAACAACGAGCCCCTTACAAAGACAAACAAAGCCACCTGCCCCCCTCCAGAGATGTCACGAAAGAGAGCAATTTTACATTATATACAGGCTAGTCGGGGGGGGGGGGGCCCTCCCATGTCTTGGGGGGGGGGCCACCAGGCAAGCGAAAGGCACAGCTGTGCAATCTCCCCCCAGAAGAGGTGGGGCTGACTGAGCAATTTCAGGTGGGACCGGGATAGGGGGAAGATGCTCGTACGCTTCTTATCTTTATATTGGGTGCGTCTACACCGCTGGGCCAGGCAGTGTCCAGGATCCGACCCCTTCAGGGGGGCTTATTGCTCTGCCCCAAACTGGGCTACGCATGCCCCACGAGCAACAGGTAGGGCGTCAGTCCGCAGCCTCCAGGGCCCCCCCGCAGAGTCCGGGGAAAGCATCGCCTTGCCGAGTCCGCCTGCTTCTCCCATGGTGAAAGATGCAGATATAACCCAGGTGCCAGGCTTGCCACTCTGGGGTGGCATCAGAAGGCGCCTCCTGTTGTCCTTGACAAGCCAACAAAAGACGGGCGGTTCTGGGAAAGCCCTGCCTGGTGCCAGCCACAAAGGGTCCCGGCTTCCGGCTCCTCGGGTGCGCCACGCCGGCCTCCTGGCTCCAGCCGGCCAGCTAGCGTCGCCAGGAATTCTTGGCCTCTTCTTGGAGCGTCTCTGGCGCTTCTTTGGGAAGGTCTTCTGGCACTGCGGGACGAAGGAGGGGGGCAGGAATGGGTCAGTGCGAGAGCGAAATCCCAGGACGGGAGGGCTCTTCCCCGTGGCGCCTTTTGCAATATACTCTGCGCCTGTCGATGCTTAGCTGGGAGGGGCTTGGAAGAGACCTGCGTTCGGGTCTTCCCATCGGTTTTGCAAGGACCAGGGCCACGGCCATAGGGCACATGGGGAAACTAGCCCCTGGTTTCACCAATCATAACTGGACCCCTCCCCAATGCTGTGTTTTATGGCCCTGGAAAGGAGAGTGCCGAACTCCTTTCTCTTCCAAAGGTGGTGAACATAAGAACACCAGAAGAGCCCTGCTGGATCAGACCAGTGAGGGTCCATCCAGTCCAGCGTCCTGTCTCACACAGCGGCCAACCGGTTCCTCTGGAGCTCCAACAACAGGGCACAGAGGCCCAGGCCTTCATAAGAACATCAGAAGAGCCCTGCTGGATCAGATCAGTGAGGGTCCATCCAAGGTCGCTCAGCTGACTTCATGTGGAGGAGTAGGGAAACAAGCCCGGTCCTCCAGATTAGAGTTTGTCGCTCACGTGGAGGAGTGGGGAATCAAACCCGGTTCTCCAGATCAGAGTCCGCCACTCCTAACCACTACACCACGCTGGCATGCCAAACACAGGCTCGGATCTTTACCTTGGCACTTGGAGCAGCAGGCGTCCTCTGTCCTCCCTTCTCTGGAGCAAGAGGCAGGGGAGCATTCCTGACGCTGGCAGTGCGTTTCCCCAGACTGAAAAGGAGCAGGGGCAGAGAGGTCAAGGGACACGAGCCAAGAAGGGGATGGGCTGAGGCTCAGTGGCAGAGCATCTGCTCGGCATGCAGAAGGCCCCAGGTTCAATCCCCGGCATCTCCAGTTAAAGGGACTAGGCAAGTAGGTGATGTGAAAGACCCCTGCCTGAGACCCTGGAGAGCCGCTGCCGGTCTGAGTAGACAATACTGACTTTGATGGACCGAGGGTCTGGTTCAGTATAAGGCAGCTTCATGCGTTCATGTGTTTGGGGCTGTGTTTCACGCCTGAAAACAGGGACTCGTTTCCAATACTTGGGTTCCCACACCAAGGCTCACTCTGTGCGTGTGTAGTAGTTGAGCTAGGACCAAGGAGACAAGTGTTCAGATCCCCCACTCAGGCATCAAGTTCATTGTGTGATTGTAAGTCAGTCTCTTCTCTCAGGTCAAACTTTGGAGATTAGTTGGGTGGCACCCCAGGAGAGGGGCTTCTCGGTCATGGCCCCAGAGCTCTGGAACTCTCTCCCCAGGGAGACTCACCCATCCCCTTCCGTTGCCGTCTTCTACCAGCAGGTGATGACTTGGTTGTTTTGTTTGGGGTTCCTTAAGCGATCCCTCCTTCTGACCCAGCGTTTTAATTGCTATTTTTATGTCTTATATGCATTTTAAACCTGTTTTTAACGGTTTTAATGATGTGTGTTTTGGGGAGGGGGTTGATTTTAATGGGTTTATCATTGTGATTTATATCCAGTACGTTTTAAATTGCTACTGGCCTCAGTGGCCTTTGTGAGGGAAAACGAGGGATATAAATTTTGTAAATAATAATAATAATAATAATACTTGCCTTCTTTAGAGATAGATCACGACCGGTAGCCGTGTTAGTCTGTCTGTAGCAGTAGAAAAGAGCAAGACTAGACTCTTGTTCTTTTCTACTTCTTCAGAGAGTTGTAGCAAGGATAAAACTATTTTGTATTCTTTGGAGGAAATGGGAGATAAAAGTGTGGTCGCTGAAGGTTTTCACTGCCAGGCTGTCTTCAATGATGCTGCAATAGCCCATATTTAAAAGCTTTAAATGGGTGAATTGTTGGTCTGTTTGGGGGGATTAAATTAAACATAAGTGAACACATGAAGCTGCCCTATAACTGAATCAGACCCTTGGTCCATCAGAGTCAGTATTGTCTACTCAGACCGGCAGCGGCTCTCCAGGGTCTCAGGCAGAGGCCTTTCACGACACCTGCCACTTGGTCCTTTTTAACTGGAGATGCCGGGGATTGAACCTGGGACCTTCTGCATGCCAAGCAGAGGCTCTACCACTGAGCCACGGCCCCTCCCACCTCTTGCCTTGGAAAAACCTACGGGGTCGCGGAAAGTCGGCTGTGACTTGATGGCATACACACACAAATATGAACTCCAATGTTGAAAGATAGGACTTTGTTTAGACAATAACCCTTACTCTCTCATACTGCCATAGAATGATAGAATCACAGAGTTGGAATGGACCACCAGGGTCATCTAGTCCAACCCCCCGCACAATGCAGGAAATTCACAACTACCTCCCCTCTCCACACCCCCAGCGACCCCTACTCCATGCCCAGAAAATGGCCAAGATGCCCTCCCTCTCATGAACTGCCTAAGGTCATAGAATCAGCATTGCTGACAGGTGGCCATCTAGCCTCTGCTTAAAAACCTCCAGGGAAGGAGTGCTCACCACCTCCCGAGGAAGCCTGTTCCACTGAGGAACCGCTCTAACTGTTAGGAAGTTCTTCCTAATGTCTAGACGGAAATGCTTTAATTTCAGCCCGTTGGTTCTGGTCTGACCTTCTAGGGTAACCTTGTATTCTTTGGAGGAAATAACTCCCTTGTCTGAGTCCAGCCCACATGGTTCGATTCCTTTCCCCGTCCTCTGAACTGTCTGCCATCCACTTTGGTTCTCGGATCAGGGTCACCAGAATTACTCTTTTGCTCCTCAGAGTTTGGGGCGCTGCTGACCAGCGGCTTCGAGCTGTGGGTGCCTGTGAGCAGTGCAGTGGCGAAAGCCTGATTCTCTCTCGTCCGCTCTTCCCTGCTCTTCTCCATCAACTACGAGAGGCCTGCCGCTTCAGAGGTGGCATTCTGTGATTCGCCTTCAAGCCCTCTGAGAGCAGCCTGGCCGCCTGCCTTTCAGGACGAGCAAGCCATGTGCGGAAGGCGCAGCAGTGCGCTTTGGCATCCGCACCGACATTGGAACGGACCCCAGATCACCCGTCTTGGATCGTGCGGTGTCCCCTGCTCTTCCCCCTCGAACTAACACGGCCACCCGACTTCTTAAGAGAGGGGCTGTCCCTCCACACGCCCGACACCGGCTCACTTACCACACACCAGCAGGTGATGCATTTCATTTCCCCGAAGGGGGGCACGGCGGGATGCCAGCTCTCGTTGTGCATGTACCACTGGCGCCCAAACCGGCAAGCCCTGGGCCCGTCAGCCTGCATCATGTCCGACAGCGCGACGGGACTCTGCTCAGAGGCTGTCGAAAGAAGAGGGGAGGTGGGGAACGCGGGAAAGGGGCAGGAGGAGATGGTTATGGGTGTGGAGTGCTGACAAGTCGCTTCCGACTCATGGCGACCCTATGAATCGATGTCCTCCAAAATGTCCTATCATTAGCAGCCTTGCTCAGGTCTTGCAAAATGAGGGCCGTGGCTTCCTTTGTAGAGTCAATCAATCTCTACCTACCTACCTATCTGCCGGCTGGCCTGCCTGCCTATCACACAGTGACCAACCAGGTGCCTCTAGGAAGCCCACAAACAAGACCGCTGCAGCAGCATTATCCTGCCTATGCTCCACAGCACCTAATATAATGGGCATGCTCCTCTGATCCTGGAGAGAATAGGTATGCATCATGACTAGTATTCATTTTGGCTAGTAGCCATAGATACCCTTCTCCTCCATGAACATGTCCACTCCCCTCTTCAAGCCTTCCAAGTTGGCAGCCATCACCACATCCTGGGGCAGGGAGTTCCACAACTCAACTATGAGTTGTGTGAAGAAATACTTCCTTTTGTGTATTTTGAATCTCTCACCCCCCAGCTTCAGCAGATGACCCTGCATTCTGGTATTGTGAGAGAGGGAGAAAATCTTCTCCCTGTCCACTCTTTCCATACCATGCATCGTTTTATCGACCTATCTCATGTCTCCCCTTAACCGCCTTCTTTCCAAGTGAAACAGCCCTAAGCATTTTAACCGTTCCTCATAGGGCAGTTGCTCTAGCCCCCTGATCATTTTGCTTGCTCTTTACCGCACCTTCTCAAGCTCTGCAGGATCCTCTTTTCAGTGTGGTGACCAGAATTGCACACAGTATCCCAAGTGTGGTCTCAGCCTGCCCCCAGGCACATGGCAGAGCTGTGACTTCAGAAGGAACGGCAATGGAGCACAGCCTGGCCCCAGCTGCTGGCCTGGCAAGTGCGGCTCACCTGGGCATTGCTTGCAGCAGTCGGATGGGTTGGCACGGATGGGGTTGCTGCAGGTCAGGCGCGGGCACTGCACCTTCTCACAGTGCACTTCTCCAGTGGCTCCCTGTGCGAAGACAACCAACCCTGGGTAAGGATGGGAACTCCGGCACATGAGGGACCTGCTCTGAGAGACGCTCTCGACTCCCATCGGAGCTGGGAGGCCTGGGTTCAAATCCTCCCCTCTGCCGTGGAAGCTCGCTAGGTGACCCGAGGCCCAATCCCACACTCTCAGCCTCCCCTACCTCACAGGGTTGTTGTGAAGACGAAACAGGGGAAAGGAGACCCACGTGCACTGCCGTGGATTCCTTGGAAGGAGGGCGCAAGCCTCGCCCAGAGGGGGTGCCCTCCAATCTCACCTTGCACGTGCAAATGGCGCATTTGATGAGGCCGAAAGGGGGGACGACGGGGTGCCAGTGGGTGCCGGCGCCTCTCCACGTCTTGTCACCGTCAAAGTAACAACCTACAGCACGAGAAGGAGAGAGAAAGTCAGAGGGCCTCTCCTGCCTTTTGAGTTTAGATTGGATACCGGTTGAGTATCTCTTATCCTGACTGCTTGGGACCAGAAGTGGTCCGTATTTTGGAATTTTGGTATATTGGAATTTTGGAATATTTTGGAATATCCGGCCCCTAGCCTGAGGCAGAGCTTCTAGCAGGAGTGCCGGGGGTAGTCTCCTCCTCCCCGGAAGGAAAGCTGGCTCCCCCCTTCTTTCTCTCCCCACCCTTTCCCATCCTCCTTCCTGTCTCCTCTGTACCCTGTTTTGGTTGGTTTGGATCTGCCCGCATGCCGGCTCAAACCGCCCGGTTTTCGGGTCAGTCTGGACATTGGGTGTCCGGATGAGGGAGGCTCAGCCTGTATTGCTCCCGGGGTACACTGCAGAGAACTTTCCCAAAAAGGCAGCCCAAGAGAGTGGTCGTCAGAAGCTACGAAGTCTCCGGACAGTTCACTCTTAATGAAATGTGCTAAGCTACAAAAGGCTGCCCCCCACCCCCACGCACTGGTTCTGTTAAGTGGGTCCCAGCACCGACGCACTATTTCATTTGCAACTTTGGTTTCTCAGTGAAGGATCTGAGAGTATTAAACAATTAAAACAACCTCAATATAACATAAGCTCAATATATGCGAAGCTTGGTGATCCAAACTACAACTCTATTGTCACCTTCATTGAATTACACTACTCTTTGCTTACCACATATTCTTCCACATCTATTAACACTTTTATTACTTATTGTAATAAGAGAGCCAGCGTGGTGTAGTGGTTAAGAGCGGAGGTTTGGAGGGTGGAGTCTGATCTGGAGAACCGGGTTTGATTCCCCGCTCCTCCACATGAGCAGCGTAGGCTAATCTGGGGAACTGGATTTCCCCCCCTCTCCTACACATGAAGCCAGCTGGGTGACCTTGGGCTAGTCACACTCTCTCAACCTCACCTACCTCACAGGGTGTCTGTTGTGGGGAGGGGAAGGGAACGTGATTGTAAGCGGGTTTGATTCTCCCTTAAGTGGTAGAGAAAGTCGGCATATAAAAACCAACTCTTTTTCTTCTTGTCGAAATCTCTCTCATTGGTCTTTTATGCATGGCTGTTTCACTCGCCGTCACCCCTCCGACAACCTCGGGTTTTTGCTTTGATTATGCATGCTGTTTCCAACCATCAGAGGTTGCCTCGCTCTCCCCCTGCATTTCCCTGCGTTTTGCCCACGTTTTCAAATTTGAGATAAAACAGGTCTCTGAAAACGTGGGGAAATGCAGGGGGAAAGCGAGGCGACCTCCGACGGTCAAAAATGGCATGCATAATCAACACAAAGACCCAGAGTCGTCGGAGGGGTGATGGTGAGGGAAGCAGCCATGCATAAAAGACCATTCGATCTAAATTTAATTTAGTTGACGTTCCCCAAAAGGAGATGCAAGGTGGCACCTTTTGATACGCATCTTCACTCAGTCACCACAACGGCTTCTCTCCAGGGCTGCAAAGCATTTGAGGACGGGGCTCGGCTAGATAAACCCCTCTTCCTCCACCCTCAACCAGTTCATGCCTTTTGAGCCTCCGTCCCCACGCTTACCTTCACTGCTGTCCCGGGCCTTCTCAGCTCTCTGCCCTTCTAGGATTTCCTTCTTCTCTGTTGAAGAAGAAAGGATGCGGGACGATCACAAACAGAGACATAAGTGGCCACCATGACCGCGTCTGATAAAACCTCCCACAAGCCCTCAGAGGATCCACACTCCTTCCCTCTGCTTCCTGCTGAGACTTGGACCCATTAATCCCCCTTTCACTAGAATGGTGGGAGGGCTGTGGGGGGCATATGGGGGGCACAATGCTGGCTGCGGCGTTAGGTCGCTTCTAGTAAAAAAAATCAGAAGTTACATAGGGTGGCTCTAGGAATCGCCAGAAATGCTATGGTTGATATAGGGTAGTTCTAGGAATTGTTGGAAAATCTCTGGCTCCTGGAGCTCCCCTATGTCACTTCTGGGTTTCCCCCAGAAGTGACACAGCACAGAAGACACCGATGGTTTATTTGAAAAAAGTTCTCCTGCTACCACTCACTAGGGACAGGAAACTGATGCTGACCGCCAGGAAGTGAGGAACAAAGCAAGAGTCAGCGCCACCAAGGAGTCCTCTTCACCACACAGTGACCATGCCTCAGCATCAGGGTTGCAGGACCTTCTTCGTCACCGGCAGGAGGTTTTGGGGGCGGAGCCTCAGGAGGGAGGGGTTTGGGGAGGGGAGGGACTTCAATGCCATAGAGTCCAATGGCCAAAGTGACCATTTTCTCCAAGGGGACTGATCTCCATCAGCTGGAGATCAGTTGTAATAGTGGGAGATCTCCAGCTAGTACCTGGAGGTTGGCAACTCTACTCAGCATCCCGCCGCTCCCATCAAGACGCGCGCAAAGATAGACAGGAGGCATGGCACCCTTGTTCTCCGCACAAACATATTTGCAGCAGGTCTTTATAAAAGTCAGTAAAATAGGCAGCTCTGCAAGTAGGGCTGCCAACCTCCAGGTACTAGCTGGAGATCTTCCGCTATTACAACCGATCTCCAGCCGATAGAGATCAGTTCCCCTGGAGGAAATGGCCGCTTTGGCAATTGGACTCTATGGCATTGAAGTTACTCCCCCCCCCAAACCCCACCCTCTTCAGGCTCCGCCCCCAAAACCTCCAGGTATTTTCCAACCCAGAGCTGGCAACCCTACCTGCAAGGGTCCCTGATGTAGCAGATGTAGCTTCACAAGCCCACTCAAAGATCCCGGTCCGCGTTTTCAGCAATCCACAAGGATAAACCCTTTGCCAACCACGCTCCTGCTCTGCCCCACCTCCCTTACCTTCACACACAGGGCAGCACTGGTCCTCCAGGTGCACCGGCTGGGAACAGTTGAGGGGCTGGCACAGGACCGGGTCACAGATGACGGTGCGCTTCTGCCGAGGTCGAGACATGCAACGAGAGGAGAGTCAGTCATTCTTGCAAAGGCCGATTAAAAAGCCGAGTACAGAGGACTTTCTATTCCTTGGCTCCATCGTCAACCGAAATGGAGACTGCAGCCAAGAAATCAGAAGGAGGTTGAGACTGGGATGGGCAGCCATGAAGGAGCTAGGAAAGATTCTTAAGGGTAAGGATGTGCCACTGGCCACCAAGATCAAGTTAATTCATGCCATCGTATTCCCTATTACTATGTATGGGTGTGAAAGCTGACAGGAAGAAAGTAATTCACAGTGGGTAGCCGTGTTAGTCTGTTTGCAGTAGTCAAAAAGGGCAAGAGTCCAGTAGCACCTTAAAGACTAACAAAAATATTTTCTGGTAGGGTATGAGCTTTCGTGAGCCACAGCTCACTTCTTCAGTGAAAGCTCATACCCTACCAGAAAATATTTTTGTTAGTCTTTAAGGTGCTACTGGACTCTTGCCCTTTTTGACTAGGAAGAAAGTAGACTCCTTTGAAATGTGGTGTTGGAGGAGAGTGTTACAGATACCCTGGACCACCAAAAAAACAAATCAGAGGGGTTTTAGATCAAATCAAGCCTGAACTGACCCTAGAAGCTAAAATGATGAAACTGAGGCTATCGTACCTTGGTCACATTATGGGAAGACCAGAGTCACTGGAAAAGACAATCCTGCTAGGAAAAGTTGAGGGCAGCAGGAAAAGAGGAAGACCCAACAAGAGATGGATTGACTCAATAAAGGAAGCCACGGCCCTCAATTTGCAAGGCCTGAGCAAGGCTGTCAGAGACAGGACATTTTGGAGGACATTGATTCATAGGGTCGCCATGAGTCGGAAGCGACTTGACGGCACTTAACACACACATACACAGAGGAAGCGCAGGCGTCAGAGACGTGTGCCGAGAGTTGTGGGTCAGGGGCTCTGAGAAACTTGAAAAAGTTAACTTTCAGGCTCCTGCAGTATGGCAGCAATTCAACCCAGCCCCGGATTAGGTTTAGGGGAATCTGATCACAGATCCCCGAGGTCACACAGAATCGGCAATAAACCGAGTAACAAACTGCCTTCTGCTGAGTCAGAGCATTGGCCCGTCTCGCTGTGCCGCATGGCCCTCAACTGATTTAGACATCTGTTGTGAGCTCTTTTAGAACTGCCTGTTTCCCAGAGGGGCCAACGGCGGGAGAGGGCCTGAAAAGCCCTTTAGGAGGCTCATTTGAATTTGGTCTTCGATACTGTTAATAATAACTAATACAACAACAGTTTTTTCCTCTTTTTTCTGAGGGAACAATTCCCCTTCTGGGAGGAGCTGCAGAGGATCAATTTGGGAAGGGGCTGTGGCTCAGTGGTAGAGCATCCGCTTGGAATTCAGAAGGTCCCAGGTTCAATCCCCGGCATCTCCAGTTAAAGGGACTAGGCAAGTAGGTGATGTGAAAGACCTCTGCCTGACACCCTGGAGAGCCGCTGCCGGTCTGAGTAGACAACACTGATTTTGATGGACCAAGGGTCTGATGCAGTAGAAGGCAGCTTCATGTGTTCAAATTGGTTTCTTCCCTTGCAAGAAACTCATTCATTCATTCATTCATTCATTCATAAAACGTGCATGCTGCCTCTCCAGAACTGCTTGAGATGGCACGCAACAAAAATGATAAAACACAACCAACCAAGACAATAAAAAGAAGTCAATAAAAAACAGATCACAGCCTAGCCAATAAAAACAAGTCAGGACAATAAAATAAATAAAAACGAGTCAATAGGAACAAACCAGGGCATAAAAACACAGGGCAGTCTCAAATGATGTTAATAAAATAGTCCTTGGGCTAGAAGGGGGTCATAAAACAGCTAAAAAAGATGGAGCCGAAAGTTAAAAGTCTGGGCAAAGAGCCTGGCCTGGCTGTCAAAAGACAGCACTGTGGGGTAGGAGCCAGACAAGCCTCAAGGGGGAAGGCATTCCAAAGGCAAGGTGCTACCTCCAAGAAACCCACGTCTCAGGTCGTCACCCGCCTCCCCTCTGCAGGTGGGAGCGCAGAGACCTGGATTTCAGAAAAGGATCTTAACTAGCAGTACTCTGCTTTGGTCGAGAAACCCATACATCCTCCAGGGGGATAGCGGGACCATCAGCCGTCTTCTGGGCTTCCAGAACACCCCACCTTTTACGGTACCCACCTGGCAGCTACAGACAGAGCATCTCTTGTCATAGTCTGGGGTCCAGCGGGAGCCGTGAGCTCGATGCTGTCCTTCAAAGAAGCAGGAGTTGGGGTCTTTCTTCAGCTCTTCGGGGTTCTTGGGGACGGGATCGCCTGGCCGTGGGTCCTCTGGGTCTTCAGGGGCCAATCGGATGCCCCCCGCCTCACAGTGGTTTGGAATGTGTACCTAAAAGAACGAAGAAGTTTTTTTTTTAATTAAGGATACAGAAGGTAAAAAAGGTAGGGAAAGGCAGGGTTTTGACAAAACATAGGGGAAAAAACATACGAAAAATTAACCGAGCAGGCTACGTAAAGATTGTATCTCTCGAATTGGCTAACATCTTAGTACAAAAAGCACAGATATAGTTTCATTCTAATAATAAACGTCATCATGTGTTTCTTATGACTGTTCAGGAAGTTTACTACTGTACTTCAAAAAACTAACTAGTAGTTATATAACGTTAGGCTTTTACTGTGGTTTCAAGTAGCCTCAAGTTAACTATACTTTCCACTTTTCATTGTGCTGATCATGAGACATCTCTTTTGCGTTCACCAAGTAGTTGGTTTTTATATGCCTTTGGTTGGTTTTTCTCTACCTTTGAAGGAGAATCAAACCGGCTTACAATCACCTTCCCTTCCTCTCCCCACAACAGGCACTTTGTGAGGAAGGTGGGGCTGAGAGAGTTCGGAGAGAGGTGTGACTGGCACAAGGTCACCCAGCTGGCTTCATGCGTAGGAATAGGGAAACCAACCCGGTTCACCAGATTAGCGTCCACCGCTCATGTGGAGGAGTGGGGAATCAAACCCGGTTATCCAGATCAGAGTCCACCGCTCCGAACCACCGCTCTTAACCACCACACCACGCTGGCTCTCATGCTGGCTGTTTTCCTCAAGGCTTGCCCTCTAGATCAGCAGTGAACATATAAACGTATGAAGCTGCCTTTTACTGAATCAGACCCTTGGTCCATCAAAGTCAGTATTGTCTACTCAGACAGGCAGCGGCTCTCCAGGGTCTCAGGCAGAGATCTTTCACGTCACCTACTTTCACGTCACCTACTTGCCTCGTCCCTTTAACTGGAGATGCCGGGGATTGAACCTGGGACCTTCTGCATGCTAAGCAGAGGATCTACCACTGAGCCACAGTCTCTGCCCTCGTCCATGTGAGAGCCCTTTGGCATATTTGCAGTGATCTCTTCTTCAGCGTCGGCTATGTTTTGTTGCATTGGATGCCGATGGAGAATCCTCTCTCCACTGTGCGTGCTGCCTCTGCCTCTGTCCCTGCCAATGCCAAGTGGCTACCCATGATCCCCTGTGCGTGCTGCCTCTGTCCCTGCCAATGCCAAGTGGCTATCCATGATCCCCTGCTAATCCGCCTGCCCAGCACCCAAGACTGGCAAGTGCCCGGCAGCCTCTCCCAGGGCAGGTGACACTTGTTCTCTTCCACCCAAGAACCGGCTCCAACATGGCTCAGCAGCAGCTGGGGGAAGGGGAGGGAGACGCATGTGCCAAGACCGTCGTCTGATGCCAGAATGGCTGGCAGCTTTCCAGCCCAAGGGAGCTTCTGGGAATCCGCCGGCCAGGCTGGCGTGGGGCCCAAAAGCGGGAAGGCGGAGGACAGTCTGCCTTGGAGAAATGCCTGGCTGTGAATTTTTCCAGTGCAGGCGCCGGGAGAATTGGCACGGAGAAATGCCAGGTGCTGCCCTGCAGGCCGGATGGCGGGAAGGCACTGCGATGATCTCGGCCTGGATGTACGGCTGGCCTCATCACCACGAGGGCCAAGTCTAAACAGAAATGGCAAACTGATCTGAGTCTGTTCCCAGAGAAGAATCGTAGAGTTGGAAGGGACCACCAGGATCATCTAGTCCAACCCCTGGCACATTCAGGAGGAGACTGAGACTGGGAAGGGCCGCCATGAAGGAGCTAGAAAAGATGCTTAAGTGTAAGGGTGTGTCACTGGCAACCAAGACCAAGGTAATTCATGCCATACTATTCCCCATAAGAATCATAGAGTGGGAAGGGACCACCAGGGTCATCTAGTCTAACCCCCTGCACAATGTAGAAAATTCACAACTGCCCCCCCTCTCCCTCTCTCTCATATATCTTCTACTCTGTCGACAGAGAAGGCCTCTCACAGCCCTGGCCTTCAAAGCCAGTCCGAAAATGTCCTTGCGAGGCAGATATTCAAGAGTCTATCAGGACAAGGACGGCCCAGGAATCCAGCTTTTCCTCCAGGGATGACGTCAAGAAAAGGATATTAGACACTACTGCACGTGTTCCAGTTTAAATACTGAGATAAGAAACGATTTGCTGGCGCCAAGGCGTCACCCAGCCCCCAACGTCTGAAAAGTTATGATTTCTCCCAAGTGGCGTAAGCAAGAGCAGGGATGGTTCGAGGTTTGGATGAGGGAACCCTGGGTTCAAAACCCCGTTCGGTTGCAAAGCTCTCTGGGTACTCTCGGAAGAAGAGTTGCTAAGTGACACGGGTCACACTACGTATGATGCTGGAATTCCATCGCTGGAACTCCAAAGGTGCATCCTGGCCCTTGAAAAGCAATTGTTATTACAGCAGCTGGGGGGGGGGGGATGACCAATTAGGGAAAGAATATGAAGGAAAAGAGCTCAACTCCCTTCCTCTGCACTCTTGCCCAGATCCATATTACCCCTGGATACAGGCGCTCCCATCTCTACAAACCTGACTGTGCTATGTGAATGGGGCTTCTTCATAGCCATTTATACATGGCTGTTTTTTATGCATGACCACGTGGTCACCCCGCTTTCTTCTTCAGGGATTTGCTTTGATCATGCATGCATGTTTCATCTGGAGCTCTCTTCCCTAATCTTCCAAAGTTTTGAACGATGCTTGTAGCTGCAGCTCCACCGAAATGACAGCACTCTTTGCATGTTCAACGCGTTGCATGAGCCTGAAGTCATACAGAATGGCAGAATCACAGAGTTGGAAGGGGCCCGTACAGGCCATCGAGACCAACCCCCTGTTCAATGCAGGATCAGCCTAGAGCATCCCTGACAAGTGTTCGTCCAGCTGCTGCCAGAAAGGGGGAGCTCACCACATAAGAAAGGCCATGCTGGATCAGACCAAGGCCCATCATGTCCAGCAGTCTGTTCACACAGTGGCCAAACAGGTGCCTCTAGGAAGCCCACAAACAAGATGACTGCAGCAGCATTCTCCTGCCTGTGTTCCACAGCACCTAATATAATAGGCATGCTCCTCTGATCCTGCAGAGAACTGGTATGCATCATGACTAGTAATCATTTTGACTAGTAGCCATGGATACCCCTCTCCTCCATGAACATGACCACTCCCCTCTTAAAGCCTTCCAAGTTGGCAGCCATCACCACATCCTGGGGCAGGGAGTTCCACCGTTTAACTGTGCATTGTGTGAGGAAATATTTCCTTTTGTCCGTTTTGAATCTCTCACCATCACGCAGCCGATTCTGCTGCTAAACTATTTCAGTGTAAAAAACTTTGCCCTAATATCCAGCCGGTACCTTTCCCCCCATAATTTAAACCCATTATATCACCCTGAAAGAACGGAGTCTGCACATAGCAGTTATCAGGGATCAGTTCAGAACGAGTCTCCCATGCCTACCTTCCCCCGGATTTCCCCTCGAGGATTCGCTTTGGTGCTGACTTGCAGGAACGCTGTCCCCTGGGCCAGGTGACGAAGCAGCTCCGGATCCAGGTCTTTCACCACCCCTTGGGCCTGCGCACGAAACAAAAACACATGAGTGGTGATCTGAGCATGAAATCTAAACTAAATTTTGGAACCCTTCCAACGTGGGCAATCGTTGTTCATCAAACAGCCATCCATCTTAACTGACCCAAGTTTGCCTCAAATATTACATAAGTGAGCCAAATAACTTTCCTTACTCAACTTTAAAAAAACAAAAAACGAAATAGCAAACTTTTGAGTTACACAGAGGTGTTTTCCAGATTCAATTTTTCCAAGCAAAGAAAAAGTTGGCAAGCGAGGATATCACATGGGCCACAATGCCTATCTGGTACAGTTAAATAGATCTCAAAGAACATCGGAGGGGTCACGATCCAGCAACCCCGCTCAAACGAAGCAGGTCTCAGCCTGGCTGGTGTTGCATAGGAGACCTCTTGGGGGGAGGGTCTTGTGTGAATGGGTTGGAATATCAATGCAACATCTGTCTAGTCCAGCGGTAGTTGGCAGGCACATGGCTGTGGGAATTGCCCAGTATTTTTGAGCCAACATCTTGAAATCAGAGCTGTGCAGTCTATCTCAGCACAAGGAGGTTCCATTCTCATCTCTCATGGCTACTAACAATTGATCTCACAACATGGAATCGTGTGTCTCTGCGTGTGTGTGTGTGTTAAGTGCCATCAAGTTGCTCCCGACTCATGGCGACCCTATGAATCAACGTCCTCCAAAACCTCCTGTCCTTGACAGCCTTGCTCAGATCTTGCAAGATGAGGGCCGTGGCTTCCTTTATAGAGTCAATCCATCTCACATTGGGCTTCCTTTTTTCCTGCTGCCTTCCGCTTTGCCGAGCATCTTACCACTGTGCTTTCCTTTGTCCCTTTGCGCCGGCTCACTTTCAAAAGCCAACTGCGATTCTAGTGTTTTGAACGAGAGCCACCAGCATTCCTCTTTAGTGGTCTTAATTTTGCCTTCTTAATTAATTTTGTCTTCTCTCGAGTCAAGTGCAGGAGCAACACCTATAACTGAGAGGTGTCCCAGAGATATGTTCCTTCCTCCACTGATCTGAGCGCCTGGATATATGTGCAGGGAGCACAAGGGGACATTGCCGGAAACATGTCCCCTGGGCTCAAGCAGAGCTCAGCAGTGGGGCTCGTCAGAAGATGAGCAGGCTTGTCACACTGGCTTTTCTCAATTAGAATAAAATAGTTCTTCTTGGAAGGGGGTCCCGGTTTGTGGCGCTCTTTGAAAGGTATCCTCGGCTCTCTTGTGGCTGAAAGCAAACCTGAGTTACATGGGCCGTTGAAAGCCCTTCTCCCACTGTTGCCGTGATTGTGTTTTGATTCATTCATTTTCCAGTGACTGCTTTGTTCAGCTGATGAATCCCGTTTGTCTTTTCAACGACTAAGCCACTTTCTGGGCCAATTATGGCTGAAATGAGGGACAAAAAGCTGTATGTTTTAAAGAAATAAAATCACATCCTTGTGGTAGGATCCAAAACTTCAGAGCAAACCCAACAAAGGTTTTTCAAAGAACCTAAGAATTACTTTGGTGGCTCATTCCAAAGGTCGATCTCAACCAGTATTCTGTTTCCAATGATGCCTCTGGGATCTTGGAAACCCAGGAACAACAGCAATAACATTCCCTGTGCGATCTGGTATTCTGAAGTATACTGCCTGCGGATATGGAAGCTCTACCTGAGCTAACAGCCTAATCTCCATGAATGAGTCTAATTTGCTCGGAAAGCTGCCTAGGCTCATGGACATCACCACATCTCGGAGAGAGTTCATTGTGCGATGTGTGAAGAAACACTCTGAATCAGAAGATAGCCCTCGCCACTACCGCCTTACCTCTGTGCCATAGAAGCCCCTAAGCAGTCGCTTGTGTTCCCGGCTGCTGCTGTCTTGGAGCTCACCCAGCTCGGCAAAGCCGTGCAGGTGGGCACTGACGGTTCCGTCATCGGCCCTGCCGAGGCCGGCGACCACGATTTCATAGTGCAGGTGGCAGTGATCATCCAAGGACACCCAGGCGTGGCCAGCAGATCCCGTGCGCACCGGAGGGGACACAAAGTGGCCCGCGAGGGGGATGGGGAGCTCTAGAGAATAAAAGCCAGAGGTCAGATAGACATGGGGCCAATCTATTATCTGCATTTACGGCAGTTTGCAGTGGGCTGGTCAGAAAGGGCTGGCCAGTTCCAGCTCTGGGCATTTACGAGCCTGGGCCACTCAAGCCCGAGACAGGGTGGAATGGAAGTGGGTTCCAGGAACCTTCTCCCAATACGAATTTTCTTCCAAGCGGTTTTAATTTGGGGAGGGGGAATATGATAACTTATTTTTATTTATTTATTTATTAGATTTCTACCCTGCTCTCTTCTTGGCCAAAGCCGGGCTCAGAGCGGCTAACAGTCATTGGAGAAATCCAACATCGCAACATAAAATTCGGTATGATACAATACAGATTAAAATCAGTACGATTTAAACAAACCAATAAAGCCTATTAAAACCAGTTGGTGCACATTAATGACACACTGGAGCCACAGTGAGTCAGGGGGGAAATCAGCCAGGACCCCACCAAGGAATCAATTAGATGGAATAGATATCAAAACAGAAATGATATCCCTGCTTACAAACTCTCCTGGAGAGTTTATGGTACAATAATGAATTTGGCAAATTAGGCCATGCAGCAGTAGTATTAAAGAGCAAGAGTCCATAGAATCATAGAGTCGGAAGGGACCACCAGGGCCATCTAGTCCAACCCCCTGCACAATGCAGGAAATTAGCAACTACCTCCCCCACACCCCCCCAGTGACCCCTACTCCATGCCCAGAACACGGCCAGTAGTTCCTTAAAGACTAACAACATTTCTGGTAGGGTATGAGCTTTCGTGAGTATATACTGCTACAGGCAGACTAACACGGCTACCCATCGTGATCTAGCCTATGCTGTATTATGCTTCTGGAAGTGAAGCCTCACACCGATTGGTTGAATAAGTGTGACGGGGGCAGGACGTTCCAGCTGCTCAGTGAACAACTGGCTGAACATTCCCTGTTTAGGTTGTGTAAGGGAAAGGAGACGAGGCGGGGATATGGGGACTGCAACGTCGCACGTGCCATTACGTCACTTTGGGGGGGAAACCCGGAAGTAACATTGGGTAGATCTAGGAATCGCCGAAATGGCTTAATAGTAAAACCATAGAGTTGCTGGCAATTCCTAGAGTTAAGAACATAAGAAAGGTCCTGCTGGATCAGACCAAGGTCCATCAAGTCCAGCAGTCTGTTCACACAGTGGCCAACCAGGTGCCTCTAGGAAGCCCACAAACAAGACGACTGCAGCAGCACCATCCTGCCTGTGTTCCACCGCACCCAAAATAATAGGCATGCTCCTCTGATACTAGAGAGAATAGGTATGCAGCATGACTAGTATCCATTCTAACTAATAGCCATGAATGCCCTTCTCCTCCATTAAGATGTCCTCTCCCCTCTTATTCCAAGTTGGCAGCCACATCCTGGGGCAGGGAGTTCCACCATTTAACTCTGCGTTGTGTGAAGAAAGACTTCCTTTTCTCTGTTTTGAATCTGTCACCCTCCAGCTTCAGCAGATGACCCCCCCTTCTAGTATTATGAGAGAGGGAGAAAAGCTTCTCCCTGTCCACTTTCTCCATACAATGCATAATTTGATAGACCTCTATCGTGTCTCCCCTCAGCCACCTTCTTTCCAAGCTAAACAGCCCTGAGTGTTTTAACTGCTCCTCATAGGGCAGTTGCTCTAGTCCCCGGATCATTTTGGTTGCTCTTTTCTGCACCTTCTCAAGCTCTGCAATATGTTTTTAAGGTGAGGTGACCAAAACTGTACCTTCCGTCGCTTGTGGGTTTTTTCTCAGAAATGATGTAACGGTGCATACCCCGCTTCAAGCAACAGGACCTGGAGGCACGGTATCCCCCGCCCCGACTGGGGGACTGGCAAACCTATTCCCACCTGCCGGTCCAGCTCCTAGCATGGCGTACCCCTCCTTACCTCGGTGTCGTGCCGGGAGTCCGCTGTACAGCAGGGAGTTGACCTGACCTCGCAGCTCCCCCTCTTCGAAATCCTTGGTCGCCACGTTGAGGAAGAGCTCATTCTGCAGCAGCATGTGAACCTCGCGCCCGTTCACTTGTTCCCAGGCCCCGCTGGCCTGCAAATGCACAGGGGACATTTGATCTAGAACCCACTCGTTGATTTATGTTCTAGACAAGCCAGGGGAAAACAGCCAATTTTATAGAGCAGGGCTTGGCTGAACAGATCGCTAATCCCTACACAACACCCGGTCCAGCCACCCCTCAACCCCTGGGGAGCTCACCGTCCCATCTCTGTAGCTGTGCGTTATGTCATACAAGACGTTGCGCTTGTTCCTCCTCCGTGGTTTGGTCTCCAATGTGATGCCGATCACCTCGCTTCCAGTGCCTGCCACCTGGACCTGCAGGAGAGGGAAGCGCACCTGTGAGCAAGAGTCTACTGGAGGTACAACGACAAAGGTTGCAGGAGTGAGAAAGGTTCCCTAACTGGGATGGACCGAGGCATGGCTAGTGGAGGAATGGATGGGGAGAAGAGGAGAGTGGGGCGCAAATTAAGAGAGGCCTTTGCACCCTGGAGGAACAGATGGGGAGAAGGGGAGAGTGGGGCGTGAATTTAGAAAGGCCTTTGCACCCTGGAGCAATGGATGGGGGGAATAAGAGGGGGGTGTGAATTAAGAGGAGGAACAGGAGGCCTCTGCACCCTAGAGGAACAGATGGGGAGAAGAGGAGAGCGGGGTGTGAATTAAGAGGAGAAAGTGACCTGGGCCCACACCGTTGCCCTGTCCTGCCAACTACGTGCCCAGAACCAGAAGTTCCTTCCTACCTCGTACTCCAAAGTCCCGTTTGAGTGCAATGTGAGTTTGGCAGAACCCACGGCCCCTGTGTGGGTGGGCATCAGGGCATCTCTTCCACACAGCACACTCTGGATGGCTGGGGGGCAAGAGAGAAGAGGGGGGAGTTTATGGCGGCAGAGGCGTTTTCTGGGTGGGGGAGCAAAATGCATACTCAGGAGGCGACACATGCAAGCGAGGGGCCTAGCATGCTGGCTGGGTGCCTACATCACCTTTGGGCAAAACCAGAAATGACACGAGGGCACTGTAGCATTTTTCAAAACCACTCTTGCAGAGTGCTAGAGTGTCACTTCCTGTTAAACCGATGCAACGCCAGCGTCCCAGCCCCTCCCTCCCTCTCAATTCTACCCTCAGTGCCTGATGCCCCTGTGGGCATCAAAGGGGATTGCTGGGAGGCCTCCTACTGTCATGGGCAGCCTGGCATCTCTAGCCTCCCCTCCATGTCCTGGGATCCGGGGAGCTCCTCTCCGCCACTCACTGTCACAGCTGGTCCTGGCAGTGACGCGACCGGCGATCTGGCGCCGGAATCGGCCCTCTACCTCCACGGCGATCTTCAGCTGCCCCTGCGCCAGCCACAGCATCTCTTCACTCGACAGGCCCGTCAGCACCTCGGCAAAGTCGGGGTTCTGAAGGCGGAAGAAAGTGAGAAAAGGGAACAGAGGGGCAGCTGCAGCAAAGCCATCGGGAGAAGCGGGTGGGGAGAGAGGGCTGGGCGGCTGCAAAGCGGCGTTAAAAGGCAGTGGCTTACCTGCAAGGAGACGTTGGCTGAGACCTCCCTTAGGACTCTTTCCTGGTGCAGGATCTGCACCCTCAGGGGGATCCCAGGGGATTCTGAGAAGGAAGGAAAAAAAAGACATGACATGCCACTTCTGTGCTGTAGCGATACCCACCGCCACCAGCCTGGCCCTTTGTCCTGGCGCCCTCCCAGAATCAGTTTATCCACAAGGCTCAACGTGAGGGTTCTCCAGTGAGCCTTAATACTACGGATAACAACAACAACAACAGTAATAATAAGCCATCAAGTTGCAAGTGAAGAAGAAGAAGAAGAAGAGTTGGTTTTTATATGCCAACTTTCTCTACCACTTAAGGGAGAATCAAACCGGCTTTCAATCCCCTTCCCCTCCCCACAACAGACACCCTGTGCGGTAGGAGGGGCTGAGAGAGTTCTAAGAGCTGTGACTAGCCCAAGGTCTCCCAGGTGGCTTCATGTGTAGGAGTGGGGAACCAACCCAGTTCACCAGATTAGCATCCACCGCTCATGTGGAGGAGTGGGGGAATCAAACCCGGTTCTCCAGATTAAAGTCCATCGCTTCAAACCACTGCTCTTAACCACTATACCACACTGGCTCTCTTATGGTGTATTTATGGCTCTCTTGACTTATGGTGACCACATGAAGTTCCACCTTATAGTGTTTTCTAGGCAAGAGACATTCAGAGGGGGTTTGCCATTGCCTGCCTCTACACAGCAACCATGGACTTCCTTGGCCATCTGCTGTCCTAGTAATGGCCCTGCGTAACTTTCACGTTCTGACAAGATCAGGCTAGTCTGGGCTATATAGGCTGCTAAGGGATTCTACTTATTTGACACATTCTAATCCTGCCTTTTCTCTGAGGAGCAGAACATCGTTCTTTCCATCTTTGATTATATCCTACAACAACCCTATGAGGTAGGTTAGGGTGAGTGAGAGCGACTAGTCCAAACTTCCTGGGGATTTGAACCTGGGTCTCCCACTGCCTAGTCTGACACTACAACCAATACACCACACAAAACCTTTGCTTTGCACGGAATAAGACTGCAGATCCACTGTGCCCAACACTGTTTTTGACTAACTATTTATCTCTGAGTGGTATCGGATATTATGCAGGAGCATTAAAATCAACTTTAATTGATATATCACATGAACGCATGAAGCTGCCTTCTATTGAATCAGACCCTTGGCCCATCAAAAGTCAGTATTGTCCATTCAGACCGGCAGTGACTCTCCGGGATCTCAAGCAGAGGTCTTTCACATCACCTATTTGCCTAGTGTTTTTAACTGGAGATGCTGGGGATTGAACCTGGGACCCTCTGCATGCCAAGCAGAGGCTCTACCACTGAGCCACGGCCCCTCTCCATGGCTTTCTAGGTTCTCAGGCAGAGGTCTTTCACATCATTTACTTGCCTAGTCCCTTTAACTGGAGATGCCAGGGATTGAACCTGGGACCTTCTGCATGCCAAGCAGATGCTCTTCCACCGAGCCACGGCCCCTCCCCTAGAGAACTCTGCCGCTATAAAGTTTTGCACAGGGAAAACCTTAAAAAATGTGTTTAGTACAGATCCTCTAAAACGACTCAGGAGGGACTCTCTTGTTACAAAACAGGGCGCTTTCAAGGGTTTGCCCGCCTCCTCCCTGCAAGCCAGGCCCCCTACTCACTCTTGTCTGCTGACTCCAGCAAACCCTTGGTCAATAGGACAAAATGCAGGTTGTTCTCCATGTCGCTCAGGGTCAGCATAGCGATGCCCCCCATGCCGAGGTGGGTGGCGTCCACAGAAGTCAGGATAGCACTGAAGGTTTCTGGAATGGAGAGGAATAGCAAAGGTGCATCAATGCAGTTCCGGCACTCAGCTTGTGCCGGGAGCCAGGGGACGGCCCGATTATTATATCCCAGTGGTAGAACTCAAGGTGGTTCCTCAGAGGTCTCCGATCCAGATGCTACACAAGGCTCACAAAGACTTGGTTCAGCCAGGTTGCCGGATCAGGACCAGACCCTTAAGTCTCTACCACTTAAGGGAGAATCAAACCGGCTTACAATCACCTTCCCTTCCGTTCCCAACAACAGACACCCTGTGAGGTAGGTGGGGCTGAGAGAGCTCTAAGAACTGTGACTAGCCCAAGGTCACCCAGCTGGCTTCATGTGTAGGAGTGGGGAAACAAATCCAGTTCACCAGATTAGCCTCCACCGCTCATGTGTCGGAGTGGAGAATCAAACCCGGTTCTCCAGATCAGAGTCCACCGCTCCAAACCACCACTCCAGACCACTACACCACGCTGACGCTGCCTTGAACAGGCCCCGCTCACTGGTTTACCTGCAAAGAGTGCCCGGTGTTTCATGATTTTGCCTCGGATCTCGCCTGCGGGGTGGGACTTGGTGACCAGGGATATGCGCAGCTGATCCACCTTCAGCAGCCGGATGGAGGACTTCTGCAGGTTCCGCCAGACGCCACAGATCTATAGAAACGGTCGCCAGGGAGAGGGGTGGGATGGAGTGAAGAGGCCCGCGCTATCAGGCCATCCCATACACTAATGCACCACCACAGGACTGGATGCGTGTTTGGTGCCCAGTGGATCCGAATGACATGTGCACCGCACATTAATGCGGGATCGTGCACAGGCCAAGGATACAGAGGGACCATTCTGATAGGCTGAAAATAAGAGAGGCGATACTGTGCAACTCCATCACCTCCTCCATCACCGGTTGCTACTACCGCTTCTTGCTGCCTGGCATCACCCTCTCATCACCTGCCCTCCCCGATGCAATGTTAAATGGTGGAACACCCTGCCCCAGGATGTGGTGATGGCTGCCAACTTGGAAGGCTTTAAGAGGGGAGCGGACATGTTCATGGAGGAGAGGGCTATCCATGGCTACTAGTCAAAATGGATACTAGTCATGATGCATCCCTATTTTCTCCAGGATCAGAGGAGCATGCTGCTGCAGTCGTCTTGTTTGTGGGCTTCCCAGAGGCACTTGGTTGGCCACTGTGTGAACAGACCGCTGGACTTGATGGGCCTGGGTCTGATCCAACATGGCCGTTCTTATGTTCTTAAGGCTTTAAGAGGGGAGTAGACATGTTCATGGAGGATAGGGCTGTCCATGACTACTAATAAAAATGGATACTAGTCATGATGCATACCTATTCTCTACAGTCTCAGAAGACATGCCTACTATCTTAGGTGCTGTGGAGCACAGGCAGGATGCTGCTGCAACCGTCTTGCTTGTGGGCTTCCCGGAGGCACCTGGTTGGCCACTGTATGAACAGACTGCTGTACTTGATGCACCTCGGTCTGATCCAGCACGGCCTTCCTTATGTTCTTAACTGTGCCTCCTGCAGCATGAATGTGACCTGGTTTTCCCACTCTGACTGTGGCTCCATGACCACTGGCTACAGTAACATAGGAATTCAGAAACTTGGCAGGGGGGAGGCTAAGGAGACGGGCAATGCCGCGACCCACTCACCATGCCGTCATGGGGAGAGGCGCCCTTCTGCACGGGGTGTTCGAAGAGGACGGTCCCTTCGGGCTCTGTGAAACGGACTCGGCTCGGCTGACCCAGCCTAGACAAGAAGAGGCAGAACTGGATAAGCAGGTGGAGGAGGCATTGGCCCTGACCTGTGCCGCAGGGAACTCTAGCCCTGGGGAAGGGACCATGTCTCAGTTTGCAGAACATCTGCTTGCCATGCAGAAGGTCCCAGGTTCAATCCTGGCATCTCCAGTTAAAGGGACCGGGCAAGTAGGTGATGTGAAAGACCTCTGCCTGAGACCCTGGAGAGCCTCTGCGAGTCCGAGTAGACAATTCTGACTTTGATGGACCAAGAGTCTGATTCAGTATAAGGCAGCTTCATGTGCTCATGTGTTCATGTGACAGCCTCTGGGGAAGCTCAGCAAAGGGTGACTGTTGAGGCTGCTACCCTCCTCCGCCACTTCTTGCTGGCGGGCAGCCCCCTCTCATCACCTGCCCTCATCACTGTCCCCCCCAGCTTCCCCCCACCCTGGGGGCCGAGCAGCTAAAGCTCCCTCTGTTCTAGTTTCCCCCCAATTTTTTAAAACAGAGCAGCAAGGAAGTCCTACCACGCACACGAGACTTCAAAGACTTTCGGGGAACCAGGACAGAAAGACTGCTGGCTGCTCCGGCTCCCGGGTTTGGGGGGGTACAGGGGGCGAGGGCATGCAGCGGCAACAGTGAAAGGGGCGAGGGTGGAGGCGAGGGGATAGAAGTGCAGAGGCTGCTCTCTCCCCCACAGACACACTGCTAACTGAATCCACCACTTCACTTTGCCTCTTTGGCGCCATAGAGGTAAATAACGGGCCTTCCTGTAATGGAGTCAGAATGGTATAGTGTAGCATCTCAGGAGACCTGGGTTCTAATCCTTCCTTGGTGCCTCTGTGCATGCGCAGTGGGGCATTCAGCAGCCAATCAGCCTCCCGAAGTAGCCAGAACTTTATTATTTTTTATTTACTTCATTTATACCCCACTTTCCTCCTCCGCGGGGACCCAACATGGCTTACAACATTCTCACATGAAGCTGCCTTCTACTGAATCCGACCCTTGGTCCATCAAAGTCAGTACTGTCTACTCAGACCGGCAGCGGCTCTCCAGGGTCTCAGGCAGAAGTCTTCCCCATCACCTATTTGCCTAGCCCCTTTAACTGGAGATGCCGGGGATTGAACCTGGGACCTTCTGCACGCCAAGCAGATGCTCTGCCACTGAGCCACAGCCCTTCTCCTTGGTTCTCCAGGGTCTCAGGCAGAGGTCTTTCACATCACCTACCTGCCTAGTCCCTTTAACTGGAGATGCCGGGGATTGAACCTGGGACCTTCTGCATGCCAAGCAGACGCTGTACCACTGAGCCATGGCCCCTCCCCTTCTCCATTTGATCTAACTGCGAGGTAGGTTAGGTTGAGAGTGTGTAACCGGTCCAAGGACGCCCAGAGAGCTTCCGTGGCTGAGGATTCGAACCTGGGTCGCCTAGATCCTAGTCTGACCCCTCACTGGCTCTTCCTGGAACTGGCTTGATTTTGGGAAGTCTGGTGCTGACTGGAACCCAAAAAAGGATTCTGCAGGGGTATGTGGAAAGTGGGCATCTGGATGAAGGATCTGTGCTCACAGAATCTCTTCTGGCATGGAACCCTCTGGGTCTGTTGCCCATCTCTTTAACACTACTTGACATTATTTGGCACCAACGGGATCCACTGACCCATGTTTAAAGAAGGTGGGCTAAATCCAATCCATACTGTGACTTCAGCTGACCCCTCACCAGGCCTACCAAACTTGAATCGAACTGCCGTGATCAGTTTATCTTTAGTTTCACACAGAAGGAAAAGGGTTCCTTAAGAGACCTGGATTCTAATCCTTCCTTGGCACCTCTGCACATGCACAGTGTGGAATATAGCATACACAGCTTTCGACTGGGTGAGGCTTTCCAAATGACCAAGCTCTGCCTGGATGCATATGCTCGCTATCTGTAGTTCCTGACTTTTTATTAACATTTTTTTAAGGTAAACATTACGTTCCGAAATTATACAATTGCTACGGAACAAAAACGCACAAATGTGCCGTCATATTGGGAGGAATGCCCCTCACTCTTGCAAAGCACAGTGGGTAGCCGTGTTAGTCTGTTTGCAGTAGTCAAAAAGGGCAAGAGTCCAGTAGCACCTTAAAGACTAACAAAAATATTTTCTGGTAGGGTATGAGCTTTCGTGAGCCACAGCTCACTTCTTCAGATACAGCTAGAACGTGAATCCATCGGTCTTTAAGTAGAGGAACAGTATGTAAATGTGAATAGCAGGCTTGATTGGATTAGGTGTGATATGCAGAAGAGTCTGTGATGTCCAGGGGAGAGATGGGTGTGGAGAAATCAGCATTGGTAATGGGCCATGAATGCAAGGTCTTTATTCAGCCCAGGTAAATGCATTGACTTTAGTTTGAATATCAACTGTAATTCAGCAGTTTCTCTGAAAGCTCACGAAAGCTCATACCTTACCAGAAAATATTTTTGTTAGTCTTTAAGGTGCTACTGGACTCTTACCCTTTTTGACTCTTGCAAAGCAGTTATATATCTTCCTCTCCATTTTCTGCTTCTCAGAAATCAACAAAAGGGTACCAATTATGCCGAAATGTTTCCGGTCCCTGTCTTCCAACCTGTAATTTAACAGTTTCACTCAATTTAGACATTTCGACAACATACCAAAGATGCTTCTTTATTGTCAGAACTGCCGGGTCAGGCCAGTTCTTTGCAACTGTGGTTGGTAAATTTTATATTTACAGGTTGTGCGTTGGGTAGCGTGTCATCTAACTAAACAACGCAGGGTGGTTTTTTGATTCTAAGAAAAACTCTCATTCTTCATCTTCAAGCCCTAACTGCTAGGTGCCCCTACTTCCATAACAGGCCCTGAACAATCAATGGTATGTGAGTGTTTGTATGTTTACATGCTAGGATTGCCAACCGGGAAGAGCCTGGAGATCTCCCAGAATTGCAAATGATGTCCAGACAATCAGACCCCTGGAGAAAATGGTAGCTTCAGATGGCAAACTCTATGGTATACCATAGACTGTTTCATTGCTTGCTTGCTTGCTTGCTCAGGATGACTGAGTAAAGAAAGATTCCCCTGAAGAAGCGTATGTGAAATGCATAGGGGCAATTTAACTACGAAACAGTTTTTCCCTTGCACCGATTGCTGCTTTTTGTCTCCTGCTGGTAATTTTAATTTTTTTAAAAAATGTTTATATTATTTATTAAGTAATACTAATTGGATTTTTCACCCCTCTTTTTTCTCCTTCCAAAAGGCTTTTATGTATTTTTCTTTACCTTGCACAATGTTTGTGTATACGCCAGAATGTGTATTGTAAAACTATGTATGTATACCTGGAAATGAAGTCACTTCAATGGCATGACGTGCTAAGATTTGGACAAAACTCAATGGTAAAACTATAAAGTTTTGTCCAAATCCTAGAGCACCATGCTGACGTCACGCTGACTGGCGATGGGATGTCACTTCTGGGTATTCGTCAGAAATGGTACATGAGCCACTTAAAAAAAAATTCACCTGCCAACCCACAGTGGGCAAGAGTTAGGGAGACACCTGGTTAGGGTTCCCAACTCGAGGTTGGGAAATTCCTAGAGATATTGGGGTGGAACCTCAGGAGGGCCAGGTTTGGGGAGAAGAGGGACCTCAGCGAGGTATAATCCACCTTCCAAAGAAGCCATTTTCTCCAGGCGAAGCAATCTCTGTCGCCTGGAGATCAGTTGTAATCCCCAGAGATCTCCAGGCAACTTCTGGAGGCCGGCAACCTTAGCTTCTGCCACTGATGAAGCGCTCTTGGCTGCCTGGTTTGCTATTTCCCTTCCCCAGGCATAAGCAGCACAATCCTGCTTGGCCCTGCCAGGGATAACAAGCGCCTCGGAGGCCGCTTTTTGGATCGACAGATAGATTTGGAAATTAGTCACCGCTTGGCTATGCGAAGGCCTGGCAAAGGCGGGGGGGCCCAGAGCTTCCCGGGGGGGCCAAGCACTGCTCTCTCCCGGCGGAGCAGGCGAAAGGGAAGGCTGCTTGAGCAATCGGAGGGGAGACTGATGGACTGCTGCTCCCACCCCCAGCCAAGCCCCTACAAAAGGGACCCCCCCCAGCACCCGCCAGGAGAGACAGCTGGGGCCTGGGAACATGTGGAGGCTGATACTGTTTGTCGGACCGCTTACCATTTTGCTCCCAAATTAGTTTTTAAAAAAATAATTAAAAAAACACAAAAGCACAACAGGAGCTGCTTTTCTGCCTGGGATGGATTCGGTGCAATCTCAAATCGGTCGTCACCAGCCCCTCCTTGGCCGTTTCGTACGGAGATTGGAGAAATACTGCCTGCCTGCAAAGCCACAATAATTAAGGTTGCCAGCCTCCAGGTACTAGTAGGAGATCTCCTGCTATTACAGCTGATCTCCAGCCAATAGAGATCAGTTCACCTGGAGAAAATGGCTGCTTGGGCAATTGGACTCTATGGCATTGAAGTCCCTCCCCTCCCCAAACCCCGCCCTCCCTCAGGCTCCACCCCAAAATCCTTCCGCCGGCAGTGAAGAGGGACCTGGCAACCCTAGGTGCAATGGAGTGGGTGGAGAGAAATGTGCTACAGGGAGAAAGAATTGTAGGATGGGGTGGAGATTGCTGTATTGCTATTTGCCCTTTCTAAAAATGAGAAGGCACCTGGGTATCGGGTAACAAGCAGCCCCCATCTTTTTAAAAAATATATAAATACACAAAAAGTCATACCCCTGCCCTCCTGCCCCAACACACATAAATTCTGAAAGTTATTATTGCCAGTGTACTGTAAGACTTGTATTTCCACTTTTAAAGCAATGGTGACAAAAGTTACCAATCCACCCCGCCCACAACCTTTTGCATGTGTTTTAACTGCTGGCGCATGAAAGGACCTTTAGCCCAATAAACGGAGGGTCAGAATTTTGGATCGACGTTTCCTGAAAGCAAAAACTATCATAACCATGCAAAAATTTTAAGAAATCTGGATCACAAAGCTTATTTCTCCAGCCCCTGAGGTTCCAAGATAAGATTTTTAATTGTCAGTCGAGGGTCGATATTTCATTTAAGACACCTGGCAATGAATTAAAAGATGCTCTAATATTAGTATTTACTATGTTAACTAGATAGAGGGTTCTAGAGTGGTCATTTTTAATTAGTTTATACCATGGCGCTGCTTCGGATTTTAAGACTACTGAACGATTCTGAAATTCTGAAAGGGTTCAGACCTGGGTAGGCAGTACCTGAAGCTTTATGTGAACCTGTCAGCTGCCCTTCAGCCTTTGGAGTGAGGCAGGGAAGGGAGGTACCCACCTCTCGTAGTTGATGGAGAAGAGCAGGGAAGAGCGGACGAGAGAGAATCGGGCTTTCGCCACCGCGCTGCTCGCGGGCACCCACGGCTCCGAGCCGCTGGTCAGCAGCGCCACAAAATCTGAGGAGCAAAAGAGTAATTCTGGTAACCTCGATCCGAGAACCCGAGCGGATGACAGAAAGTTCAGAGGACAGGGAAAGGAATCGATCCGTGCGGGCTGGACTCAAACAAGGGAGTTGAAGAGAGTATGAGAGACAAACCTGCATACAATCACCTTCCCTTCCCCTCCCCACAGCAGATGCCATGTGAGGTAGGTGGGGCTGAGAGAGCTGTGACTAGCCCAAGGTCACCCAGCCGGCTTCATGTGGAGGAGTGGGGAAACAAATCCAGTTCACCAGAATAGCCTCCGCCGCTCCTGTGGAGGAGCGGGGAATCAAACCCGGTTCCCCAGATCAGAGGCCCCCTCTCCAAACCACTGCTCTTAACCACTACACCACGCTGGCTGAGAGTGTGGGGAAGATGCATTGTGTGCCTGTTCTGTGCTTGCTTTCCCCTCTGCTCGCAGCATGGGTGCGGTCCCGCCCGTACCTGTGCGGCTGTCATCCCGCGCCAAGTCTTCAGAGCTGAGATAAGCCCGGTCGTTGTAGTTCCTGTGCAAATCGTCTTCTTTATCCTGGAAATACTCGAAGTTGTCCAAAAGCGGCTCGGCGGGTCTCTTTTCGGGGACGCCGCGATCAGCTGCAGGATGGAAATCAAGAAAGAAGGTCTGCTTTCGAAGGTGGACTCTATGGCATTACACCCCATTGAGGTCCCTCCCCTCTCCAAACCCCACCCTCCACAGGCCCCGCCCCCAAATCTTCTGGAATTTCCCAACCCAGAGTTGGCAACCCAGCCCCTCGCTAGCAACAAAGTCCCAAGGGACCTGGTTCCAAAGGAAAATACAGTATTTACGCACAAATCAAGAAAACCCACAGACTGAGAAGAGTCTTTCCCTCCCTACAGAATGAGATTTTTGTGTGAAAAGACAGACTGCCAGCCCAAGATATTTTGGCACCCAAGACGGAACATCCATATATGAAATACTGCATCATGACACATGAAAAAAATCAACTATCGTCCATCGTTTCAGGGAGAACATGCTATCCCGCTCTGCCAAAGGTACATATTTATTAATTGATAACATGCCTTCCTGACCCAGTACTAAAAGTACTGTAGAACTGTTGAAGAAAACAACCCAAAATAATAAGTCATAAAATGCTCCACGTTATTAAAACTGGCAAAGCAAAAAAAGCCGACGCGACACGGAGGCCTGCCTGAAGCAACCGGGTGTACAGCTGTCGGCTAAAAGGAGAGAAGGGGGGCAGCAAAAAGCATCTCCAGGCAGCAGATGCTGAGAAAGTTGATTCATTGCCTGAGACCCCGGACAGCTGCTGCCAAAGCGAACAGATCGTACGAGCATGGAGAGGTGAGGGGCTTGGCTCAATAGAGGGCAGGTAGAAGGGTTGTGAATTCTAGGTGGGTAACCTCATTAGACCGTAGCAACGATAACTGGATATTGATTTAAACTGGCCTCTATTTGCAAGATCTCTCCCCCCACACACACACACGCACACATTTTTCATAGAATCATAGAGTTGGAAGGGACCACCAGGGTCATCTAGTCCAACCCCCTGCACAAAGCAGGAAATTCACAACTACCTCCCCCCTCCACACCCCTAGTGACCAGAAGATGGCCAAGGTGCCCTCCCTCTCATCATCTGCTTAAGGTCACAGAATCAGCATTGCTGACAGATGGCCATCTAACCTCTTCTTAAAAACCTCCACGGAAGGAGAGCTCACCAGCTCTTGAGGAAGCCTGTTCCCCTGAGGAACCACTCAAACTCTTAGAAAATTCTTCCTAATGTCTAGACGGAAACTTTTTTGATTTAATTTCAACCCGTTGATTCTGGTCCGACCTTTTTGTTATCTAAAGCTTTGGTACCACTGCCCATCTGAGGCTAGATGGGGGGCAACCCAAGAAAGGGCATTCTCGGTCATGGCCCTGAAACTCTGGAACTCCCTCCCCAGGGAGATTCATCCCTGGGAGGGGCCGTGGCTCAGTGGTAGAGCACCTGCTTGGCATGCAGAAGGTCCCAGGTCCAATCCCTGGCAACTTAAAGGGACTAGGCTAGAAGGTGATGTGAAAGACCTCTGCCTGAGACCCTGGAGAGCAGCTGCCAGTCTGAGTAGACAATAGTGACTTTGATGGACCAAGGGTCTGATTCAGTAGAAGGCAGCTTCATGTGTTCATGTGTGACAATGCCAGCCACCACCTGGAGGTTGGCAACCCTAGTGCAGTGGGCAAGCACGTCCCCGAATCCCTCTGCTCGGCCGCACAGGATCTTGGGATGCACCTTCCATTTCCATGGGGAGCTGGACCATCTCGCAAGCAGCGGAGGGCCAGCGGCAAACCACGTCGACTCAGGCGGTTGCCTGGCCCCCCTCTCTGCCAGCCCTGGCCCCTGTTGTTACTCCGTTCCTAAGTAAATTTTGCGCAAACACAATTAACTTTGTCCCACTAAGGATTACATAATAGCTGTTGTGTAGTAACTCTTTTCCAAGCCGCGTGCCGACGGGGTCCGTGCCAAAACCGCTTTCCAGCTGGGCTGGCTGAGCTAAGGTGGAACGCCTGGAGTCGAGCCAAAGTTGTCCCCTCGATTTCAGGGGGACGACTCCGGCCCAAGACAACACACTGAGATGAGCTATTTTGAAGATCAGGTTGCGGAAGGAGGGAAGGCCGATCTTGTGAGTCCAACGGGTAGGCCAGATTGGTGTTGTGGTTAAGAGCGGTGGTTTGGAGCGGTGGACTCTGATCTGGAGAACCGGGTTTGATTCCCCACTCCTTCACATGAGCGGTGGAGGCTAATCTGGTGAACTGGGTTGGTTTTCCCGCTCCTACACATGAAGCCAGCTGGGTGACCTTGGGATAGTCACAGCTCTCTCAGCCCCACCTGCCTCCCAGGGTGTCTGTTGTGGGGAGGGGAAGGGAAGGTGATTGTAAGCAGGTTTGAGTCTTCCTTAACTGGTAGAGAAAGTTGGCATATAAAAACCAAGTCGTCATCGTCACCTCCTCCTCCTCCTCCTCAGGTGAAACCTCTCTCATGTAACTTCATTAGATTGCCTCTCGCCTTACAAAGCCTTTGGCCTCTTCCATGTGACGGCCCATCAGGGGTTCGAAGAGCGCAGTCATATCTCCTCTCTGTCTTCTCTTCTCCAGGCTACATGCATCCAGTTCTCTCAACGTTTCCTTGCAAAAATCAGTTTCCAGACACACACACACCCCCAACCGTCTTTACTGCCCTTCTCTCAACCCGTTCCAATTTGCCTGCATCCTTAAAGTGTGGTGGCTGGAATGGGATGCAGAACTCTAGATAGAGTCTGACTTTCTGGGCATAGAACGGGGGGGGGGGGGTCACTGGAGGTCTGTGTGCCTGAGTGGGCGGGGGGAAGGTAGTTGTGAATTCCCTGCGTTGTGCAGGGGGTTGGACTAGATGACCCTGGTGGTCCCTTCAAACTCAGTGATTCTCTGTTTCGTGAAAGATTATTTCTTTCCCCTCTCCCCCACTGATTTCTTTGTTAGAACATTTGGCTGTGAACCCTAATAGAGACGTACGTCTTTCTGATAGAGAATAGAGACAAGAGCCGGTCAAATGTAACAGCAGCCTGGCAGAGTGAAACTGTTTTTCAGATTTTCCAAGCAAGTCCCTGCAGTGACCTTGAGAAGCATCTGTCGGGAGAGCATTCCATAAGGAAGGCCATAGAGAATCACAGAACTGTAGAGCTGGAAGGGCCCATAAAGGTGATCTAGTCCAACCCCCTGCTCAATGCAGGATCAGGCTAACGTATCCCTGACAAGCACTAGCCCGGCCTCTGCTTGAAGACTGCCAGAGAAGGGGATCTCATCACCTCTCTAGGCAGCTGACTCCACTTCTGAATTTCTCCTACTGTAAAAAAAAATAATTTCCTAATATCTCTGGCCCGTAATTTTAACCCATTGTTGCGAGTCCTCTCCTCTGCTGCCAACAGGAACAGCTCCCCCTCTCCTCTAAGTGGCAGCCCTTCAAATACTTGAGGAGAGCAGTCATGTCCCCCCTCAACTTCCTCTTCTCCAGACTGAACATTCCCATCTCCCTCCGCCTTTCCTCGTAGGGCTTGGTCTCCAGGCCCCCGATCATCCTCGTCACTCTCCTCTGCACCTGCTCCATTCTGTCCACACCCTTTTTAAAAGTCCTGATCTGAGCAGGAATCAATGTGGATCTGTGCGGGGAGGGAATCTTAAGCACAGCCCTCTACGTGGAACGCCTGTGGGCAGCTCCATTACTGGCCATACTTTTCCATCCATTCGTTTTTAGTTAATTCATTTGTACCCCGCTTTTCTCTCCAATGGGAGCCCAAAGTGGCTTACATACTCCCATTTTATCCTCGCAAGAACCCTAGAATCATAGAATCACAGAATCATAGAGTTGGAAGGGACCACCAGGGTCATCTAGTCCAACCCCCTGCACAATGCAGGAAATTCACAACTACCTTCCCCCCCCCACACACACCCCCAGTGACCAGAAGATGGCCAAGATGCCCTCCCTCTCATCATCTGCCTAACCCTGTGAGGTGGGTTAAACTGAGAGTGAATGACTGGCCCGAGGCCACCCCTCGAGCTTCCAGGACAGAGTGGGACTTCGAACCCGGGTCTCCCAGATCCTAGGCCGACTCTCTGTCCACTACACTGCGACAGCTCGATTGGGTGACTACACCTTAACCTTACAAACAGGGTTGCAAACCTGCAAATGGTGGCTGGAGATCTCCCGCTATTACAACTGATCTCCAGGCAACAGAGATCAGTTCCCCAGGAGAAAATGTGGGCTTTGGTAATCTTGGCCATCATCTGGACATGGAGTGGGGGTCACTGGGGGTGTGTGGGGGGGAGGGGGTTGTGGTTGTGGGTTTCCTGCATTGTGCAGGGGGTTGGACTAGATGACCCTGGTGGTCCCTTCCAACTCTATGATTCTATGACTCTATGGCATTAAAGGCCCTCCCCTCTCCAAACCCCGCCCTCCTCAGGCTCCACCCCCAAAATCTCCAGGTTTTTCCCAGCCCGGAGCTGGCAACCCTTCTTGCAAATGTCAAATTCAGGTGGTATTTTCTTCGATTACAGAGAAGGAAATCTCAGCCAAAGACAACGCTTGTCCTTTCTAGGACTCTCCTGGGCTGGTGGAGAGAGAAGGTCCCATGGTCCAGCGGCACGGTTTACTAAAACATTGACGAAACACCTTCCCAGGTACACACTTCCTTAATTTCAGAGGGTAGCCATGCAGGTCTGCAACAGAACAGCTCGATTCAAGTCCAGTACCACCATAGAGACCAATGGGATTTCCGTTTAAAAGCTTTCAAGAGTCAAAGCTCCCTTTGGTATCTGAGGAAGGGAGCTTTGACTCTCAAAAGCTTCTACCCCAAAAAACCAGTTTCTTAAAACACCCAGAAAACACATTTGGAGATCTTAACTGTTTGCATGTGGATGTCATGAATTTTTTGCACGGCTGTCACACAGCTTCTGACTCCCAACAGAGCGCTGGCGCATTCAGAATTAAGAAAAATTCCACATACACTAGTAATGCGGCGAGATCAGTTTCCAAGTATTTTGCCAGGGACATTTGGCAAATAAGCCTCAATATTCGCTACTTACAAAAGGCCAAATTGGAAATGCAAGAACAGCCATTTCCACATCTGCTCTGTTCACATTCAACACAGGTGACCGTGGGGGACTTTGAGTATGAAAAATAGTGCGCAGAAGCGGGGGGGGGGGAGCTGAACCCTGCTCTCTCCCTGAATTATAACCCCACACTCTTTCATTTCTGGCACTTTTCTTTCCAGCTGAGCTCCTCAGTTAATGCATCCGAGAGAAAGGTGAAACACAGGCAGGAGCCTGCTGAAGTCGTCTTGTGGGCTTCCTAGAGGCGCATGGTTGGCCTCTGCGTGAACAGACTGCTGGACTTGATGGGCCTGGGTCTGACCCAGCATGGCCTTTCTGATGTTTTTATGTTCCCTCTCTCATAATATTAGACCACAGGGTCATCTGCTGAAGCTGGCGGGTGACAGATTCAAAACAGGTATTAGGAAGTATTTCTTCACACAACACATTGTTAAATTATGGAACTCCCTAACCCAGGATGTGGTGATGGCTGCCAACTTGGAAGGCTTTAAGAGGGGAGTGGACATGTGCAATGCGGAGAACAAAGAGGCTCTGAACAAGGAGGCTCCATTTAATTCTTAAGGCTAGAAGAAGAAGGAGGAGGAGGAGGAGGAGTTGGAGGAGGAGGAGTTGTTTTTTATATGCCGACTTTCTCTACAACTCAAGGAAGAATCAAACTAGCTTACAATCGCCTTCCCTTCCCCTCCTCACCCTGTGAGGCAGATGGGGCTGAGAGAGCTCTAAGAGAGCTGTGACTAGCCCAAGGTCACCCAGCTGGCTTCATGTGGAGGAGTGGGGAAACCAACCTGGCTCACCGGATTAGGGTCCGCCACTCATGTGGAGGAATGGGGAATCAAACCCGGTTCTCCAGATTATAGAGTCCCCCACTCTTAGCCACCGCTCTTACCCACTACACCATGCTGGCTCTCAATTGGCACACAATACTGGATCCTGTTTTGGCCACTTAGCTAGCAAGGCTTTTAGCTAGTCCCATGTAGCGGCTCAAGGGAACTGGGTTTAGTTAGGGAGCAGAGTTGGTTTTTATACCCCACTCTTTGCTACCGAAAGAAGTCTCAAAGTGGCTTACAATCACCTTCCCTCCCCCCCACCAACAACAGGCACCTTGTGAGGCAGGTGGGGCTGAGAGAGTTCTGAGAGCTGTGACTAGCCCAAGGTCACCCAGCAGGCTTCATGTGGAGGAGTGGGGAAACCAACCCGGTTCACCAGGTTAGCATCCGCCGCTCTTAACCACTACACCAGGTTGGCTCTCCTTGATGGATCACCGCAGAGTTTCCTTCAGCTTTTGAATTCACGCCCAAAATTGGCTGGTGAGACGTCTCCAGGAAGGCAAAAAAGAAGACAGTCCTGCCCTCCAAAGGTCATGCCAACTTGGCCGCTGTTGCAGAGGATGTGAATCCAGGACTCCCATGAATCAAAGTACACCTACTAGTATGCCAACTCCTTTTGTGTGACACCGGCAGCCTCTGGCATCCCCTGGGGTCTCCCATCCCAGTTCGAACCAAGATCAGCCCCACTTAAGCCTCCGAGATCAGACCAAAGCAGGTACGTTCAAGGGGGCCGGCGATGGCCCCTTTTATCCTTGGTTGGCGCAACGGATCCAAACGAATGAGGAAACAGACTATACAGGGAAGCCCTACAGAGGAAGCGTCCAGTGCACAAAGCCAACACGCCAAATAAACAAGCCAGCAACATGTGTCTGTTCTCCAGATTTCCTTCCTTTTGGTCTGCCGTCTGAAAGGAGGCACGTGCCTCCGTGCGCGCGCACGTGAGACACAGGCTCCAAACGCGGTCGCTTCCCAAACAGACACGGTCACAGCAGCCTTGTGAGCCAGCGAACCAAGCTGCTGGCACACCAAAGTTGGGAAGGAGGAGGGCCACGGAAATGTACACGATGCGGCTCTTAAGAATTATGACAATCCTGGTTCTTTCTTTCTCTCCCCCCCCAAAAGAAAGCTCCTAATCCTCAGAGAGAAAACATGCAGTATACATTTAGAATGACCCCCCAAAACAGCTTTTTTTAACTGCAGAAACTAGAATAACAGAATCAGAGGAGGAGGAGGAGGAGTTGGTTTTTATATGCTGACTTTCTCTACCACTTAAGGAAGAATCAAACCGGTCTTACAATCACCTTCCCTTCTCCTCCCCAAAACAGACACCCTGAGAGGTAGGTGAGGCTGAGAGAGTGTGACTAGCCCAAGGTCACCCAGCTGGCTTCATATGTAGGAGTGGGGAAACAAATCCAGTCACACCAGATTAGCCTCCGCCGCTCATGTGGAGGAATGGGGAATTAAACCTGGTTCTCCAGATCAGACTCCACCGCTCTTAACCACTACATCACGCTTCCACAGAGTTGGAAGGGACCACAAAGTTCATCTAGTAGTCCAACCCCCTGCACAATGCAGGAAATTCACAATTGCTCCCCCTCATACGCCCAGTGACCCCTGCTCCATGCCCAGAAGATGGAGAAAAAATCCTCCAGGATCACTGGCCAATCTGGCCTGGAGGGAAAATGTTTCCTGACCCCAAGGTGGCGATCAGCATTACTTTTGGCATGTAAGAAAGGGCCAAGAGAGCCGAGAAGTGACTCATCCTTTCCAGCCCTCCCTCTCATGATGAAGAAAAAGAATTGGTTTTTATATGCCAACTTTCTCTACCACTTAAGGAAGAATCAAACCAGCTTACAATCACCTTCCTTTCCCCTCCCCGCAACAGACACCCTGTGAGGTAGGTGGGGCTGAGAGAGCTGTGACTAGCCCAAGGTCTCCCAGCTGGCTTCTTGTGTAGGAGTGGGGAAACCAGTCCTGTCCTCCAGATCAGAGCCCGCTGCTCCAAACCACAGCTCTTAACTACTACACCACGCTCTTAACCACTACACCACACTGCCTGAGTTCACAGGATCAGCCTTGCTTTCAGATGGCCAGCTAGCATCTGCTTAAAAACCTCCAGAGAAGGAGAGCCCACCACCTCTCGAGAAAGCCGTTCTAAACTGAGAGAAATCTAAAATGCGTGAGAAACAGACCAGAAACCTAATTTGTTTTCTTTTTCTAGAGATTTTCCATGGATTTACAATGACCATGTTAAAAAAAAAGAGCAATAGATAACTTGCCTGGAACAAGCTGTGCATGTTGTACAAAAGTCAACAATAGGCAAGAGGTATCAACTTTATGCCCTGCTCCTTTTTGGCTGGCTGCTTCAACAGCGGCTAGCCACAACAGCTCAACAGAGCTTCCATGTACAGTGGCAGTATATCTCTGAACGAAAGATGCTGGAGATTCTGGCTTAGATCCAACGAAGCGTTTCCACAGATGTCATAGTGGAGCGCAAAATGCCCCCTGAAATGCTATTTCGGGGGATTATATCCCCAGGAACAAAATTCCAGGTCGCATTTTGGGGTGCACTGGAAGAGGGGAGATGAGAAAGTCATGCTCCATGGGCGGAAATTGATCCATCCACAGACGTAGTCCATTGGGGTCACAGCACTTTGGAATCAGGTATACTGCCTCTGAAAACGGAGGTTCCACTGAGCTATCATGATTAACAACTGTTGATTTACAGGTGGACAGAAATCTCTCGGTCATCATAAGAACATCTAAAGAGCCCTGCTGGATCAGACCAGTGGTCTGTCTAGTCCAGCATCCGGTCTCACACGGTGGCCAACTGGTTCCTCTGGAGGGCCAACAACAGGGCATAGAGGCTGAGGCTTTCCCCTGATGTTGCCTCCTGGCACTGGGATTCCAGAGGTTGAATGCCTCTGAATATGGAGGTTTGCTGAATTAAACAACACTCACATTTTGCGGATAAGGGACTCTCCCTTTGAGACTCTCACTGAAATCCATGGGTGGGGGGAATTGATTTGTGGGATGCGTGCTTTTAAACTGCCTCTAAAACAACTGTGTTCTCTCCCATCTCAAAGATTCTGGCACCCCTGGTGTTTTGGCAGGGTAATATAATGTCAATACAATAGGATGGAAATCACAAAAGGTATTAAATTACAGACAGGTGGAAAACAATATCAATGCATAAAGCCCTTATTTAATTACCTCTAAAAGAAGGATTTCCCATAGTGCCATTCTGAAATTTGGCAAGCCTGATCAACGGGAAGGGTAGTACAAGGCCCGAAAATTTCACACCGTTTGGATGGAAAATACCAAAATTACAGGCTGGAGAAATCTGGCTGGGTCCCTCTTTGGGAAACGACAAGAAATTACACCCCCCCCCCCCCTAAAAAGAATGCACTGACAATGAAGAAGAAATAAAGCCAATTAAATCCAAAGAAACTGTAAAAAGAACTTGTGTGTGTGTGTGTGTGTGTGTGTGTGTGCTGTCAAGTCGCAGCAGACTTATGGCGACCCCTTTTTGGGGTTTTCATGGCAAGAGACTAACAGAGGTGGTTTGCCAGTGCCTTCCTCGGCACAGCAACCCTGGACTTCCTTGGTGGTCTCCCATCCAAATACTAACCAGGGCTGACCCTGCTTAGCTTCCGAGATCAGGCTAGGAGGTCTTAAAATGAAAGCAAGCGGTACCAATATTGAGGGTTGTTTTTGTAAGTCCATGGTAGATTGACTTTTAATTGACGCTGACCCAACAAAGGACTTGGCTTCGCCACCCCCCCAGGCCCCTTACCCTTTGGACAAGTTTTGCAACAGTGTCCCGGCAGCAGGATAGTATCCACACACGGAGGGGTGGGGCACTCATGCTTAATGTTCTTGCAGCTGACTTTCCCCGTCGGCTTCCCACGGCGATTCCTCTGCTGGGGAGGGAAGGGCAGAGTTATGGAGTCTGGAGGCAAAGAAGAAGGAGGAGGAGTTGGTTTTTATATGCTGACTTTCTCTACCACTCAAGGAAGAATCAAACCGGCTTACAATCACCTTCCCTTCCCCTCCCCACAACAGACACCCTGTGAGGTAGGTGAGGCTGAGAGAGTGTGACTAGCCCAAGGTCACCCAGCTGGCTTCATGTGGAGTCCACCACTCCAATTCACCAGATTAGCCTCCGCCGTTCATGTGGAGGAGTGGGGAATCAAACCTGGTTCTCCAGATCAGAGTCCACCGCTCCAAACCACCGCTCTTAACCACTACACCATGCTGGCCTACACGTTGGACTCCCAACGTGTCACCTTGCTCTCCCCACGTTTTGCCCGTGTTTTCAAATTCGAGATAAAACAGGTCCCTGAAAACACGGGCAAAACGTGGGGAAAGGCAGGGGGAAAGCGAGGCGACCTTTGATGGTCGGAAACGGCCTGCATAATCCAAACCAAGTCCCAAAGTCGTTGGAGGGGTGACGGCGAGGGAAACAGCCATGCATAAAAGACCCAAGACCCCTTTCCGTTTGCCTCTGCCGAGATTCGTGAGCATTAGAAAAAAGAAGGGATGAGTATGGGAGAATTTGCTGTTTCCGTCCCTCCGGGATTTTCCAGCTCATGCGCCACGCTTGCACAAAGGGCAGACAGAGAGAGCAAGATCCGGGAGAACCACCTTGGAAGCTGAGCGCTCTCGAATGCCGCAGATGCCTCTACCCACCCTCCAGGCCGATGCCTTACTTACCGGTTCACAGTAGCACACCACGCAATGCATGACGCCAAAGGGCTCGCCCAGGTCCGGATGCCAAGTATCCTCCAGGGCATAGAATCTGCCCCCGAATGAGCAACCTGCAACAGGGGAAAGAGCGATCATCAGTCCCCCTCAAAGCCTCCTACCAATGTCGGAAGGAGCCAGCGTGGTGTGGTGGTTAAGAGCGGTGGACTCTAATCTGGAGAACTGGGTTTGATTTCCCCCACTCCTCCACATGAAGCCAGCTGGGTGACCTTGGGCTAGTCACAGCTCTCTTGAGAGCTCTCTCAGCCCCACCTACCTCACCAGGTGTCTGTTGTGGGTTGGGGAAGGGGAGGAGATTGTAAGCCGGTTTGAGGCTCCTTAAAGGCAGAGAAAACCGGGGTATAAAAACCAACTCTTCTTCTTCTCTGATCAGCAAATGCTCCCCAACAGCTCCAGCAGAGGCCAACTACTAGACCTAATTTTAACTGGAGAGGGGAAACTTCTGGGCGCAAAGCATGTGCTTTGCTAGGCAGCTGTGGCCCTAATGTTGCCAACTCTGGGTTGGGAAATACTTAGAGATTTGGGGGTGGCGCCTGGGGAGGGACCTCAGCAAGGGTATCATACCCAAGGGTCCACCCTCCAAAGCAACCATGTCCTCTTGGGAAACTGATCTCTGCATTCTGGAGATCAGTTTTAAATTGGGAGATCTCCAGGCCCAAGCTGGAAGTTGGCAACCCTCTATGGCCCCTTCAGCTGTAGGCACTACAAAATACAAATTTCTCCTCTGGCTTTTCTTCTTTTGCCCCGGTTAGCTTCTGCCTTAAACACATGAAGCTGCCTTATACTAAATCGGACCCTCGGTCCATTAGTCAGTATTGTCTACTCAGACCGGCAGCGGCTCTCCAGGGTCTCAGACAGAGGCCTTTCACATCACCTACTTGCCTGGTCCCTTTAACTGGAGATGCCGGGGATTGAACCTGGGACCTTCTGCATGCCAAGCAGATGCTCTCCCACTGAGCCACAGCCCCTCCCCAAACACACTACACAAGTCCCTTCCTGCAACCCACTTTACTCAGCCTGTGTTTCCTTCCTCTACAATCCTTACAAACTATTGTGGTGGAAAGTGCCATGAAGCCACAGCTGATTTATGGCAACCCTATAGGGTATTCAAGGCAAGAGAGAAACAGAGGTGGTTTGCCGTTGCCTGCCTCTGCGTCGGCAGAGAGAGTTCTGAGAGAACTGTGACTGGCCCAAGGTCACCCAGCAGGCTTCAAGCGGAGGAGCAGGGAACCAAACCCGGTTCCCCAGATCAGGGTCTAATAATTGGACCTTTATTCTAAGTTGGGCCCTGACCTGGTCAGATCTCGGAAGCTAAACAGGGTCGGCTTGGTTAGTACTTGGATGAGAGACCACCCAGAAAGCCCAGGGTTGCTACGCAGAGGCAGGCAAGGGCAAAAACCCCTCCGTTCAAATCACCTGTTTGTCTCTTGCCTTGAAAACCCTGGGGGTGGGTGGGGGGAGAGGGATTTTTTCCACCGTGAGTCCAAAATATACTTGGAGCTGCTTCTGCTTGGCCAATCATTAAGAAAAACTGAGTTCAGATTCACTTATTTCTCACTTCTTCAAAAATTCCAAACACCGAGGCAGTTCTGTGTAGTGGTTAAACTGCAGAACTAGGAACGGGGAGATCCGGATTCGGGTCCCCAGTCTGCCACAAAACTTGCCAAATGACCTCGGTTCCATCACTTCATCAGCCAAACCAAACCTACCTCACAGGGTTGCTGTGAGGCTAAAATGGAGAGGTGAAGGACGGATGTTGAGCTCTGGGAGGGAACGTTGGACATAAAAAGGTGACGTGACAGACAGACCGAGCCCTTGTGGTATAGGAAGGGTTGTGCTCTGGGGCCAGTGTATTGCAGCAGCTAGGCTGCTGGCCCAAGCCCCAGGTTCGAATCCCCACCCAAAGCTTCAATGACTCCAGGCTTATTTCTCAGTCTAGCCTACCTAGTGAGGTTGCAATGGAGAGGGAAAAAACACACAGGCAAGCTCTTCTAAGGATAGCAAATGAAAGGGGCCGTGGCTCAGTGGCAGAGCATCTGCTTGGCATGCAGAAGGTCCCAGGTTCAATCCCCTGCATCTCCAGTTAAAGGGACTAGGCAAGTAGGTGATGTGAGAGACCCCTGCCTGAGACCCTGGAGAGCTGCTGCCAGTCTGAGTAGACAATACTGACTTTGATGGACCAAGGGTAGAAGGCAGCTTCACGTTATATTCACATATAGTATAAGGCTTCACATTCAGTATAAGTCACATTCAGTATAAGGCAGCTTCACGTGTTCATGTGTTTTAAGGGGAGGCCCTGTGGGTCAGTGGTAGAGCATCCACTTGGCATGCAGAAGGCCCTAGGTTCAATCCTTGGCCTCTCCAGTTAAAGGGACTACGCAAGTAGGTGAAGGGAAAGACCTCTGCCTGAGACCCTGGCGAGCCATGGAGAGGGGCTGTGGCTCAGTGGTGGAGCATCTACTTGGCATGCAGAAGGTCTCAGGTTCAATCCCCGGCATCTCCAGTGAAAGGGGCTGGGCAAGCAGGTGATGGGAAAGACCTCTGCCTGAGACCTGGAGAGCCGCTGCCGGTCCGAGTAGACAATACTGACTTTGATGGACCGAGGGTCTGATTCAGTATAAGGCAGCTTCCTGTGTTCCAAAGGAGCCCTCTCTGTCCTCTGCATGTTGCACAATCTCCCTCCACAGGCTTAACTGGGTGCAGACGGTACAGAAGCCCGGGACGCTGTCGAGAAACTTTTCCGCCTCACGCATGCTCTTCCCCGCCATCTGTCGCTTCCCATGCCAGATGGACAGTTGGCACCCTCCCCACACGCAGACAGACAAAACCGCACCCGCCAGGCATCCTGCCGCCTCCAAGCCCCACCCCCACGCCCCTCTCTGCGCCTTCCCCAGTTGGCACCCTCACCCGCCCCGGGGGTCGATGCCAGTGGGGCAAGTGGAGGGGGGGGGAGAGGAGGCGAAAGTTTCTCTGCGCCTTCCCCGGTTGGCACCCTCACCTGCCCCGGGGGTCGATGTCAGTGGGGCAAGTGGAGGGGGGGGAGAGGCGGCGAAAGTTTCTCTGCGCCTTCCCTGGTTGGCACACTCACCCGCCCTGGGGGTCGATGCCAGTGGGGCAAGTGGAGGGGGGGGGGAGAGGCGGCGAAAGTTTCTCTGCGCCTTCCCCAGTTGGCACCCTCACCTGCCCCGGGGGTCGATGCCAGTGGGGCAAGTGGAAGGGGGGGGGGAGAGGCGGCGAAGGTGTCTCTGCGCCTTCCCCAGTTGGCACCCTTACCTGCCCCGGGGGTCGATGCCAGTGGGGCAAGTGGAGGGGGGGAGAGGCTGAGAAAGTTTCTCTGCGCCTTCCCCCGTTGGCACCCTCACCTGCCCCGGGGGTCGATGCCAGTGGGGCAAGTGGAAGGGGGGGGGGAGAGGCGGCGAAGGTGTCTCTGCGCCTTCCCCAGTTGGCACCCTTACCTGCCCCGGGGGTCGATGCCAGTGGGGCAAGTGGAAGGGGGGGGGAGAGGCGGCGAAAGTTTCTCTGCGCCTTCCCCAGTTGGCACCCTCACCTGCCCCGGGGGTCGATGCCAGTGGGGCAAGTGGAGGGGGGGGGAGAGGTGGCGAAAGTTTCTCTGCGCCTTCCCCGTTGGCACCCTCACCCGCCCCGGGGGTCGATGCCAGTGGGGCAAGTGGAGGGGGGGAGAGGCAGCAAAAGTTTCTCTGCGCCTTCCCCCGTTGGCACCCTCACCCGCCCCGGGGGTCGATGCCAGTGGGGCAAGTGGAGGGGGGAAGAGTGGCGGCGAAAGTTTCTCTGTGCCTTCCCCAGTTGGCACCCTCACCCGCCCAGGGGGTCGATGCCAGTGGGGCAAGTGGAAGGGGGGGAAGAGGTGGCGAACGTTTCTCTGCGCCTTCCCCAGTTGGCACCCTCACCCGCCCCGGGGGTCGATGCCAGCGGGGCAAGTGGAGGGGGGGGGAGAGGCGGCGAAAGTTTCTCAAGCCTCCCTCCCCCCAACCCGAGCCCACCCCGCGGCTGTCACCCGGCCAAGCGGCGGAAGGGGGGGGGGAGGACCCGTCAATGGGAACCAGATGCGGACGCGCCGTTGCCCGGCCAGCTGTGCCAAGCCGGGGAGGCAGGGCGGGCGGGGGAGCCGCGATCCCCCAAGAAGCAGGGAGGGGACGGACGGCAAAGGAGACCCCCCCCCCAAAAAAAGCACCCCGGCGCCCACGTACCTGCCACCCCCTTGGAGGGAAGGGGCTCCGACTCGGGCTGGATGGGCAAGAGGGGCTTGGGGGGGCGAGGGGGGGCGGCGGCCCCGGCCAGGGCGAGCAGCAGAGCCGCGCCGAGGAGCTGCATCGCGGCCCGGCGGCGTCGGCCGAAGCTGCTCCCGGGCCGCCCCGCCGGGCTTTATAGGCATGGGGGCATCTCCCCCGGCACACAAAGGCGGACGCCCCACCGACCCAGCGGGGGGGGGAAGGAGGCACGGAGGGGGGGGGATCGGGCCCCAGGCGGGCCGCTGGGAGGCGGGGCGGGCGGGCGGCCCCGGCTCGCTCCGCGCTGGCGCCGGGACGGGGCCGCTCGCCCGCCCCACGGCTCCGGAGCAGAAGCGCGGCGGCGGCGGCGGCGGGCTCCGCCCGGGCCGGCCGCCGGGGAGGGGAGAGGCGGCCGCGCGCGGCGGCGTTGACTCGTGGAACTCCCTGCCCCAGGATGGGGCGAGGGCCGCCGGCTGGGGCGGCTTGACGTTGGAGTGGGCATGTGCAGGGAGGAGAGGGCTATCCGTGGCTACTAGTCACAATGAACACTAGTCAAAAGGGCCAGAGTCCGGTGGCACCTTAAAGACTAACAAAAATATTTTCTGGTAGGATAGGAGCTTTCGTGAGCCGCAGGCTCACGAAAGCTCCTACCCTGCCAGAAAATATTTTTGTTCGTCTTTAAGGTGCGACTGGACTCTTGCTCTTTTCTGCTACTGCAGATCTGAAGAAGGGAGCTGTGGCTCACGAAAGCTCCTACCCTGCCAGAAAATATTTTTGTTAGTCTTTAAGTTGCTACTGGACTCTGGCCCTTTTCTACTCCTGCAGATCTGAAGAAGGGAGCTGTGGCTCACAAAAGCTCATACCCTGCCAGACAATATTTTTGTTAGTCTTTAAGGTGCGACTGGACTCTTGCCCTTTTCTACTCCTGCAGATCGGAAGAAGGGAGCTGTGGGTCACGAAAGCTCCTACCCTGCCAGAAAATACTTTTGTTAGTCTTTAAGGTGCTACTGGACTCTTGCCCTTTTCTACTCCTGCAGATCTGAAGAAGGGAGCTGTGGTTCACGAAAGCTCACACCCTGCCAGAAAATATTTTTGTTAGTCTTTAAGGTGCTACTGGACTCTTGCTCTTTTCTACTACTGCAGATCGGAAGAAGTGAGCTGTGGCTCACGAAAGCTCATACCCCGCCAGAAAATATTTTTGTTAGTCTTTAAGGTGCTACCAGACTCTTGCCCTTTTCTACTACTGCAGATCTGAAGAAGTGAGCTGTGGCTCACGAAAGCTCCTACCCAGCCAGAAAATATTTTTGTTCGTCTTTAAGGTGCGACTGGACTCTTGCTCTTTTCTACTACTGCAGATCGGAAGAAGTGAGCTGTGGCTCACAAAAGCTCCTACCCTGCCAGAAAATACTTTTGTTAGTCTTTAAGGTGGTACTGGACTCTTGCCCTTTTCTACTACTGCAGATCTGAAGAAGGGAGCTGTGGCTCACGAAACCTCATACCCTGCCAGAAAATATTTTTGTTAGTCTTTAAGGTGCTACTGCCCTGACCTGGATGGCCCCGGCTAGCCTGATCTCGTCAGATCTCAGAAGCTAAGCAGGGTCAGCCCTGGTTAGTATTTGGATGGGAGACCACCAAGGAATACCAGGGTTGCTGTGCCGAGGAAGGCACTGGCAAACCACCTCTGTTAGTCTCTAGCCATGAAAACCCCCCAAAAGGGGTCACCATAAGTCGGCTGCGACTTGACGGCACTTTACACACACAAGGTGCTACTGGACTCTTGCCCTTTTCTACTACTGCAGACAGACTAACACGGCTACCCACTGTGACTAGTCATGATGCATCCCTGTTCTCTCCAGGATCAGAGGAGCAGGTCTATCATATTAGGTGCCGGATTTACGTATAAGCTAAATAAGCTTAGGGCCCCACTCTCTTGGGCCCCCAAAATTTTTTTAAAGGAAATAATAATTATTTCACTATTAATATACTTCTTAATCGTATTTCAGTTCAACAATTACTTTGATAAAATACATATTTTATTATGTGCAAATGGCTTTAGATACCTATTAGGTCCATAAATTACCATATAGCATATATTCAACATAAAAAACAGTGACAATTTGTTGTTGACAAAGGACAACTGGACATATAAAGGGCCCCATTACCTTCAATAGCTTAGGGCCTCATCAAATCAAATCCGGCCCTGTAGTGGAACACAGGCAGGATAAATGCTGCTGCAGCCATCTTGACTGTGGGCTTCCTAGAGGCACCTGGTTGGCCACTGTGTGAACAGACTGCTGGACTTGATGGGCCTGGGTCTGATCCAGCAGGGCTTTTCTTATGTCCCCGCCATTTGTGTCCCCGGTGGCCCACGCGGCCTTTCTCACCACCTCTCCGGGTGGACTCGAATACCACCCCACCCTAGCCTGGCGCTTCCAAAATCTCCCCACCCCCCACACGTGTCTGGCTTCCATGTTCGACGGTTCCCACATTCTCTCCCAGCTATCCCTCTGCTGGATTGTGTGGACCTGCCCCGCCGGGAAAAGAGACCTAACCGAGTCTTTTCCCCCATCGTATTTTGGTCACCTTATGAGAAGACAAGAGTCACTGGAAAAGACAGCCATGCTAGGAAAAGTTGAGGGCAGCAGGAAAAGAGGAAGACCCAACAAGAGATGGATTGACACAATAAAGGAAGCCACGGCCCTCGATTTGCAAGATCTGAGCAAGGCTGTCAAAGATAGGACATTTTGGAGGACTTTCATTCATAGGGTCGCCATGAGTCGGAAGCGACTTGACTGCACTTAACACACACATCCTGGGGGCCGGTCTTCCCCACTCTTCTAGCTGATTTGCAGGACTTGGCCTCCAGGAGCCCTCTAGGGCAGGGTCCCACAGGGAAATCACCCTGGGAGTCAAATGGCCAATCCACCCCTGCTATGCCATTGTAGTATGTTGCTAAGGGGAGACATGATGGAGGTCTATAAAATTATGCTTGGTATGGAGAGAATGGAGAGGGAGAAGCTTTTCTCCCTGTCTCATTATACCAGAATGCAGGGTCATCTGCTGAAGCTGGAGGGTGAGAGATTCAAAACAGATAAAAGGAAGTATTTCTTCACAAGACACAATGTTAAACTGTGGAACTCCCTGCCCCAGGATGTGGTGGTGGCTGTCAACTTGGAAGGCTTTAAGAGGGGAGTGGACATGTTTATGGAGGAGAGGGCTAACCATGGCTACTAGTAAAAAATGGATACTAGTCATGATGCATACCTATTCTCTACAGGATCAGAGGAGCATTCCTAATATATTAGGGGCTGTGGCACACAGGCAGGATGGTGCTGCTGCAGTTGTCTTGCTAGTGGGCTTCCTAGAGGCACCTGGATGGCCACTGTGTGAACAGACTGCTGGACTTGACGGGCCTCGGTCTGATCCAGTATGGCCTTTCTTATGTTCTTACGAATACTAGTCATGATGCATACCTATTCTCTCCAGTCTCAGAGGAGCATGCCTATTATATCAGGTGCCGTGGAACACGGGCAGGACAATGCTGCTGCCACCGTTTTGTTGGTGGGCTTCCTAGAGGCGCCTGGTTGGCCACTGTGGGACCAGTCTGTTGGACTTGATGGGCCTGGGTCTGGTCCACCATGGCTTTTCTTATGTTCTTATGTAGCCATTTATGTTCTTTCCCATAGATTTTGCCACAGGCCGATGCGTCATGCTACTATTCCCCCAACGCGATCTGACATGGGAGGTCGAATCAACACCACTCACCCCTCTCCTGCATGCTAAAGCTTCCTGCATTCTTTGCCAGCCCAGGAGGGTTCCAGCAGCTGTGCAGCGCACACGCTGGGGCTTCCAGAAGTTCAGGATGGTGGCGGGGAGAGGGAAGGTGAAGTCCCCTGTCAACCCACCGCGGAGGCCAAGCTGGAGAGGGAGCATCTTCCAGCAGGGGGCGTACGGAGTTCCTGGAGCCTCAGAGCACCTGCAGGGCTGGAGAAGAAGCTGAGACGGGGCAGTTGATGAGATGTCTTCAGACCGGCAGGCAGCAAATGGTTTCCCCAGAGAGCAAACCGTGAACTATCTGTGAACGGAAAACGGAGAGAGTCAGACAGGATAGATCAAGATAAAGAGGAAAGGTGGAATGCTAAAGCAATTGGGGGGATTTTATTGGGGGAGGGGTTAAGAACTAAACACACGGTAATTTTTTTGGGGGGGGGCGTCAAGTCACAGCTGACTTATGGTGACCCCGTGGAGTTTCCTGCCATTCCCTGCCTCCGCGTCACGCCCCTGTTATTCCTTGGAGGTCTCCTGTCCAAATCCTTGCCAGGGTCGAGGCTGAGAGTGTGTGACTGGGCCAAGGTCACCCAGCAAGTTTCCACGGCAGAGTGGGAATTCGAACCTGGGTTTCCCAGATCCTAGTCCGACACCTTAACCACTACACCCCGAGGTTTATAAAATGATGAGCGTTGTGGAGAAAGGGATTTTTCTCCTCCCTCTAGGGATGCCAGCCTCCAGGCGGGGCCTGGGGGATCCCCCGGAATGACAGCTCATCTCCAGACTACAGAGATCAGTTCCCCTGGAGAAAATGGCCGATTTGGCAATTGGATTTTATGGCATTGAAGTCCCTCCCCTCCCCAACTCCACCTTCCTCAGGCTCCGCCCCCAAAATCTCCAGGTATTTCCCAACCCGGAGCTGGCAACCCAGTTTGGAGGGTGGACTGTACCCACTGTACCCCACTGAGGTCCCTGTCCTCCCCAGGCTCCACCCTCAAATCTCCAGGAGTTTCTCAGCCTGGATCTGGCAACCCTACCCCCCATCTCCTACAAGTGGCTAGGGGGGACTTGACAACCCTCCCCCACTGTAGGCCAGCCCGATGGGACTGCTTAGCAATTGATTCCGGATGGTCACAAAAAAGTCATGATGCACAGAGTATGTGATTAGTTTATGGAAAAAGAAGAAGAGTTGGTTTTTATATGCCGACTTTCTCTACCACTTAAGGAAGAATCAAACCAGCTTACAATCACCTTCCCTCCCCCTCCCCACAACAGACACCCTGTGAGGTAGGTGGGGCTGAGAGAGCTGTGACTAGTCCAAGGTCACTCAGCTGGCTTCATGTGGAGGAGTGGGGAAACCAACCCAGTTCACCAGATTAGCGTCCACCGCTCATATGGAGGAGTGGGGAATCAAACCCAGTTCTCCAGATCAGAGTCCACCGCTCCAAACCACCGCTCTTAACCACTACACCCCGCTGGCTCACTGGAACTCACTGCCGCAAGATTTAGTGGTGGCAACTGGCTTAGATGGCTTCACAAATAGATTCGACATATCCGTGGAAGAGGAGAGCTCTACCCGTGGGCATTTAGCCTTGAGAAATCTGCAGCCTGATACCAGCTCTACCCAGCGTGGCTTTTTCAGTGCAATACCTGCCTGGCACCCCACAGAGGATGCCGACGAGAGGCCGGAAACATTTCCCACCCACCCCTTTTTAGATATCGAGCTCAAGGAAGCGTTCTGGAGGAATCAAAACGATTGCACCCTAGAGTGTGTTATCTAGGTTGGTAATAAAAGGCAATACGCATTTTTTTTGCTTTGAGGATTTTTCTTTGGCTTAAGGTGGCTACCAACAGGCTCTGGCTTGGAGCCTATGAACAAGTTCCATGTGTGCTAGATAGTCTCTGCCGCAGAGTGTGTCTCTTCCTCATCTAGGACTTCCATTGGCACAAGATCAATGGCTTCCCATGAGCCCTGGCGCAAACCGACTCAATGGCCTTTCAGGCAGGGACGTTTCCCCGCGGTCACCCCCACCGACTGCTGTGGGGAGGGAAGGGGCGGTGGCTCAGTTTGTAGAGCACCTGCTTGGCACGCAGAAGGTCCCAGGTTCAATCTCCGGCATCTCCGGCTAAAGGGACTGGGCAAGTAGGGGATGTGAAAAATCTCTGCCTGAGACCCTGGAGAGCCACTTCCAGCCTGAGTAGACAATACTGACTTTGATGGACCAAGGGTCTGATGCAGTAGAAGGCGTCTTCATGTGTTCATGTGCTTCAGGGCTTCCCTTTGATTATGCATGCCTTTTCCACCCCTCAGAGGGCACCTTGCTCTCCTCATGCGTTTTGCCCACACTTTCCAGATTCTGGCTAAAACTGCATGGCAGAGACTATCTAGCGTGCCTGGAAATTGTTCATAGGAGCCAAGTCACAGTCTATTTGACTCTCTCTGTTCAGAGTCACCTCTGAATGCCTGACCTGGGCAATTGCCAACCGGGAAGGCTATGGGTTCCAACCACTCTGTTTCCCCACTCCTACACATGCAGCCAGCTGGGTGACCTTGGGCTAGTCACAACTCTCTTCGAACTCTCTCAGCCCCACCTACCTCCCAGGGTGTCTCTTGTGGGGAGGGGAAGGGATGGTGATTGTAAGCCAGTTTGAGTCTCCCTTAAGTGGTAGAGAAAGTCGGCATATAAAAATCAACTCTTCTTCTTCTTCTTCTTCCACATTCTTAGCTCTAACCACTACACAACACTGGTCCTGGTAATTATTGTGGCGATGGCCAAAATGCATCAGAAGCAAATTGCATCGTAGATTTGGAGTATTATTTCCCGGGGTTTGAGGCCTTGCGAGCGATCGCCGCCGCGAGGCAAAGCTCTGAAGTCAGCAGATACTTTAAACAGTCCCAGTGAGTCATTTGGGATGGGGGGGGGGAAAGGGAGCCATCCTCGCTCCCTCAAATCCCCGTGGCACGGATTCAAATCCTGTCCAACCTCCTGCTCCCTTGAGTTGCGCACACTGGCGCCTGGAGCGGGCCGAGGAAAGGGAAAAAAAAGAAAAAGAAGACGTCTCATTGCTCGCGTCCGACGCGGGAATCATGCGGTAATGTTTGCACATCTGAAGGGCAGCCAGCGCTTGCAGGCGCAAGGTAACAGAGGTGAAGCCGGAGTGGAAAGGAAGGGGGGGGGGGCGGACGGGATAGGAACAGGCCTGTCGGGTTTGGGCCAGGATGAGGGTGCGGGGGACCAGCTGTGTTTTGTCTGCAACACATGGACTTTATTATTTTCTTCATATTAAGCATGAAGCAGCCCCGGCTTGATTGAGCTATGCCCTGGGATTGCCTGTGGAAACTTCCTGTGAAGTCACATGGGGGGGGGTGAAGGGAAGGCATTAGCCAGGTGTTCTGCAGCAAGGCACTCCGGGAAAAAAGCCATTTTTGGTTCGCTTTGATGGCTCCCTCGCTCCTTTTTAACCCGTCCGAGTCCCGAAGTAATGAAAGCGCACACTATATATATATATCCCCTGTAGGGCTGCCAACTTCAAGGTGAGGCCTGGAGATCTCTTGGAATTGCAACGGATGTTCGGTTTGCCAGGTCCCCCTTGGCTAGGGCTGCCAACCTCCAGGTACTTAGCACGGGAGAAAGGGTGCAAAAATGCAGATAGACAGGTTGCAAAGTAGCAAATATATCACGAGTGATAAAGCTAGAAAAGACAAGACGAGTGTGCAAGGCGAAATCTTAACGACTAAGTTGCTAACTCTATACAAAATTGCAAGGTAAGTATGAGATAGTCTTTGGTGTTTTGTGTTGCACACTTGTCTTTTCTTTTCTAGCTTTATCACTCATATATTTGCTATTTTGCAACCTATGTGCATTTTTGTACCATTTCTCCCGTGCTAATTTCCAAACCTTTCGGTATAGGCATGGAGGTGCCCTTGTTTTTGATTTGCTAACCTCCAGGTACTAGCTGGAGATCTCCTGCTATTGCAACTGATCTCCAGCCGATAGAGTTCAGTTTCCCTGGGGGAAAGGGCCACTTTGGCAATTGGACTCTATGGCATTGAAAAAGAAGAAGAGTTGGTTTTTATATGCCGACTTTTCTCTACCACTTGAGGCAGAATCAAACCGGCTTACAATCGCCTTCCCTTCCCCTCCCCACAACAGACACCCTGTGAGGTGGGTGAGGCTGAGAGAGAATGACTTGCCCAAGGTCACCCAGCTGGCTTCATGTGTAGGAGTGGGGAAACAAATCTAGTTCGCCAGATTAGCCTCCTCCACTCATGTGGAGGAGTGGGGAATCAAACCTGGTTCTCCAGATCAGACTCCACCGCTACAATCCACCGCTCTTAACTGCTACACCACGCTGGCTCTCTGAAGTTCCTCCCCTCCCCAAACCCCACCCTCCTCAGGCTCCGCCCCCCAAAATCTCCAGATATTTCTCAACACAGAGCTGGCAATCCTACCAGAAGCATCTCTCCGCCCCTTGGGAACACTGCTTTGTAATTAGCTGTAGTGCTAACTGTGAGAAAAATGTCCACCCACTGCGGAAACCCAAGTGCCATGGTAAAATCCATGTCACAAAAAGCAGTTCTTTCAAAGAAACAGAATGGAGGGGGGAGAAATCCAAGCATCGTTTTAAAACCCATTTTAATGTGACAAAAGAACTCCGGCTAGGAGACATAAAATCAGGATGCATTTGAGTCCCTGCCCCCTGAAACACTGCTTTGTAATTGGCTGTAGTGCTTACTATAAAAAAAAGTCACCCACACCCCACTTCCACTCTCCCGCGCTTTGGATTATGCATGGAGAGGAGGATAATTTGACCTGGGCTGATCTCTCGAGAGATCGAAGAATCGGGATTTCACAGCAACAGGAAGACCCAGGATTTGTGAGGGCTGGCCAGGAGGTTGTCTCTAATGGAGGGAAAACTCATGCGTAACTCCAAGGAACAACTGAGACAGTCTGGGGGCGAACTTGAGTCCAAGTACCCATGCATAAACAACCACACAAAAAATGAGGGGGACTTGCCAGGAAATGCCTGTGTCTAGGAAGCCCCTTTTCTGGAACGGAGGGAGTCAGGAATGTTCAGACTGGAGAAGAGGAGATTGAGGGGGGACATGATTGCTCTTTTGAAGTATTTGAAGGGCTGTCACTTAGAGGAGGGCAGGGAGCTGTTCCTGTTGGCAGCAGAAGATAGGACTCACAATAATGGGTTTACATTGCGAGAAGAAAGGTACTGGTTGGATATTAAGGAAAAAACTTTTTTACAGTAAGAGTTGTTCGACAGTGGAATCGCCTTTCTAGGGAGGTGGTGAGTTCCCCCTCACTGGCAGTCTTTAAGCAGAGGCTGGACAAGCACTTGTCAGGGATGCTCTAGGCTGATCCTGCATTAAGCAGGGGCCTGTATGGCCCCTTCCAGCTCTATGACTCTATTATTCTATGATCTTGGGAAGAGTCGCATTCTAACTTGGACCACCTCTCCTAATGACCACTTTGATCCTCTTCATTTGCCGGAACGAAGCACGCAGATTCAACAAATGCACTCATGCTTGGAAAAACGTGCCTCACGGTGCAATCCTAAATAGCGTTACACCCTTGTAAGTTCCACTGGGCATTAGATGGGTGTGGCTCTGTTGAGGACGGTACTGTAATTTGCTCTGTGTTTCCTTAACAGCAGAATTTATATTTTGGAGAAAGGGAAAGTGGGGAAAAAGAGTTGACAGTAAGCACTCTCTCTCTAGTTCAATTTTAACCCACCATCACCCCCTTCCTGCTTTAAGCTCTGGGTGGCACACATCATGTGCCCTTTGCTCAGAACAACCCTGTGAGGTAGGATAGGCTGTGAGAGGGTGCCTGCCTCAATGAGAGCCAGTGTGGTGTAGTGGTTAAGAGCAGTGGTTTGGAACAGTGGGGAACCTGTTTTGATTCCCCACTCCTCCACAGGAGCGGTGGACGCTAATCTGGAGAACCGGGTTGGTTTCCCCACTCCTACACATGAAACCTGCTGGGTGACCTTGGGCTAGTCACAGCTCTCTTCCAGCTCTCTCAGCCCCACCTACTTCACAAGGTGTCTGTTGTGGGGAGGGGAAGGGAAGGAGATTGTAAGCCGGTTTGATTCTTCCTTAAGTGGGAGAGAAAGTCAGTATATAAAAAGCAGCTCTTCTTCTTCTTCAAGATTACCCAGCAAATTCCATAGAAGCATGGGGATTTGAACTCAGATCTCCCTAACCAGAATAGTACACAGGCTCTGAGCTCATGCTTTTATCTAGCATCTTTTCAGGTGTTTAAAGTGCTTCAAAGACACGGTTGGAAATAGTCCCTCCAACTGCTGTGTAAAATAGGCCAATAATTATCCTTGTATTGCAGATAAGGGATTGAGACTTAAAGAAAAGGTCTTGGTTAATGCCACTCAGGAGAACTAGGGGTTGTCAGGCCCTCCCTGGCCACCAGCAGGGGAATAAGGGGGATAGGGTTGCCAGATCCAGGTTGGGAAACCCCTGGAGATTTGGGGATGGAGGCTGGAGAGAAGAAGGACCTCAGTGGGGTATGATGCCATAGAGTCCGCCGTCCAAAGCATCCATTTTCTCCAGGGGAACTGTTTTCTCCAGTCTGGAGATTAGCTATAACTCCAGGGAATCCCCAGGTCCCACCTGGAGGCTGGCATCCCTAGGGAAAATCGATGCTGTAAAGCAAGATTTGAACTACCAACTTCCCAGCTTGTAACTCACCCTGTGTATACTCTACAGACCTACTTCAGTTTAGAACACTTGAAGTGTTATAAAGTCATAAGAGATGCGAATCAGACCAGTGGTTCATCTAATCTAGGAGCCTGTTTCATACATTGGCCAAACATTTGCCCTGAAGAGCCAACGAAAACAGTTATAGAGGCCAAGGCCTTCCCCTAATGCTGCCTTCTAGCTTTGGGTTTCAGAGGTTCGCTGCCTCTGTATATGGAGATTCCCTTTAGTGAGGATGGCAGGTAGCCACTGATGGATCTCTCCTCCATGAATCTGACTAAATCCCCTTTTAAAGCCATCTGCGCTTGGGGCTATCACTATGCGCACCGGCAGTAAATACCATAATTTAATGACTCATAAAGAACTCTTCCCCTTTGTCCTTCCTGAATCTATTGCCCGTCCACTTTATTGGCTGCTCACAAGGACTTGGATCCGTAGTCTGGCTAGGTGCTGAGAATGTTACCCATCGCTCCTCCTAAAGGTAAAGGTCCCCTGTGCAAGCACCGGGTCATTCCTGACCCATGGGGCGACGTCACATCCCGACGTTTTCTAGGCAGAGTTTGTTTTGCGGGGTGGTTTGCCAGTGCCTTCCCCAGTCATCTTCCCTTTACCCCCAGCGAGCTGGGTACTCATTTTACCGACCTCGGAAAGATGGAAGGCTGAGTCAACCTTGAGCCGGCTACCTGAAACCAACTTCCGTTGGGATCGAACTCAGGTCGTGAGCAGAGCTTCGACTGCAGTACTGCAGCTTTACCACTCTGCGCCACAGGGCTCTATCGCTCCTCCTACTCCATCAAAATAAGAACACAAGAAAGGCTATGCTGGATCAAACCAAGGCCCATCAAGTCCAGCAGTCTGTTCACACAGTGGCCAACCAGGTGCCTCTAGGAAGCCTACAAACAAGACAACTGCAGCAGCACCATCCTACCTGTGTTCCACCGCACCCAAAATAATAGGCATGCTCCTCTGATCCTGGAGAGAATAGGTATGCATCATGACTATTGTCCATTTTAACAAGTAGCCATGAATACCCTTCTCCTCCATGAACATGTCCACTCCCCTCTTAATCTTAAAGCCTTCCCAGTTGGCAGCCATAACCACATCCTGGGGCAGGGAGTTCCACAATTTACCTGTGCATCATGTGAAGAAATACCTCCTTTTATCTGTTTTGAGTTTCTCACCCTCCAGCTTCAGCAGATGACCCCGTGTTCTAGTATTATGAGAGAGGGAGAAAAGCTTCTCCCTGTCTACTCTCTCCACACCATGCATAATTTTATAGACTTCTATCATGTCCTCTTAACCGCCTTCTTTCTGAGCTAAACAGCCCTAAGTATTTCAACCGCTCCTCACAGGTCAGTTTCTCTATCCCCTGATCATTTTGGTTGCTCTCTTCTGCACCTTCTCAAGCTCTGCAATATCCTTTTTTTAGGTGTGGTGACCATAACTGTACACAGTACACAAAATAAACCTAACCGTTCTTTCTTGGAGAGAAAGAGGATAACTTTTATACCTGCTGAATGTATGCAGGCCCTTTGGAACTACACTGTGATTGCTATCGTTTCTATAGGAGCAACCCCACTGAATTCAGCGGTGCTGACTTCTGAGTAAATCTGCAGAGGAACACGCTGCACAATGACTGTCTGTTACTCAGATTTTGATAGGTATTTCCAATATTGACCTGGGTCCAGATGCATCCTCTCCCCAGGGAGCGAGTGTGAATCTGTGCTCTAGAAATAACAATCTTCTACCAGCTCCAGGATGGGACTCAACAGCTGTTTTAGCAACCTACTGCGGCCCCTGACGCCAGGCGGCAGGAATTTTAAGCAACCTCGTCTGCCCGTGCTGACCTCACACTCTTTCCCTTCACAAAGAATATGTCATCAGCACAAGGAGAGTTCCCAGGGCTTATTTGTTCCGCCTTGAGTCAGAGGTTTTGATTCTGTCTACTTAATGTAGCATGCGTGCTCCTCAAGTCGGGACCGCGGGGAGGTGTAATCCATGTGTTAAGAGAAACCGGCTTGCTTCAAAGGTTTGTGAAACCCTTACCTATAGAAATATACAGGTGTGCTGGAATGAGTGTGGATTCTATTCCGATGCTCTAACCACTATACAACACTGGCTCTCTAGCATTGGACGATGCTTCATAAGAACACAGAACATGCGAAAAGCTCTGCTGGATCAGATCAGGGCCCATCATGTCCAGCAGCCTGTTCACACAGTGGCCAACCAGGTACCTCTAGGAAGCCCCCAAACAAGACGGCTGCAGCAGTATTGTCCTGCCTGGGTTCCACAGCACCTATTATAACAGGCATGCTCCTCCAATCCTGGAGAGAATAGGTATGTATCATGACTAGTATCTGTTTTGACTAGTAGCCATGGATAGCCCTATCTTCCTTTCCTTTCCATTCCTTTTCATTGTTTCCAGATCTGGCACCAATCATTTAATTTTATACCACCCTTTCCCCAAGGATAGGGTTGCCAGCTCCAGGTTGGGAAATACCTGGAGATTTTGGGGGTGGAGTCTGAGGAGGGCGGAGTTCGGGGAGGGGAGGGTCTTCAATGCCATAGAGTCCAATTGACAAAGCGGCCGTTTTCTCCAAGGGAACTGATTTCTGTCGCCTGGAGATCTACTGTCATAGCGGGAGATCTCCAGCCACCAACTGGAGGTTGGCAACCCTACCCAAGGAGCACAAAGGAAGTATACAGAGTTCTCCTCTCCTCCATTTCACCAATTCTGTGAGGTAGGTTGGGTTGAGAGAGAATAAGAGTTGAGAGAGAATAAGGGGCCTATGGGCAGCAAACCCCAGTAGGATTGCCAACTCCAGGTGGGGAAATTCCTAGAGATTTGGGGGTGGAGCCTGGGGAGGGCAGGATCTGAGGACAGGAGGGAGCTCAACAGGGATGAAATTCCATAGAGGCTGCCCTCCTAAGCTGCCATTTCCTACAGGGAACTTGTAGCCTGGATATAGTAATTCTGGGAAATCTCCAGGCCCTACCCTCCGCAGGCAAGAAGAAGAAAGAAGAAGAGTTGGTTTTCATATGCCGACTTTCTCTACCACTTAAGGGAGAATCAAAGCGGCTTACAATCGCCTTCCCTCCCTCTCCCCATAACAGACACCCTGTGAGGTAGGTGGGGCTGAGCGAGCTCTTAAAAGAGAACTGTGACTAGCCCAAGGTCACCCAGCTGGCTTCATGCGAAGGAGTGGGGAAACCAGCCCAGCTCACCAGATTAGCCTCCGCCGCTCACGTGGAGGAGTGGGGAATCGAACTCGGTTCTCCAAATCAGAGTCCACCACTCCAAACCGCTGCTCTTAAACACTACACCATGCTGGCTCTCTACCATGAGCCAGCCAACCCTAGTCATAGAATCAAAGCGTTGGAAGGGACCTCCAGGGTCATCTGGTCCAACCCCCTGCAGAATGCAGGAAATTCACAACTCCCCCCCAACCCCCAAGTAGTCTTAAACTACTTTTTCTCCCGTGGCCTTCCAGTGTATTGATCCTTTTTTATTTGGGGCAAGGGATCTTTTGAACGGCTGCTGCTTTTGACGATTTCTGGTTAGGCTGGGTGGCTTTCTAGTCTATCTTCTTAATATTGTTTTGCTTTTGCTTTTATGGTTTTTTTTTAAATTAAACATCATTTAGGTTTCCCCCCCTCCTCTTTGTTAGCTGCCCTAAGTTCTTCTAAATGAGTGGCAGCTTTATTCATAAAGAGTAAAATCTGCCCTTTTCGTCGGGATGGCATCTGACCGGCACACCACAATCAGACTAACGTAGTAGACTCAAAAGAGCCAAAAGGAACTCCTTCTTTAGGGTATAATGTCATCCAGTCCACTCTCCAAAGCAGCCATTTTCTTCAGGGGAACTGATCTCTGTTGCCTGGAGATCAGCTGTAATCCTAGGAGATCTCCAGGTCCCATCTGAAAGTTGGCAACCCTGTCCTGTGACCTAAATCTAGCTGGCTGATCTAGACCGAGACAGTGCGCTTGTCATAGAATCCTAGAGTTGGAAGGGACCACCAGGGACATCTAGTCCAACCCCCTGCACAATGCAGGAAATTCACAACTACCTCCCACACACACACACCCAGTGACCCCTACTCCACGCCCAGAAGATGGCCAAGATGCCCTCCCTCTCATGAACTGCTGAAGTTCATAGAATCAGCCTTGCTGACAGATGGCCATCTAGCCTCTTCTTAAAAACCTCCAGGGAAGGAGAGCTCACCACCTCCCGAGGAAGCCTGTTCCCCTGAGGAACCGCTCTAACTGTTAGAAAAGTCTTCCTAATGTCTAGACGGAAACTCTTTTGATTTAATTTCAACCTGTTGGTTCTGGTCCAACCTTCTGGGGCAACAGAAAACAACTTGGCCCCATCGTCTATATGACAGCCCCCTTCAAGTACTTGAAGATGGTTATCATATCCCCTCTCAGTCTTCTCCTCTCCAGGCTAGACATACCCAGGCTAAACAAGACCCATATATATAGCCTCTTATTGCAGTGCTTACATTCCTTTGCCCCCGGCAACAAATTTGGCCAAGCTTGTGCCGTTTTGGGGACCGTGCTTCAGGGCAGGGAAGAGTTAATCCCTTGACTGTGCTTAGGGTCCTGTGGGGGGAGTAGCTGGGCACAGAAATGGAATTCCTTCTCACCGGCTTGCGAAACCCTGGCACAAATATTTGCCTGCATCTCCCGGGTCTCCTTGTGTGGCAAGCCCCCCCCCTCCCGGGGAGGTGAGGCTGGGAACCTGTCGCCTGGCAAACACAATTCCCTCGGCACCCCCGGTGTCATTAAATCTTCCCTTTCTAATGCATCCCATAATCCTCATGCCAAACAAGCCCCCCCTCCCCAGCTACGGGTGCAAGGGCACCCCACAGGCAGCTGCAAAAGACACAGGAAAAGGGGGACAGCTGGCGCCCTTTGATCTCTTCGGAGGGCTGCAGATCAGGGAGAGTCGCTTTTGCCAAAGACCCACAAATTAGGTGGGAGGCCCCATCGATAGGGTTGCCAACCTCCAGGTGGTGGCTGGAGATCTCCTGCTGTTGCAATTGATCTCCAACCGATAGAAATCAGTTCCCCTGGAGAAAATGGCTGCTTTGGCAATTAGACTCTATGGCATTGAAATCCCTCCCCTCTACAAACCCTGCCCTCCTCAGGCTCCACCCCCAAAATCTCCAGGTATTTCCCAACCCAGAGCTGGCATCCGTACCCATCGATCTGTTCTCCAAACTGGGCAAACTGGGAAATGCAGGCACCTCTCCAGTTCTACCTCGTTTGATTCCATTCCCCAACTGCATAATTAAGGTTGCCAACCTCCAGGTGGTTAACGAGACGAGCAGCACCAAGGCTCATAAACTTAATATAATTTGTAAATACTCATATAACAATGAAATAAAGATATGAGTATTTACAAATTATATTAAGTTTATGAGCCTTGGTGCTGCTCGTCTCATTAACTAGTGTTTACTCAGCACACGTATCAGTTGATTCAGGTTTAACCTCCAGGTGGTGGCTGGAGATCTCCCACTATTGCAACTGATCTCCAAGCGACTGAAATCAATTCCCCTGGAGGAAATGGCCGCTTTGGCAATTGGACTCTATGGCATTGAAGTCCCTTCCCTCTACAAACCCCGCCCTTCTGAGACTCCAACCCCATAATCTCCAGTTATTTCCCAACCAGGAGCTGGAAGCCCTATGCATAATACAAGCATTTCTAGATTAAAGTATCAGGGTTGCCAATAGGGTTGCCAACCTCCAGGTACTAGCTGGCGATCTCCTGCTATTACAACTGATCTCCAGCTGATAGAGATCAGCCCCTGGAAAAATGGCCGCTTTGGCAACTGGACTCGATGACACTGAAGAAGAAGAAGAGTTGGTTTTATACCCCTATTTTCTCTACCTTAAAGGAGTCTCAAACCAGCTTACAATCAGCTTCCCTTCCTCTCCCCACAACAGACTCCTTGTGAGGTAGGTGGGGCTGAGAGAGATCTAAGAGAGCTGTGACTAGCCCAAGGTCACCCAGCAGGCTCCTTGGGGAGGAGTGGGGAATCGAACCTGGTTCTCCAGATTAGAGTCTGCTGCTCATATGGAGGAATGGGGAAACAAACCCGATTCTCCTGCTTGTGTGTAGCAGTGGGGAAACCAACCTGCTTTACTAGATTAGAGTGAGCTGCTGATAATCACTACACCACCCTGGCTCTCTAAGAGTGATCTCTCTCTCTCTCTCTCTCTCTCTCTCTCTCTCTCTCTCTCTCTCTCTCTCTCTCTCTCAGAGATCTATCTATCTATCTATCTATCTATCTATCATCATCATCATCATCATCATCATAGAATTAGAAGGGACCACCAGGGTCATCTAGTCCAACCCCCTGAACCAAGGCAGGAAATTCCAAACTACCTTCCCCCCTTGCCCCCAGTGACCCCCTATTCCATGCCCAGAAGATGGCCAAGACGCCCTCCCTCTCATCATCTGCTTAAGGTCATAGGATCAGCATTGCTGACAGATGGCCATCTAGCCTCTTCTTAAAAACCTCCAGGGAAGCTCACCACCTCCCGAGGAACCCTGTTCCACTGAGGAACAGCTATAGATACAGATATAGAAGTGATATAAGTTCCTCTGGCTGTCTAAAAGTGATAGATATAGATATACAGGAGTGATATAAGTTCCGCTGGTGGTTTTAAATCTCTGACAGCCCAGCCACAGTTCCTGTGTTGCCGGAGTCACCAAGTGATGAATGCACACATGCAAACCATCCCATAGAGTGGGGGCGGTTAAAATTTTAATCTGCTCTGAGTCATCATTTCATAGGCTGCCTTCCAGTCCCAGCGTTGCATTTTAAGGATCACGGGGAGACCAAAAGCTGAACTGGATAAACAACCGTTCAAAGCCAAGAAAGCTGTTTTGGGATTTGTATTCTCAGAATGGTACAAAATGATGGATGGGGGGTGGGGAAGCAAACGGACTCTGCAAAGAGGGAGATCAGGACTGGTACAGTGTAGCGGTTAAGACACAGATCTCGGCCCCAAATTTGTTTGCTTGCCCTAAACTGCAATGTGTGTGTAAAGTGCCGTCAAGTCGCAGCCAGTTTATGGCGACCCCTTTTGGGGTTTTCATGGCAAGAGACTAACAGAGGTGGTTTGCCAGTGCCTTCCTGTGCACAGCAACCCTGGACTTCCTTGGTGGTCTCCCATCCAAATACTAACCAGGGCTGACCCTGCTTAGCTTCTGAGATCTGACGAGATCAGGCTAGCCGGGGCCATCCAGGTCAGGGCGGGAGAGTAATGATATTCAGCCGTACGGGATTGATGTAAGAACGGCTTAGAAAACAGAGGCAGATTGCAAAACTCTTGCCAAATGCTCCAGAAATGCTCTTTAGTGCTGACAATAAAGTCATGGAGTATCACAGAAGAAGAAGAAGAAGAAGAGTTGTTTTTTATATGCCAACTTTCTCTACCACTTAAGGGAGACTCAAACCAGTTTACAATCACTGGCTTTGTGTGCAGGAGTGGGGAAACCAACCCAGTTCACCAGATTAGCCTCCACTGCTCATGTGGAGGAGTGGGGAATCAAAACCGGTTCTCCAGATCAGAGTCCACCGCTCCAAACCACCGCTCTTAACCACTACAAAACGCTGGCTAGTCCAGGATATTGTAGAGCATGAAAAGTTGCAGAAAAGATCAACCCCAATGACCAGGGGGCTAGAGCAGCTGTCCTATGAGACTGGTTAAAACACTTATACTGGTATGCAGAGTTATTCCAGTCTAAGCCCCTTAAAATCTAGGGGCTGAGACTGGAGCAACTTTGCATAGGATTGCATTATAAGGGCTGTTAAGGCTGGAAAAAAGGCGAGTAAGAGGATGCATGATAGAGGCCTATAAAATTATGCATGGCATGGAAATAGTGGACAGGGAGAAACCCTCTCCCATAATCCTCAAACCCAGGACCATCCACTGAAGCTGAGTGGTGGGAGATCCAGGACTGACAAAAGTAATTACTTCTTCACGCAGCACCCCATTAACCTGTGGAACTCACTGCCACTTGATGTAGTGATGGCCACCAACCTGGAAGGCTTGGAAAGGGGAATGGACACATTCACGGAGGACGGGGCTATCAATGGCCACTAGTCACGATGGAGATCTACTCCCTCCTGTACCAGAGGCAGCATGCTGCTTTGTATCAGTTGCTGGGGAGCACAGACAGGAAGATGCTGTTGTAGTCGTCCTGCTTGTGGGCTTCCTAGAGAGGCAGGTGGTCAGCCGCGGTGTGAAAAGAATGCTGGACTAGATAGGCTAGGGTCGCCAGATCCAGGTCAGGAAACTCCTGGAGGTTTGGGGGTTTAGCCTGGGGAGGACAGGGACCACAGTGAGCTACAATGTCACAGGAGCTATCCTCCAAAGCATCAATTTTCTCTGGGGAAGTGAGCCACCCTTTGAGCTTCCCTGAGCCAGACTGCAAAGGCTGCCCTTGATTCCAACCTACTCCAACCAGTAAGAACTCTATGTTGAAGGATGTCTTGGCCCCAGGCACCCCCAAGTCAATTTTGTTGTCAGCCTCAATTAAGCGAGAAGGAGATTCTCCAACAGCATCACATCATCCACCACTCTGACAGATACCAGGTGTGAGAGAGCTACCGGGAGGACTCAGTTGATGACTGCAAACCAAGAGCTGCTAAGCGGCTCTACCAATTCTTTCCATGACACCGTGCAAGATCCAAACAGTAATTTGGGGGTTATACTATATTACAGGGGAACTGATCTCCGTAGGCTGGAGATGACCTGCAATTCCAAGGTCTCACCTGGAGGTTGGCATCCCTAAGGATGGAAGATGGAGGTTGGTGGGAAAGGTTGCCAGATCCAGGCTGGGAAACTCCTGGAGATTTGGGGATGGAGCCTGGGGAGGACAGGGGCCTCAGAGGGGTACAATGCCACAAAGCCCCCCCTCTGAAGCATCCATTTCCTCCAAGGGAACTGATCTCTGTAGTCTGGAGATGAGCGGTAACTCCGGGGGTCCCCCAGGTCCCCCCTGGAGGCCGGCATTCCCTAAGATGGGCCTTTGGCTTGATCCAGCATGGCTCTTCATATGTTCTTATGGTTTCTCATAGGCAAGGGAAACTGGGCTCTGCAGCCATAAGGGACAGAGAGGTGGACAGCCCTTTGGCTAAAGATGGAAGACAGATAGGAGATACTACAGGCTTTTCCTGGGGCATGGTTCCAAGGTCGTATCCTCAAAAGCCTCTTCAGTTTGCTGGTTTAGGGACAGTTGAATTCCTCTCTCTTTCTCTCTCTCCTTCCCTCCCTCCCCCCTTTTCCTGAAAACGTCAAGGCATTGTTATACTATCCAGATTCTCTTCTCTAAGGCTAATTAAAAAATACATTTCCTGTTTACTGAGATCACCATAAGCAAACTGATCCCCGGAGCTGCCGCTAGTTATGGGTGAGGACGGGGAGGAATGCATTGCAGGGATGAGGGAGACTTGATAGATGGGGGGTGGGGGCGCTAACAGCGAAGCATCAGGGCTGTTAAAAGGGTGCAAAAGACCCTCTGTTCTCTCCCCTTTTCCAGCCAAACAAACACCACCCCTTTCAGTCTCTCCCCCGCCCCAACAAACATACACTGTGACTTAGAAACCGGATATCACATGTTTGCTAGGGATTTTGGAAACTTCACACTTTTAAAATGCTTTCCACCAGTGAAAGTTTGCGAGATAGTCCAGACAGACGCATGGATTATTGTAATGCATATGTCATTTTTTATTTAATCCCAACTTCACATATACAGTGATGGGATCTGTGCTGGCAGCGACAGACCAAGAAAGGGATCTTGGGGTGGTAGTGAAGGGGATCTTGGGGTGGCTCAATGAAGATGTCAACCCAGTGTGCAGCTGCTGTAAAAAAGACAAATTCCATGCTGGCTATAATTAGACGAGGAACAGAGAATAAAACTACTGATATCATACTGCCCTTGTACAAATCTATGGTGAGAGCACACTTGGACTACTGTGTACAGTTCTGGTCACCACACCTCAAAAAGGATATTACAGAGCTTGAGAAGGTGCAGAAAAGAGCAACCAAAATGACTAGGGGACTAGAGCAACTGTCCTATGGGGAGCGGTTAAGACGCTTAGGGCTGTTTAGCTTGGAAAGAAGGCGGCTGAGGGGAGACATGATAGAGGTCTATAAAATTATGCATGGCTTGGAGAGAGTGGACAGGGAGACGTTTTTCTCCCTCTCCCATAATACTAGAACACGGGGTCATCTGCTAAAGCTGGAGGGTGAGAGATTCAAAACAGATAAAAGGAAGTATTTTTTCACACAACGCTTAGTTAAATTGTGGAACTCCCTGCCCCAGGATGTGGTGATGGCTGCCAGCTTGGAGGGCTTTAAGAGGGGAGTAGACATATTCGTGGAGGAGAGGGGTATTCATGGCTGTTAGTTAGCATGGATATTAGTCATGCTGCATGCCTATTCTCTCTAGTATCAGAGGAGCATGCCTATTCTATTAGGTGCTGTGGAGCAGAACCTTAGCCCTGTGTTGGGTTGCTAGGGGTCCCTCTTCGCCACCGGCAGGAGGTTTTTGGGGCGGAGCCAGAGTTTGGGGAGGGGAAGGACTTCACCGCCATAGAGTCCAATGGTAGGGTTGCCAACCTCCAGGTAATAGCTGGAGATCTCCCGCTATTACAACTGATCTCCAGCCAACAGAGATCAGTTCCCCTGGAGAAAATGGCCGCTTTGGCAATTGGACTCTATGGCATTGACGTTCCCTCCTCCCCAAACCCCTCCCTCCTCAGGCTCCGCCCCAAAAATCTCCTGCTGGTAGGGTTGCCAACAGCCAGGTAGTAGCAGGAGATCTCCTGCTAATTCAACTGATCTGCAGCCGACAGAGATCGGTTCCCCCGGAGAAAAAGGCCGCTTTGGCAACTGGACTCTATGGCATTGAAGTCCCTCCCCAAACCCCGCCCTCCTCAGGCTCCGCCCCAAAAATCTCCTGCTGGTGGCGAAGAGGAACCTGGTAACCCTACCTGCTGGTGACGAAGAGGGGCCTGGCAACCCTATCCAATGGCCAAGGTGGCCATTTTCTCCAAGGGAACTGATCTCTATCGGCTGGAGATCAGTTGTAATAGCAGGAGATCTCCAGTTGGTTGGCAACCCTAGCCATGCGGCTTGCTAGCAACCCTTCACGGAGCGTCTCACCCTCTGGACACCGAACAAGCCCATCGGTCTTCTCGACCGAACGTCGGAGGGCACGATCCAAGCTCCGTGCACGCTCTGTGCTCGTAAAAGGAAAAAAACACAACGCTGCACTTCCAAGGCCCTGCCAAAAAGAGAGAGGCTGCATTCCCCGGCTGGTATAAATTACGCCGTTCGACTTGAAGCCGCTTCGCTGTTTTGTTTTGCCTAATTTGGTTTCTGCTTATCACCGGAAATAGCAAGAAGTCCGCTGAAGGCCCGTTCCCGGATGCTGGAAATGTGGTTCAGGCAGCTTTTGGGCTTCTGAGATCCCTGCAAGCACACTTCTGAAGCAGGCGCTCCCCCTTCTAAGGACTAGAAGCTTGCTTTTTTGGGGAGAAAGCTGCAATCCTTGAGATACCAAGTTCTTCATTCAGTCCTTCTGGTTGCCAAACGTGTGTGTGGGGGGGCCCACGCAGGAGAAATGCCACACTGCTTCGATCGCAACTTAACTGGACTTTATTTACCTCCACGCCAAGGGAAATTGCACGGACCATTTCCACGCATCTATTCAAGAGACGGGCCATTTTTTTCCCCCTCCAGGCCTACTGGCAGTACAACCTGAAAAAAAAAAATAGCGACGACATTGTTTTCTTCTGTTTTGCTCAAAGGCGCTGTATTAAAAACACATTATTTATGTTGTGCATAATGTGCAGTTCTTTATAGCTACTGTCTGGAACTTCTGTACCAGGACATTCTGCTAATCCATATAGGGTTTGCAAAAGAGAAAGCCAAGCCAGCGTCGTGCGGTGGTTCAAGAGTTCTGGCACAGAATCGGGGAGACCCTGGTTCAAATCGAGTTCCTCGCTCCCTCTGGCTGCTGGCGGAGGATGGGGGTGTAGGGTTGCCAGATCCAGGTTGGGAAATTCCCGTAGATTTGGGGATGGAGCCTGGGCAGGCCAGGGGCCTCAGTGGGGTAGGATTAGAGTTGCCAGCCTCCAGGTATTGTACTGAGAAATTCTTCCGAGATAACAACACACCTGTGCTACGGAGCCTGCTATTTGGTGATGCGTGTCCAAGGACAGAGGATTGCTTCCGTCCAGCTCCGTTTACCTTTTGACACGTGAACTTGAACTGTATTTCGTATACACCTGTGACTAGGTGTATTTGAGCAGAGACTTTTCATTTCAATTCAAAGAATTGGAGGACGATTGGTCCCTGTATATCACTGGTTCCCAACCAGGGGTCCGTGGATCCCCAGGGGTCCGCGAGAACTAAATTAAGGTCCGTGAAACAAAGTTATCAACCCATAATAAATTAATATTTTCAATTAAAAGTTCTCTATTATAAAAAATATTCAAATATTCTAAGTTTAATAACCCTTATGATTAAAGTTTATTTTCAAATTCTCTGAATTTTTATTTTGAACCTTGGGGTCCCTGCACCGAGCAAAAAAGTCCTAGTGGTCCCTGGTCAAAAAAAGGTTGGGAACCACTGCTGTATATATATATATTGTTATTGTACTGAATGTACATGGAAATTACTATTATAACCAAAACCTACTTACCATCTTAGTGATTTGATGTAGCATACACCTATACAGGGAAGGCACTGGCAAACCACCCCGCAAACAAAGTCTGCCTAGAAAATGTCGGGATGTGACGTCTCCCCATGGGTCAGGAATGACCTGGTGCTTGCACAGGGGACCTTTACCTTTTTTTAACACCTATACTTATTTTGTACCACAACCTCCAGGTACTGGCTGGAGATCTCCTGCTATTACAATTGATCTCCAGCCGATAGAGATCAGTTCCCCTGGAGAAAATGGCCACTTTGGCAATTGGACTCTATGGTATTAAAGTCCCTCCCCTCCTCAAACTTTGCCCTCCTCAGTCTCCGCCCCAAAAACCTCCCGCCGGTGGCAAAGAGGGACCTGGGTACCCTAGGTATGATGTCATGGCGCCCACCCTCCAAAACATCTGTTTTCTCCAGGGGAACTGATCGCTGTAGTCTGGAGATGAGCGGTAACTCCGGGGGACCACAAGGTCCCACCTGGAGGCTGGCATCCCTAGGTTCAAATCCCCAGCCATGCCACGGCAGCTCGCCGGCTAAGTTGAGCCAGTCACACACTCTCGCCCTGGCCTACCTCACAGGGCTGTTGTGAGGATAAAATAAATAAAATTAAAAAATAAATAAACAATGAATAAAACAAAACAAATAAAACAACCCTTAAGGTTGGGGAACTCCTGGAGATTTGGGGGACGATGGAGCCCGGGGAGGACAGGGATCTCAGTGGGTACATTGCCACAGAGCCCGCCCTCCCAACATCCATTTTCTCCAGGGGGACTGATCTCTGTAGCCTGGATCTGAATTAGGGTTGCCAGCTCCAGGTTGGGAAATACCTGGAAATTTTGGGGATGGAGCCTGAGGAGGGCGGGGTTTGTAGAGGGGAAGGACTTCAATGCCATAGAGTCCAATTGCCAAAGCAGCCATTTTCTCCAGGAAAGATTGAAGGAGCTGGGTATGTTTAACCTAGAGAGGAGAAGACTGAGAGGGGATATGATAATCATCTTCAAGTACTTGAAGGGCTGTCATATAGAGGATGGTGCCGAGTGGTTTTCTGTTGCCCCTGAAGGTCGGACCAGAACCAACGGGTTGAAATTAAAAGAGTTTCTGTCTAGACATTAGGAAGAATTTTCCAACAGAGCAGTTCCTCAGTGGAACAGGCTTCCTCAGGAGGTGGTGAGCTCTCTTTCCCTGGAGGTTTTTAAGCAGAGGCTAGATGGCCATCTGTCAGCAATGCTGGTTCTATGACCTTAGGCAGATCATGAGAGGGAGGGCATCTTGGGCATCTTCTGGGCATGGAGTAGGGGTATCGCCGGGGGTGTGGGGGGTAGTTGTGAATGTCCTGCATTGTGCAAGGGGTTGAAGTAGATGACCCTGGTGGTCCCTTCCAACTCTCTGATTCTATGACTCTTGCTCCTGCCTGATCCTGAGCCAGAAGCAAAATGCTGCTTCTGATCCACTTGTGAGGTCAGGCACTGCAGCCATTTCCAAATCCGGCACAAACCAAAAGGGGCCACCTGCTTATCTTGAACCATCTCCCAGACCATTTTCTGTGTGGATTCCCATAATGACTCGTAATCATTCGTTTGCAAATGCTAAATCAGAAGGTGTGTTGGGAGCCACCAGGTGGACAGGAGAGCTGATATCCTGGGCCTAGGATTTCCAACAACCTGGGGACAGAAACGTCTTGCCCCTTTCCCAGAGGCTTAATGCGTAGAAATGAGCAGCACCTGGGAAATCACATCCCCTGAAGAAGAAGAAGAAGAGTTGGTTTTTATATGCCGACTTTCTCTACCACTTAAGGAAGAATCAAACCGGCTTACAATCACCTTCCCTTCCCCTCCCCACAACAAACACCATGTGAGGTAGTTGGGGCTGAGAGAGCTGTGACTAGCCCAAGGTCACTCAGCTGGCTTCATGTGTAGGAGTGGGGAAACAAATCCGGTTCACCAGATTAGCCTTTGCCACTCATGTGGAGGAGTGGGGAATCGAACCTGGTTCTCCAGATCAGAGTCTGCCGCACAAAACCACAGCTCTTAACCACTATGCCAAGCTGGCTCTCAGGGATGAGCAAGTTTTCTCCAGGTTGTTGGCAACCCTGCCTGGGCCAGCTGATGAACCGGTCAATGAGCCAAGGAGGCTTCGTGGATTCAGCCAGGTGTGAAAGGGTGCTAAGGATGCCAGTCTCCAGGTGAGGCCTGGAGTTTTCCTGGAATTACAACCGACGTCCAGACTATAAAGATCAGTTTCCCTGGAGAAAACGGCTGCTTTGGAGGGTGGACTCTGTGGCATCACAATAAATAAATTATTAAGGAGCAATCTATGTAGTCTTGCTAGGAAAAGTGGAGGGCAGCAGGAAAAGAGGAAGACCCAACAAGAGATGGGTCGACTCTATAAAGGAAGCCACAGCCCTCAATGTGCAAGACCTGAGCAAGGCTGTTAAAGACAGGACGTTTTGGAAGACGTTGATTCAGAGGGTCGCCAAGAGTCGGAAGCAACTTGACGGCACTTAACACACACTTGTAGTCTGGTGATCAATTATGGGAGATCCCCAGCCCCCACCTGGAGGTTGGCAACCCTACCTAGGTGTAGCAGACATTTGTCCGTTAAAGGGATTGCTTGAACAAACCCAGGCCTGACCATTGGCGTTTAGTGCTCAAATCTGCAAAACGTGCACAAGCTCTGCTTCCTCAGCTGCATACTTGACGTCCCATCCTGGGAAGAGAGATACTTTGAATTAGATGGACTGATGTCCAGACAAATCTCTGAACAAGTCGATAGAGTAGATCACCATTTTGATACATATATTTCTTTGGGAAGTTTTTTCTAAGTTTAGAGAAGCGCTCATCTCATACTACCAGATGTGACAAATGGGAAGGTTTTGGTGTGGCCATGTGCGTTTCACGTGGTTGGGCCAATATAAAATAGCCACACCGAAGACGCGCCTGAATCTCTCTGATGTGGCTCACGTGAGACCATCTAATCCAGGGGTGTCAAACATAAGGCCCGAGGGCCGGATCCGGCCCCTTGAGAGCTCTTATCCAGCCCGCGAGCCAGCCGAGGGAAGGGCTGTGGCTCAGTGGTAGAGTGGTGGATTCTAATCTGGAGAACCGGGTTCGATTCCCCCCCTCCTCCACATGAGCGGCGGAGGCTAATCCGGTGAACCGGGTTGGTTTCCCCACTTCTACACACACAAAGCCAGCTGGGTGACCTTAGGCTAGTCACAGCTCGAGTTCTCTCAGCCCCACCTACGTCACATGGTGTCTGTTGTGGGGAGGGGAAGGGAAGGTGATGGTAAGCCGGTTTGATTCTTCTTTAAGTGGTAGTGAAAGTTGGCATATGAAAACCAACTCTTCTTCTCCTCCTCCTCCTCCTCTTTAGCCAGAGGGCTGTTTACCTACAGTGACTGGGTATCGAAGAGAAGAGCCAGTGTTCCCTTACAGAGGAAGGGTGGGGGAAGTAGGCACATATAAATGGAATAACAGTCTGCGCTGGTTCACGTAGCTCCTATCAGAGTTTGCGTGACCGGTTTTTCTGGCTAAAAGCTTTGAAGGCACTGGAGGATAGGCTGAATCCAGTTAGAAGAAAAATGTGCTGTCTAGCTGGAACAACTGACGCATGGAGCATTCAAAGCAAGAGATGAGTGTGGGGGGAATCTGTGGTGCCCCCCACCTTCTAGTTCGTTGTGCATGGCCCTCTCTGCCTGCTTCACTTACCAAAAAGCAACCCAGAGAGATTTGGATATAAAAGAACCTTGCATACAGAAGCATTCTTACCCAGTCATTCTCAAACAGCATTCAAGCAATATAAGCAGTAAACAGTTTTATTGAACTTACAGAAAGAATATGAAGCAAAGGAGAAAGAAATATTTAACATATATGACAGTACTGAACAAACGTAAACATATTGACAGACAACAGAAACAGAGGCCCCTGGGTCACTTCCAGAGAGAGAGACAGAGATGGCAACCATTCAAAGGGTCTGTGGTCTCTCAGTGGAAGGACAAAGAACTGGGGTTGTGGGTTGTTCCTTTCTAGAGAGGAGAGGGGGTCCCATATGACCCCTCCCTATCACATTCTTAGGAAATGGGTTTTCTGCAAATCATGACTTAATTATTTAGAAATTATTTAGAAATTATTTAGAAAATATTTAGAAATTATTTAGAAATTATTTAGAAATATCTTGTTCCATAATAATTCTTTCAATGCCAGTTTTGATATCTGATTGTGCTTGTCCATCAATGTTCCAAAACAATCTCCTCCTAGAGTGGGCAGACAATTTGCCGCCTGCTTGAACGGCCTTGATTTGGAGCAGCAATGTGCCTTGGGTGACTAGCTCCTGTGCCCTTTAGGGTCAAGAGCCTAATTAGAGCTGATGTCAGCTAAAAGCCAGGTCTTGTGTGACTATAGATTATAATATTAAGGTATGCATGTGGTTATTATTTTGTTAACCCAAACTCATTTAATATAAGCTAATATGTTTAAAAATTCTCACGACAATGAGCACAGGTGTTTGGCCACTGCCTTCCCCCGCATAGCGGCCCCAGTCTTCCTCAGTGGTCTCCCATCTATGTACGACCCACTGGCCACTTGCAGGAGATGGGGGGGGTTAGGGTTGCCCGATCCAAGCTGGGAAACTCCTGGATTTTGGGGGATGGCGCCTGGGGAGGACAGGATCAGACTAGTGGTCCATCCATTCCAGCATCCCGCTTCATCCGGCGGCCAATGTTGCCCTAGAAGGCCAAACAAACAGAGCAGAGAGGCTGAGGCCTTCCCCTGATGTTGCCTCCCAGTTAGGGCTGCCTGATCCTTAGGGTGGCCAGGTCCCTCTTTGCCACTAGCAGGAGGTTTTTCAGGCAGAGCCTGAGGAGGACGGGGTTTGGGGAGGGACTTCAATGCCATAGAGTCCAGTTGCCAAAGCGGACATTTTCTCTGGGGGAACTGATCTCTATCGGCTGGAGATCAGTTGTAATAGCAGGAGTTCTCCAGCTACTACCCGGAGGTTGGCAACCCTACTGGTCCTCCCTGGCTGCCAGCGGGGTGTGTGTAGGGTTGCCAGATCCAGGTTGGGGAGCTCCTGGAGATTTGGGGGAATGGAGCCCAGGGAGGAGAGGGACACAGTGGGATACAATGACATAGAGTCCACCCTCCAAAGCATCCGCTTTCTCCAGGGGAACTGATCTCTGTAGTCTGGAGATCAGCTGTAATTCCAGGGGATCCCCAGGTCCCACCTGGAGGCTGGCATCCCAAGCTCTGACCAGCTCATGCCAAAATGGGTTATACTGGTTGCTAAATCGAGTTAACTGGGAAACGCCAAGAACACCCAAGCGTTCGTTGGCTAGAGCCAGAACTACGACAGAGAGTGAGGGCAAACGATGAGTCCAATTGCGACCCTTATGGGCACATGGAAGACAGTTACGGTCGCGGCTCCCTCCCCATAACGGCCCCTCTGCAGGACGGGCTGTTTGCTCGGCTGAAAGATTAGCCCCCCTCCCCACCCCACTTCTCTTTTTGTTTGCTCCACTTTGTCCGGCTTTCATGGAGGCTTTATGTCACTCCAAAGGGCTTCAAAGACCTCCCCTCCCGGACACCTTCCTTAGGTCCTGCCGCATCCTGCTTCCCTGCGGCTAAAGCTAACAGGACAGTTTTAATGCCAGGATGAGAAAGTGCAAATTGGGGGTGGGGGGGGGGTTCTTGGGTGATGAGGAGTCAGGCCAAAGTCTGGGTCCACAGTGTCTCGGGAGGAGTTTTGCATTGCCACATTTCACAATGCTCAGCGTTTTCAGCAGGTCTGCACCCTATAGCGTGGTGTAGTGGTTAAGAGCGGTGGTTTGGAGCGGTGGAGTCTGACCTGGAGAACCGGGTTTGATTCCCCACTCCTCCACAAGAGCCGCGGAGGCTAATCTGGTGAACCAGGTTTAATCCCCACTCCTCCACATGAAGCCAGCTGGGTGACCTTGGGCTAGTCACAGTTCTCTCAGAGCTCTCTCAGCCCCACCTACCCCATAGGGTGTCTGTTGCGGGGAGGGGAAGGGAAGGTGATTGTAAGCCGGTTTGATTCTTCCTTAAGTGGTAAGATAAAGTCGGCATATAAAAACCAACTCTTCTTCTTCTTCTTCTATAGGGTTGCCAACCTCCAGGTGGGCCTGGAGATCTAAAATCATAGAATCATAGAACCATAGAGTTGGAAGGGACCACCAGGGTCATCTAGTCCAACCCACTGCACAATGCAGGAAATTCACATCTACCTCCCCTCCACACCCCCAGTGACCTCTATTCCATGCCCAGAAGATGCCCTCCCTCTCATGATCAGCCTAAGGTCATAGAATCAGCAGGTCGGACCAGAACTCAGCAGCATCCTCTACATGACAGCCCTTCAAATCCTTGAAGATGGTTATCATATCCCCTCTCAGTCTTCTCCTCTTCAGGCTAAACATACCCAGCTCCTTCAACCTTTCCTTATAGGTCTCCAGACCCCTCACCATCTTCATTGCCCTCTTCTGGACACGTTCCAGCTTGTCTACATCCTTCTTAAACCTGCTGGAATTACAGCTGATGTCTAAGACTACAGAGATAAATTCCTCTGGGGAAAATGACTGCCTTGTAGGATGGACTCTATGGCATCTCATCCCTGCCGATCTCCTTCCCCTCCCCAAACTCTGTCCACCCACAGCTCCACCCCCAAACCTCCAGGAATTTCCCAACCCGGAGCTGGCTACCCTAGCACCCCCAGATGGTTTTGTGGATGTAGCAGTTAAAGTGTCAGACTAGGATCTGGGAGACCCAGGTTCGAATCCCCGCTGTACCATGGAAGCTCGGTGGATGATTTTGGGCCATTCACATGCTCTCAGTCTAACCTACCTCACAGGGTTGTTGTTAGGATAAAATGGAGGAGAGGAGAATGATGCTTTGGGTCGCAAGTAGGGTTGCCAACCTCCAGGTACTAGCTGGAGATCTCCCACTATTACAACTGATCTCCAGGCGATATAGATCAGTTGGACTCTATGGCATTGAAGTCCCTCCCCTTCCCAAACCCTGCCCTTCTCAGGCTTCACCTCAAAAACCTCCCACCGGGGGAGAAGGGGGACCTGGCAACCCTAGTCTCAAAGTAGTGGATAAACAAAGGGAAATAAATAAAATAAAATTTCAGTGCACATTTTGGATCAACCCTGTTTCTAAAGGTTGAGGCCATGTTCAGTGTACAAACCACAGCCAGCTCACTCACAATACACAACCCCGGCTCTTGTGGTTCCTCCTCTTTGTTCTCACAGCTACCCAGTGAGGTAGGTGAAGCAGAGAGAGGTGACCGGCCCATGGTCACTTCTGCAAATTTTCATGGCAGTGTGAGGATTAGAACCAATAGTAATAAATGAAACAATAATAATAATAATAACCTGGGTCTTCACAGTCTTATTGCAGCCAATACACCATGCTGGCTATCATAATACCTCTCCTCCCCTAGCTATTCAATGCCATCACAAGCCGGGGGGAAAGGTAAAAGGTCCCCTGTGCAAACACCGGGTCATTCCTGACCCATGGGTTGACATCACATCCTGACATTTCCAAAGCAGACTTTGTTTATGGGGTGGTTTGCCAGTGCCTTCCCCAGTCCTCTTCCCTTTACCCCCAGCAAGCTGGGTACTCATTTGACCGACCTCGGAAGGATGGAAGGCTGAGTCAACCTTGAGCCGGCTACCTGAAACCGACTTCCGTTGAGATCGAACTCAGTACTGCAGCTGACCACTCTGAGCCACGGGGCTCTTAAGCCGGGAAAAGGGGCTGCTAAAATCCAAAATGATCTGGTTAGCCCAGGAGAGCCAGGTCGTGCCAGATCTCGGCTGCTAAGCAGGGTCGTTCATGGTTAGTACTTGGATGGGAGACCACTGGCTGCTATGAAGAGGCAGGGAACGGTGAATCACTTCTGTGTCTTGAAAACCCTACTGGGTTTCCATAAGTCAGTTACAACTTGCCGACACTTTCCACCACCAAATAGCCCAGGTTAGCTCAATCTCTTCAGATCTTAGAAGCTAAGCAGGCTCAGCACTGGCTAGCACTTGGATGGGCAACCACCAAGGAAGTCCAGGGTTGCTCCACAGAGGCCGGCAATGGCAAACCACCTCTGTTCTCCTCTTGCCTTGAAATCCCTATGGTAAATTGGCAGCAACTTGACTACACTTTCCATCTCAGTGGGTATTCCTGACCTGAATGGCCCAGACTAGCCTGACTAGGAGGGGCTGTGGCTCAGTGGCAGAGCATCTGCTTGGCATGCAGAAGGTCCCAGGTTCAATCCCCGGCATCTCCAGTTAAAGGGACCAGCAAGTAGGTGATGTGAAAGACTTCTGCCTGAGACCCTGGAGAGCTGCTGCTGGTCTGAGTAGACAATACTGACTTCGATGGACCAAGGGTCTGGTTCAGTAGAAGGCAGCTTCATGTGTTCATGTGACCTTGCCAGATCTCAGAGGGGTAGGGGTGTCTGTCAGTCCTGGCTCGTACTTGGATGGGAGACCACCAAGGAAGTCCAGGGTCGCTACACATGAAGCTGCCTTATACTGAATCAGACCCTTGGTCCATCAAAGTTAGTATTGTCTACTCAGACCGGCACTGGTCAGGTGGAGGTCTTTCCCATCACCTACCTTCCTAGACCCTTTAACGGGAGATGCCAGGGATTGAACCTGGGACCTTCTGCATGCCAAACAGATGCTCTGCCACTGAGCCATAGCCCCTCCATGCAGAGGCAGGCAATGGCAAACCGCCTCTGTTCCTCTCTTTCCTTGAAAACCCTACGGGCCACTTGCAACTTGATGGGAGGAAAGTCCCAAATGCACCCCCCCCCAAGTTCTGACCCTCATTTGTAGATTGCCCCCTTTCAGACCGGCTGGTCTACAGGGACTGGTTTCCTTCTCCTCCTCTCCTCATTCCACACTTCAGTCTCACCCACTTTGCACCTGGTCAGATCATTTAGCTCCATGCAAATGGAGTGCAAACTACTTCCAGCCGGGAGCAGAACCGATCCCATCAAGAGCCATTACCAGGAGCAAATGGCCACTGAGCAGGGGGCCAAAGGCAGGCAGGCCAAGCAACAGTCAGTGCAAGGGTTGCCAACCTCCAGGTGGTTGCTGGAGATCTGCTATTACAACTGATCTCCAGGTAACAGAGATCAGTTCCCCAGGAGAAAACAGCCGCTTTGGTAATCGGACTCTATGGCATTGAAGTCCCTCCCCTCTCCAAATCCCAGCCTTCTCAGGCTCCGCCCCCCAAATCTCCAGGTATTTCCCAACCCGGAGCTGGCAACCCTACATGTCTGGCTCGTGTAACAATCCCAGGCCCGTCCTTGTAACAAGTTCTGAAGAAGTGAGCTGTGTGGCTCACGAGAGCTCATACCCTACCAGAAATTTTGTTTGTCTTTATGGTGATACAGGACGCTTGCATTTTTCAAGCGCTGTCAAGTCACAGTCGACTAGGGTTGCCAACCTCCAGGTACTAGCTGGAGATCTCCTGCTATTACAACTGATCTCCAGCCGACAGAGATCTGTTCACCTGGAGAAAATGGCTGCTTTGGCAATTGGACTCTATGGAATTGAAGCCCCTCCCCAAGCCCCACCCTCCTCAGGCTCCGCCCCCAAACCTTCCCACCGGTGACGATGAGAGACCTGGCAACCCTACAGTTGACTCATGGCAATCCCAGCAAGGGGCTTTCATGGCAAGTGAGAAGCATAGGTGGGTTGGCCGTTGCCTTCCTCTGCTGAGTCTTCCTCAGAGGTCTCCCTGACCCTGCTTAGCTTCCGAGATCTGTGGAGATCGGGCTACACCGTGCCACCTTCCCTCCCGCAGGACACGTACTGAAATGTAAACCCAACGCAGGCTGTATGTATTTTGGCTTGAGGCCGTGTCCAAAGACAGAGAGAATGAGAAATGAACAGCTGGGCTGCCAGTCTAGGCCAACTGTCCATCACAAAGCTCGATACTAAAGAAATGTTGATTGGTGAACCCAGTCAGGATGCGTTCACGTGGTCTTTTTGCAAGATCTATCAGGCAATTTAAGAACTGTGAATGAATGAGGATTCTGATCAGCCAGTCCCCCTCCGCCTCCCATTTTTGGCAAATCCAGTTTAATTGAGGAGCTAGCAAAGCACACCCGAATCATTCACACATGCCTTTGTCTTTTCCATAAGGGATCTGAATAAATACCCATTCCAGTTGCCAGCGTTTTCACTACATTAGCAGCCTGGTGCATAACAGATTAATGGGTTATCGTGCTTATCTCTGTGCCCGGAAAAAGTTTTGCAGCGGCTGTTAAAGGCACAATACCAAGCCTGTCTGCACCCACCCCCCATCACCTGGCAATCCAAATATCCAGGGATACTTCCTGGCAAATGTTCAAGACCCAGCCTGATCTGAAACACGCTCAGATCCTGGCTGTCAGTGTATTATTCATTTTTAAATGGGTCTTGTGCGGTGATCTGAAGTGATGGAGGGAAGTACTCACATGCTCATATTTCAGTTCCCTCTTCCAAAGTACAGGAATTTAACATATAGGTCAAATATCAAGTGTATTCTCCCCCTTCCAGTTCCTGTATGCCTAGCATCAAAGGTTCAGTCCTTCCCAGGGTTTCAGAGATTGCTTTCTGCTGCCATCTGGTGGCCATTCAACAGCATCACCTGCAGAGAAACCACCTCCATATTAAGCACAGATGGAAGGTCATAGAATTGGAAGGGACCACCAGGGTCATCTAGTCCAACCCCCTACACAATGCAGGAAATCCCAAACTACCCCCACGCCCACAGTAACCCCTACTCCATGCCCAGAAGATGGCCAAGATGCCCTCCCTCTCATCATCTGCCTAAGGTCATAGAATCAGCATTGCTGACGGATGGCCATCTAGCCTCTGTTTAAAAACCTCCAGGGAAGGAGAGCTCACCACCTCCCGAGGAAGCCTGTTCCACTGAGGAACCACTCATACATTTATAGAACAGGGGTGTCAAACATTAGGCCTGCGGGCGAGATCCTGCCACTTGAGAGCTCTTACTGCCCCGTACTCTAGCTGAGGTAGCCACCCCCTCTAGTCTCAATCTGAGCTTACTCAAAAGGGACACCACCCCTTCTTTTCTTGACATTTGGAACCTGCTTTTTCTCTTGTACCTGGCTGAAGGACATCTGAAAATAAGAAGATTCACTATTACATATACTATTACAGGCTGTTGTACCAATATTGGACTTTTACAACACATGCAAGCCCATTTGGGGATAGTAATCCTGTGTTATTTACTTGGCTATGTATAGCTATTAGGACAGATATATTGTTGCACTGTCATTGGTCCTGTTTTTCATGTTATGTAGCTTGTATCATATCATATTTTGCACTTTGTAATGCACTTTTTGCTCCTGTGTTGGTTTGCTTCCTTACAACCTCCAGATGGTGGCTGGAGATCTCCTGCTATTACAACTGATCTCCAGCTGATAGAGATCCGTTCCCCTGGAGTAAAAATGGCCACTTTGGCAATTGGACTCTATGGTGTTGAAGTCCCTCCCCTCCATGAACCCCGCCCTCCTTAGGCTCCGCTCCAAAAACCTCCAGGTACTTTCCAACCTGGATCTGGCAACCCTACATATCTGGCTCTTGTAACAAATGAGTTTGACACCCCTGGTACAGAAGGTACAAATGGGCAGGCATTAGGGTTGCCAGGTCCCTCTTCGCAACCAGCGGGAGGTTTTTTTGGGGGTAACCTGAGGAGGGCAGGGTTTGGGGAGGGGAGGGGCTTCAAAGCCATAAAGTCCAATTGCCAAAGCGGCCATTTCCTCCAGGGGGACTGATCTCTATTGGCTGGAGATCAGTTGTAATAGCGGGAGATCTCCAGCTAGTACCTGGAGGTTAGGAAACAAAATCAGCAGTAAATATGCCAAATATACAATTTTATAACATTGAAAAGTAATGATATTATATTTTCATATCACATTACAGATATGTGCAACTTGTGATACATGAAACAAATTATATGAACAAGTCCATAAGCGGACAATGTTTTGTTCGTTTGAGTGCAGTGCTACAATCATGCAATGAACAGCTGCAAATATTTACTGCTACTCAGCGTATATAATCGTGTGGTTCCAGTCTTCACTTTGTGTAGTGGAGTGTAACTCTTTACAGGGATCCGGTTATCACTCTGTTTCGACCAATAGGCCTTCTTCAGGGACCACTATAAAGTACTTTATATAGCTAGTACCTGGAGGTTGGCAACTCTAGCAGGTATCCACCCACATGTTGCAGATCATAGGGTTTCCAACCTCCAGGTGGAGATGGGAGATCAGGGGAACTGGTCTCTGTAGGGTGGAGATCAGTCCCAAGCCCCACGTGGAGGTGGGCAACCATAGACACCCCCGCAACGTGCCGCACAAGGACCTTGAGGCCCCACGTTGGTCCGATGCCACCCTGACCTCTGGGAGATGTGCAAACAGTCACGTTCCGCAGAAGGCAGGGCTATCCTGGCCGCTGAGCTCTCCATGTGCATCCAGCGTCCGGAGGTGGTTGACCTCTGTTATCTCTCGCCACCCCCTCCTGGCCTGATGCAGGCTCCAGCCCGGCTTCCTGTCCCAGTCCTCAAGCCATTTGTGGGAGACGCCGGGGCAGGTGGACCTCCTTCGACTCCCAAGGTGGGTGTTTTGCATAGGCTCGGGAGTAAGGTGGAAGGAGCCGTGGAAGAAGACACATCTGGATATACAGGGGCAGTGATACAGAGGGAAGCCTTTATTTGCTTAGTCTGGCAAATGACCGGTTGCTGAAAAGGGGAGGGGTTCTGCCAGGAAACAGGAGCGCTACTAAGGTCCAGGGGACACAGGCCGAGGGCAGGCGGCAGATGCACAGGGTAGGGTTGCCAACCCCACAGGGTAGGGTTGCCAACCTCCAGGTGGGGCCTGGAGATCTCCAGGAATTGCAACAAAGAACAGTTCCTCTGGAGAAAGCTGCTTTGGAGGGTGGGCTCTGTCTATGACATTATACCTCTCTGAGGTCCATCCCCAGGCTCTACCCTCAAATCTCCAGGAATTTCCCAAACCAGAGTTGGCAACACTATGATAGGGGCAGAACCCCCAATACCAACAGGGATCTGAAAGGTCACAATCCCTGGGAGCTGGCCTAGCCGAGCTGGAGAGTTTCCGTTCCGAAGCTGTGCTCCTCTCGAAAGTCCTTAAGAGCTGTAGTACTTCATCCATCTTATCGAGGGGAGAGCAATACTGGCTGGCCCTACAGGGCTGCTGTGAAGATGCCGGAGTTAATCTAGCAAAAGAGCATTTGCTGGATCATGCAGATCCATTCCACTGACGGGTACTTCCCTCTGGTGAGGGGAGAGGGGTATTCATGGCTACTAGTCAAAATGGATACTAGTCATGATGCATGCCTATTCTTTCCAGGACCAGAGGAGCTTGCCTGTTATATTAGGTGCTGTGGAATGCAGGCAGGACAATGCTGCTGAAGTCGTCTTGTTTGTGGGCTTCCCAGAGGCACCTGGTTGGCCACTGTGTGAACAGACTGCTGGACTTGATGGGCCTTGGTCTGATCCACCAGGGCTTTTCTTATGGCTGCCAACTTGGACGGCTTTAAGAGGGGAGTGGACATGTTTATGGAGGAGAGGGCTATCCATGGCTACTAGTCAAAATGGACAATAGTCATGATGCATACCTATTCTCTCCAGGATCAGAGGAGCAGGCCTATTCTATTAAGTGTTGGGGAACACAGACAGGACAATGCTGCTGCAGTCGTCTTCCTTGTGGGCTTCCTGGAGGCACCTGGTTGGCCAGTGTGTGAATGGACCGCTGGACTTGAAGGGCCTTGGTCTGATCCAGCACGGCTTTTCTTAGGTTGTTATGATGCAAGGATAGGAAGCCACCAGAAGAAAGTGCCACCAGAGTAGATTCTCAGGATCCCGTCCACAGGGTGGCAAGTCAGTAACAAGTCTATTGTTCCTGGACACACTTGGGGTTGTTGCAGAAGCCGTTTTCGGTTCCAAAAGATTCTGGCTCATGTGTCACCAAGGCAAGGTATCAGTAGATCTTGGATCCGATGCTCTGGGAACAACCAGCTCGATTCAAGTCCGGCAGCACCTTAGAGACCAACCAGATTTTCTGAGTCTGAGCTTTCGAGAGGCAATGATCCCTTTGTCAGATCTGAAGATGGGAGAGTTGACTCTCGAAAGCCCATACCCTTAAAATCTGGTTGGTCTCTGAGGTGCTGCCGGACTCGAATCTGGCTCTTCTACTGCAGACCAACATAGAGAGCCAGCGTGATGTAGTCAGCCACGCTGACTCCTTCTGGATTTTATTTTTAAATTTCGACAAGAACAGCTAGTTCACGTTCAGCTATATCTTGATGTTCATTCAGTTTTCGAGGTCGCGATGCCCCCCCCCCCCCGTTTTTGCACATTTCCAGGAGATTCTGTTTTGGCAGGACGGACCCTGCAAAGAAGGAGGCAAATCGGAGACATGGAAATGTCTTGTTAGGAAAAAACCAAAGGCCAATGTGAGTGCATGTTCCTGGAAGAAGAGGCAGATGAGGTGATGCTCTAATTAGGGCCTTGAGTCATATAGGCTCGGAGAAGAAGAATTTTCAGGAGTCCCTGAAAAAAGCCTGTTTTTCCTCTCTCCCGGAATGAAATCTAATCTTCCAATTTGCCCTTTGTTTTGCCAAAATTGTTGAAAAAGTAGGGCAAATTTCCCCAGAACTGAAGGTGCTATGGTAACGCATGGATACTTTACACTATGGTAGAGTTACCCGCTCCAGTAGGGAAATACGTGGAAATTTTGGGATCGGAGCCTGAGGAGGGTGGGGTTTGGGGAGGGGAGGGACTTCAATTGGGTATAATGCCATAGAGTCCACCTTCCAAGGTGGCCATTTTCTCCTGGTGAACTGATCTCTTTTGCCTGGAGATCAGTTATACTCCCAGGAGAGCTGCAGCCGCCACCTGGAGGTTGGCAACCCAACGCTACTGGACGCATTAACCCAAGCAGTACATCCTCCAAGTTGCTGGATCTAATGGCAATACTGGTTTAATATACACTTTGCTGAACCTCAGCTGCTAGATGGGCAGCTCTGGTCTGGCATAGCTGAATGCATCTCCCCGAACATCTATTAGCTGCCTGTCCCAGCATGGTGTAATGGTTAAGAGTGGTGGTTTGGAGCGGTGGACTCTGATCTGGAGAACCGGGTTTGATTCTCCGCTCCTCCACCTGAGCGGCGGAGGCTCATCTGGTGAACTGGATTTGTTTCCCCCACTCCTACACATGAAGCCAGCTAGGTGACCTTGGGCTAGTCACACTCTCTCAGTCCCACCTACAGGGTGTCTATTTTGGGGAAGGGAAGGGGATTGTAAGCCGGTTTGATTCTCCCTTAAGTGGTAGAGAAAGTCGGCATTTAAAGACCATCACTTCTTCTTATTATTATTGGCAACCCTAGGCCAAAGAGATGGGAGTGTAGGATCTTGCCCAGAGTGCCGAAAGAGGGTGGTCTGGTGGTCTTCTCTCAAACTTCCACCAGCCAGGCGACAGCAAATCTATCGCCTGCCTCGTCCCTCAGCTGTCAGCCGAGGAGGAAACCCGCCTGGAAGTCGGAAGCCTTCCCAAAAGGTTCATCCTGCTCCGCACTCGAGTGTCGTGGCCCGAAGGTCAGCAGCAGCAGCACAACAGGAAGCCGAGCGGCGTTGCTTCGCTTCCACGGCCGGGAACTGCGCAGACGGCCCTGCTGGGAACGCCGCGGCCACCCTGGCTTTCGCTCCCCTGGCTGGTCCTCCCGGCCGGGCCAGCGGTCAAGACACCCTCAATGGAAGCCAGACGGGAGCCAGAGAGCAGCTGCCATCCCCGGGCAGGAAGATGGTGTGAGGACACAGCCCACTTGGCATGGAGCTGAACCGTGAGTGCTGGGTGCAGGGGGGGCCCCCCAAAGGCCCAGGGGGGCTGGGATAGGGTTGCCAGCTGCGGCTTGGGAAATACCTGGAGATTTTGGGAAGGAGCCTAGAGAGGGTGGAGTTTGGGGAATGGAGGGACCGCGGCAAGGTATAATGCCATAGAATCCACCCTCCAAAGCTGCCATTTTCTCCAGGGGAACCGATCTCTGTCGTCAGCAGATCGCTTGTGATACCAGGAGATCTCAAGGCCTCACCTGGGGGTTGGCAACCCTATTCTGGGAAAAGGGATGCAGGATGCCTTTCCCCCTACTCCCAGGAATGTGAGGGCTGGCTGGGGGCAGAGGGAGGGTGGGGTTTGGGGAGGGGCGGGACCTCTGCGGAGTATAACACCATAGACTCCGCCCACTATCTCTATAACCTGGAGATCAATTGTAATTCCAGGCCCCACCTAGAGGTTGGTAACCCTATTCTCAGATGATGTTGCACGAGACTCCTTCCTAAAAATAAACATCCCTTCTTCTTTGGGAAACTTGGGGACTGCCTCCCTTATAGGGTTGCCAACCTCCAGGTGGTCCTGGAGAGAATAAAGGCTCAGTGCTGTATAGATGATGGAAAAGATCCAAACAGCACTACAAAGTAATCTTAGCAAGAAGTAAGTTTATCTAAGTGTAAAAGTGCAAAAAAGTGAAACTATATACAAAAGAAACACAAGCAACAATATCTATACAGTATGCAAAAACAGTCCAGCAAGATATACAATGTAACAGAAGAATCTGTCCAATAAATCACATAGGAACCATGTAACTGTCCATGAAAAACTTTCCTGTGCTTCAAGGTAGCTGGACACGAGATGTCAGAAAAGAGGACCACAGCATGGAGGTGCCAAGAAAAGGTGTCCGGACGAGTCGTCTAGATCATACACACGTTTCGCACGTGGCTTCATCAGCTAAGCATATCAGAAAGGTTTATAATAATCATGTCAATTTCAAAAAGGACCGAAAGGATTTCTATCAAGGTCTCCAAGGCTTAGCTGATGAAGCCATGTGCGAAAACGTGTGTATGATTTAGACGACTCGTCCGGACACCTTTTCTTGGCACCTCCATGCTGTGGTCCTCTTTTCTGACATCTCGTGTCCAGCTACCTTGAAGCACAGGAAAGTTTTTCATGGACAGTTACATGGTTCCTATGTGATTTATTGGACAAATTCTTCTGTTACATTGTATATCTTGCTGGACTGTTTTTGCTGGACTGTTTTTGCATACTGTATAGATATTGTTGCTTGTGTTTCTTTTGTATATAGTTTCACTTTTTTGCACTTTTGCACTTAGATAAACTTACTTCTTGCTAAGATTACTTTGTAGTGCTGTTTGGATCTTTTCCAACCTCCAGGTGGTGGCAGGAGATCCCCCGCTATTAAAACTGACCTCCAGGTGACAGAGACCAGTTCACCTGGAGAAAACGGCCGCTTTGGAAGGCGGGCTCTATTGCATTATACCCTGCTGAAGTCCTTCCCCATCTCCTGCCCTCCCCAGGCTCCACCCACAAATCTCCAGGAATTTCCTAACCCGGAGTTGGCAACCCATCTGAGAACCAAAATCATCAGAACTTTTTGTATTCATCTGCCAATATCTGCAGATTTCAGCAAGTAATTAAGTGATTAAAAGTCATACATTTAACAGCTTAATCAGGTGACAGTAAGAAGCAGGGAAAACATACTAGATGATGCCTGGATGGAATCCCATTTTGGAGCTGGAGGGACCTTCCAGAGAAGCAATCATAAAGCTGGACATTTTCCCCCTAGCATTTAACTTCTTTTCTAGCCTCTGAAAGGGCTGGCTCTGGTCACTCAGTGGTGAAGGACACTTCACATGCACTTTGCACATGCTCAAAGACCGTTTTACCAGTTCACAGAGGGCTAAGCCATAGCTCATATTGAACCATACTTATTTCTGATTGGGATGGGAGCAAAGCAGAAGATCAGGGGCAGACCCTAAGTGGGAAAGGGAACAAATGAGGCGACGGCAGTTTCCCGAATGTAGTTGGAAACCTGGTTGACTTTGTAAGGTCTGGAATCCATTTGCCTCCTGGTCTTTGTGGCCTTCCAGTGATCCTGTCCTACTCTGTTGTTAGACTTCCTTTTAGGGTTGCCAGCCTCCAGGTGTGGTCTGGAGGTTTCCCGGAATAACAACTGGTTTCCAGGCTACAGGGATCAGTTCCCCTGGAGAAAATGGCTGCTTTGGAGGGTACAGTCCATATGGCATTAAAGCAAGCCAAGATCCCTCCCCCTCAGGAGACTTCATCCTCATCCTTCTCGGGCTTGGCCTCCTTCCTACCCAGCACACTCTGGCGGGTGCCTAGGGTTGGCAGCTTCCGGGAAATAGCTGGAGACCCCCTGCTAATACAACTGATCTCCAGCCGACAGAGATCAGTTCCCCTGGAGAAAATGGCTGCTTTGGCAATTGGACTCTATGGCATCGAAATCCCTCCCCTCTCCAAACCCCACCCTTTTCAGGCTCCGCCCCCAAAACCTCCCGCCGGAGCCGAAAAGGGACCTGGCAACCCTATGTGAAAGACCTCTGCCTGAGACCCTGGAGAGCCGCTGCCCTAATCAGGCTGTGCCCCAAAAACCGCCCGCCGGTGGCGAAGAGGGACCTGGCAACCCTACGGGTGCCACAAACTCAGCCGCCTCCCTTCCTCCTCTCCCGCAGGGCTGCTGCTTTTCACCTCATTCTTGCTCCACGTCAGATGGTCCAGGATGAGTCCCGCACGGCTGATATGCGACAGGCGGCTGATCCAGAAATACATCACCGAAGCCACGGAGATGGAGGAACAACTGGTAAGTTTGGGGACGAGTAAGGAACATCCACTCACTCCATTCAGGTCACGTGTGGCATCCCAGGTAGCCTCTCCTTCTGCCAAGAGAGCCGGCTGTTCGTTTCTTTTTCGATTCTCTCCGGTCGGTGTGTTGTGGGAAGGTGGCCAACCCTGACCTTCCCAGGCCAAACTTCCCCATGCAAATCAGGGGTGCCAAACACCACGCTACACCGCCAGCGTGGTGTAGTGGTTAAGAGCGGTGGACTCTAATCAGGAGAACCAGGTTGGTTTCTTCCCTCTTCCACATGAAGCCAGTGGGGTAGGGTTGCCAGGTCCCTCTTTGCCACCGGCGGGAGGTTTTTGGGGCGGAGCCTGAGGAAGGCGGAGTTTGGGGAGGGGAGGGACTTCAATGCCATGGAGTCCAATTGTCAAAGCAGCCATTTTTTCCAGTTGAACTGATCTCTATCGGCTGGAGATCAGTTGTAATAGCAGGAGATCTCCAGCTAGTACCTGGAGGTTGGCAACCCTACAGTGGGGTGACCTTGGGCTAGTCACAGTTCTCTCTGAACTCTCTCAGCCCCACCTTTCTCACAAGGTGCCTGTTGTGGGGAGGGGAAGGGAAGGCGATTGTGCTCAAATAAGGCTGCCAGCCAACCAGATGAGCCTGGAGATCCCCCAGGATTACAATTGATATCCAGACTATAGAGATCAGTTCTCATGCAGAAGATGGCTGCTTTGGAGGGCAGGTTCTATGGCATTATACCCCACTGAGGTCCCTCCTCTCTTCAAACCCTGACCTCCCTAGGCTCTGCCAACAAATCTCCAGGAATTTCCCGACCCAGAGTTGGCAACCCCATGATCACGTATTAGTCGTTACTGAGCTGCATTCAGCAGGGCAACCGTGACAGTCTGGAGTAGAACAGCTCAATTTGACTCCGATAGCACCTTAGAGATCAACAAGATGATCAGGGTATGAGCTTTTGAGAGTCAAAGCTCTCTTGGTCCCCGAAAATCATGTTGGTCTCGAAGGTTTTACTAGACTCGAATCTTGGTTTTATATGGTGTATCGGGAGGGGGGGGCGGTGTCAAGTAGATCATGCAGGTCTAGGGTTGCCAGGTCTCTTCGCCACCGCCGGGAGGTTTTTTGGGTGAGGCCTGAGGAGGGTGGGGGTTTGGGGAGGGGAGGGACTTCATGCCATAGAATCCAATTGCCAATGTGGCCGTTTTCTCAGGGGAATTGATTTTCGTCACCTGGAGATCACTTGTAATAGCAGATCTCCAGCTAGTACCTGGAGGTTGGCAACCCTACGCACATCCCTTCTCTCAGTCCTTTTGGCCTCCTATCTCCACAGAGACAATGTGAAGAGCTTCCATGGCTCACGAAACCAGTGCAGCTTCCCTTCGTGGGCTTCACCCTCAGAGACTGGACGAGGAAGACAGTGAGTAAGGAACCAAGAACGAGGGCTGCGTGTTCAATACTTGTGGGGCGACGCCATGAGAAGAAGCTCATGTGTTATACTTATGGTTATCATGGTTAACACCAGAAGAACAAAGGGAAGTGCCGTGGCTCAGTGGTAGAGCCTCCGCTTGGCATGCAGAAGGCCCCACGTTCAATCCCTGGCATCTCCAGTTAAAGGGACTAGGAGAGTAGGAGATGTGAAAGACCCCTGAGACCCTGGAGAGACATGGAGAGGCCGTGGCTCAGTGGTAGAGCATCTGCTTGGCATGCAGAAGGTCCCAGGTTCAATCCCCGGCATCTCCAGTTAAAGGCACTAGGCATGCAGGTGATATGAAAGACCTTTCTCTGCCTGAGACCCTGGAGAGCCACTGCCAGTCTTAGTAGACAAGACTGACTTTGATGGACTAACCATAACCATTCAGCATAAGGCAGCTTCATGTGTTCTTGTGTTCATGGGTGTTGTAGAAAGGGGACAGACGTTATTTTTAGCGTAAAGCTTGAGTGCGGGGTTGCTAAAAAAGGTGATTAGGAATGGGCAAGATTGATTAGAAATTGGCATTGGTTAGAAATGGGAAAGATGCTCCTTTCCATAAAGCATGACTAGACATGGCTTAAGAGCTGTTAAGTCCATGGATTGGAGTTGCCAACCTCCAGGTGGGGCTTGGAGATCTCCCAGAACTACAACTCACCTCCAGGGTGGTATAGTGGTTATGAGTGGTGGACTCTAATCTGGAGAACCGGGTTGAATTCCCCACTCCTCCACATGAAGCCTGCTGGATGACCTTGGGCCAGTCACAATCTCTCTCAGCCCCAAATTGTGGAACTCCCTACCCCAGGATGTGGTGAAAGGTTTTAAGAAGGGAGTGGACATGTTCATGGAGGAGAGGGCTATCCATGGCTACTAGACAAAATGGATACTGGTCATGATGCATCCCTATGCTCTCCAGGATCAGAGGAGCATGCCTATTCTATTAGGTGGTGTGGAACGCAGGCGGGACAATGCTGCTGTAGCTGTCTTGCTTGTGGGCTTCCTAGAGGCACCTGGTTGGCCTTTGTGTGAACAGTCTGCTGGACTTGATGGACCTTGGTCTGATCCAGCAGGGCCCTTCTTATGTTCTTATGTGGTGATGGCTGCCAACTTGGAAGGCTTTAAGAGGGGAGTGGGCATGTTCATTGAGGAGAGGGCTATCCATGGCTACTGGTCAAAATGGATATTAGTCATGATGCATACTTATACTCTTCAGGATCAGAGGAGCATGCCTATTATATTAGGTGCAGTGGAACACAGGCGGGATGGTGCTGCTGCACTTGCCTTGTTAGTGGCTTCCTAGAGGCACCTGGTTGGCCACTGTGTGAACAGATTGCTGGGCTTGATGGCCCTTGATCTGATCCAGCATGGCCTTTCTTGTGTTCTTATGAGATTTCAAGCCACCACCTGGAGTTTGGCAACCCTACCTCCAAAGCAGCCATTTTCTCGGGGGTGGGGTGGGGGCTCACCTCTGTCCCGTGGAGATCAGTTGTAGGGTGGGGAGAACTTTGCTCTCTGTCTCCATTGACAGAATCCCCCAGCGCCTCTGTTCACGGACTCTCATTTCCCCTCAGAATCGGGCCAAAGGGCAGGAAGTCCTCCACGACCTGGGAAAGTTGGTGGATGGTGCTGCGGCCGCCCAAGATGAGCTGCGGCAGGGATGTGCCGCGGCGCCTCTGCAGCGGCTGTACGAGAGAAGCAGCTCCTTCCTCCTCCAGCTACGGAACTTTGGGTGGCAGGTGAGAGGGCCGGGCTGGGGGACGCAGCCAGCAGCTTCACAAGGTTAAACTGTGGAACTCCCTGCCCCAGGATGTGGTGATGGCTGCTGACTTGGAAGGCTTGAAGAGGGGAGTGGACGTGTTCACGGAGGAGAGGGGTATCCACAGTGACTAGTCAGATTTCCCTCTGATCCTGGGTTTCAGATTTGCTGTGGGGCCCATGGACACCTAAGCCTGTTCCTTTTCTCCCTTCCAGGAACAAGCTGGCAGCGAGCAGCCCGAAGGATCCTCCCAGGTCACTTCCGAAAGAAACCCGAGGAAGATCTTCCAGACGTACGCCCAGCTCATGCGAGGAAAGCTGCGCTTCCTTTTCCAGGATTTGTGGCGAGACTCTTGCAGCGGAGAAGCTCCCGGGGCTGCTTAAGCAGCCTGCCTGTCGGAGCACCTTGAGGGGCCGGCGGAAGACCCCGAGGGAGACGCAGGAGCTCCAGGGCGCCTTCTGCTGGCCAGGTGTGGAAGTGCAAGGCGGGCCGAGCCCCCAAAGCGGAAGGGGGGGCTCACAGGCCACGAGTAAAGCGGAGGGACAGAGAACCGGGCTGGTCCAAGAAACAGCAGAAGCTACCTATTTGTTTCAGCCACCAGCAGAATACACTTTGAGCTGAGCAAGTCTTGCTGCGCTCTCGGAAAGACCTTTTCGCTTAGGCTTGCCAGCTTTCGCGTGGGGCCTGGAGACCTCCCGAAATTGCAGCTGATCGCCAGACTACAGAGATTGGTTCCCCTGGGGGAAATGGCTGCTTTGGAGGGTGGATTATATGGCCATTATACCCAGCTGAGATCCCTCCCACTACCTTTCCCAGGCCCCGCCCCCAATTCTCCAGGGAGCTGGCAATAGGGTTGCCCACTTCCAGGGGGTGGCTGGAGATCTCCTGCTATTTCAACTGATCTCCAGGTGACAGAGATCAGTTCCCGTGGAGAAAATGGCTCCTTTCGAGGGAGAACTCCATGGCATTATACCCTGCTGTGGTCCCTCCCCTCCCTAACCCCACCCTCTCCAGGCTCCCCCTCCCCAAATCTCCTGGAATTTTTCAGCTCACAGTCGGCCACCTTGTTCACGTGCCGATTGGGAGTCTTCTGTGGTTGGGGTCGTGGCAGGGTTTTATATTATTTAGCTCCAATGCACTGTATGGGGCAGATGGACACTGTGGCCTCTCCTGCCGGTAATTCCCTGGGCAGAGTGGAAAGATTTGCTTCCCAGCAGAGAGATCCCCGCTGACCCTGAGACGTCTGCAAATCAGGAATAAACACACATGAAGCTGCCTTCTACTGAATCGGACCCTCGGTCCATCAAAGTCAGTATTGTCTACTCAGACCGGCAGCGGCTCTCCAGGGTCTCAGGCAGAGATCTTTCACATCACCTACTTGTCTGGTCTCTTTAACTGGAGATGCCGGGGACAGAACCTGGGACCTTTTGCATGCTAAGCCGATGCTCTACCACTGAGCCGTGGCCCCTCCCCTAAAGGAGGGAACAAGAAGAGTCCTTCTAATATCTCAGGGCTGCCAAGTGGATTTTCCAGGCTTGGCCCAATACTTGTGTTCAGCCTTCTCCCATGTACCTCCAAAGACTCTGTGGGCTGAGCATATGTCTGTCCTTCGTGGGAAGTTTCTAAGAAAGCATCATTTTGAACACATGAAGCTGCCTTATACTGAATCCTTGGTCCATCAAAGTCAGTATTGTCTACTCAGACCAGCAGCGGCTCTCCAGGGTCTCAGGCAGAGGTCTTTCGCATCACCTACTTGCCTAGTCCCTTTAAATGGAGATGCCGGGGATTGAACCTGGGACCTTCTGCATGCCAAGCAGATACTTACCACTGAACCATGGCTCCTCCCCATTCTCCCACCAACCACTCCCAATTTTCCCCTCCTATCTGAGGGCTGGACTGCATTGATCTGAACAGTCCGGTCACATCCGGGCCGCTCACCGGTCTCAAGATCGAAAAGTCAATACACTTCAGAGCCAAGAGATGACGGTATTTTGGTATTTGCTTTCCTGCAAGATTTTCACTGAGAGGAAATGTAGCCCCAGTTGAGTTTGAGGAGGGGAGGGCATTCCAATGGTATAAAGCATAACATACTTATGGGTATTTCCCAGGAGCATGGCCCCTCCAGGGACATGCCCCCAATTCCTGCAGTCCCTGCCAAAGGGATCCACTATTTTTTGGAAACAAACTGTGATTGCAAAGAACAAGTGACTTTTCTCAACAGACATCTTGCAAAATTATGTCTGGCTGCAGCAGAAGCATGTCTTGTATGTGTGGGGTCACACTGCCCCCATGTTTGGCAGCGTGGGTGCCTTGTACCCCACCCCCAAGCTGCAAGATCCCTCCTTGAAAAGGATAAGCAGGTATAGCTGTTTTCTAGAAAAGAGCAACAGTCCAGTAGCACCTTAAAGATTAACAAAAACTTCTGGTAGGGTATGAGCTTTTGTGAGTCACGGCTGTCCACTAGTTTTCTGCCCATTAGAGATGACCTTGCGGCCAGCCCTCACAAATCCTATGCCTTCTTGTGCCTCTGTTAACCCGATTCTTCCGTCTCCCCTGAGCTCAGCCCAGGTGAAATCCCCATGCATAAGGCAAAGTGAGGGACATGCAAGCTTGGTTTCTCTCACAGCCAATTACAAAGCAGCGTGTAAAGAGGCGGGGATTCAAATGCTTCCTGCGAGCTCTTTCTGAGCAGAAGAAAGGCTTTTTAAAACCGAGGATTGGATTTCTCCCTCTCATTTCAGATTGCTCAGGTTTTTTTGTTCTTAAAATGCTTTTTTAATGCAGCAATTGGTTTTTTTTGGGGGGGGGTTCCTCTCACAGTAAGCTCTACAAAGTAAGCCATTTACAAAGCAGCATTTCAAAGGGCGAGGACTTGATTTGAGCTTGGAGACTGCTGGTGCAGAGATTCCCAGCAGGAACGTGTATGTCCAGCGAGCAACGAAACTTAGGTAACACTCCCATGCATAAGCGACCTTTGTTAAGTCTTTAAGGTGCTACTGGACTCTTTCTCTTTTCTACTGCTAGACTTACACGGCTACCCATTGTGATCTATCTTCATAGCTGTCTTCAGAGACTGACTCAGATCCAGGGGAGGGTTAATAGGCACACAACCCTGTTAAACAGACACACACACCCCAACGACACCAATTCGAATTCAGTAATGGATGAAAGGCAGGCCTACATGGTATATAACAGTCAGTGTTGGGTTAGGATTTGGGAGATTGGAGTTAAGAGTCCCCGCTCAGCCAATGCATTCATTTGGTGACTTTGGACCAGCCCCTCTCCGCCTAAGCTACCTCACAGGGTTGTTGTGATGATACGTCGGAGGGAAAGAAGAACCACCCCAAGCTCCTTAAGAGCGGGATAAAAATGTCTTACGGACAAAAATGGACAGGACATGAATCATTCTGGGAGTTCATTGCGGTCACTGCCCGGACCAGCAGGGGGCAGCACAGAAGGATTGCTCGCCGCACATAAAATGGCACGGTGGTAATTAAAGATGACTTAAAACATGTCAAGACTTCTTCTTAAATATCAGGACATGAGGCTTTGTGAGCAAAATACATAGCAAGGTCACACACACATGCGGTAGCCTGCATGGTGTAGTTGTTAAGAGCGGTGGTTTGGAGCGGTGGACTCTGATCTGGAGAACCGGGTTTGATTCTCCCCCTCCTCCACATGAGCGGCGGAGGCTAATCTGGTGAACAGGGTTGGTTTCCCCACTCCTATACATGAAGCCAGCTGGGTGACCTTGGGCTAGTCACAGCTCTCTCAGCCCCACCTACCTCACCAGGTGTCTGTTGTGGGGAGAGGAAGGGAAGGCGATTGTGAGCCGGTTTGATACTTCCTTAAATGGTAGAGAAAGTTGGCATATAAAAACCAACTCTTCATCATCATCATCATCAGGGAAATACCAGCTGGAGAAAGGTTAACCCCCTCCCCAAAGTTGCTGCATCAATCAAATCTGAAGCGCCCCCCCCCCCCCCGGTACCAGTTTTTTAAAAATGAATACAAGAGATTACATTCAGGGGAAACAAGACCAGGAAGGAGAACCAGTTATGGGGAAAAAAACCCTTTGTTTAATAAAAGTAACAAAACCACAATTCAACATCTTGAGATTCCCGTCCTGCAGCCAACGCAAAATCCAACCCCCCCCTCACTTGAAATGTCCGGGGTGACTGGCGGTTCCTTTGCTAGAGTAGCATATCCATTTGCAGAAGAGACTGTTTCCTTCCATTCCTTCTGCTGGGGAACCCCCAGTCTGTCCCCGTGCTGCTCCGAGGGTCCATTGACCCCCTGTACATTTTTCAGGGGGCCGAAACAGGAGGGGAACGTGGAAAAGCCCTGCTCCGTGAAGCCTGTGGATGGGCGGATACCCGTTGGTGGTTTTTTGGGGAGCGGGGGCTGGCCCTGTGGAACAGGGAAGTACTTCCTTATAGCTGCTGATCAGAGGTCGCTGAAGGCAGGCCAGATGGCAAGATCCCTCCCCGCTTAAAAAAATATTCCACGGATTGTTTTAGAAAGGCAATGGAAGGAGGGAGAAGTCTGCAAACCTTGTTGGGGAGCAGGCAGGATGGCGGATGGGGGGAGGTGATGCTAATTTGCATAGCCCCACCCACGGGACAAGTGGGAGGAGCAACCCTTCTCAGGAAGTCCTCCTTCACACAAGAAGCCGTGCCCGTTCGAGGTTTTCATGGCAAAAAGGAGAAAGGGACAACCACGGTGGGGGGGGGGGAGAGGCTTTGCGTCTCAATCCCGCCTGCCCCCTCAGCTAGTACAGCTACCTCTACGCGAGAGGCAACCAAGCCGTCCTGCCCCACCAAGTCCGAGTGGTTCCCCCCCTCCCCATAAGATGGCTAGAAGGCGAGTTTCTTCATCAGGAGATAAACCCGGGAATCCACTTCGAAGCCGTGCAGGTTGTTGGCGTCGCCCTGGAGCCGCATGAGCAGGCCGCCGTAGGACACGTAGGCGGAACTGGAGGAGAGAGGCAGAGGGGATAGGAGGGACGGCACCAGTGAGAGGGACAGGGCCCCGGCATGGGGATCCTGCCTCGTGCCGAGAAGCCACCGGCACCAGCTATCCCCGACGCCGAGGGCAGGGACTGTTCCCAAAGCCTGTGACCCGAGACCCTTTCAGGCGGAGAGGCCAAGGGTGGAACCGGGGACCTCCTGAAGGTGTAGCTCAGCTCAAAGCGGCTGCTTCTGCACAGGGAACCTTCCGCTCACTGGCTGTCACTCATAAGAGTGATCCGGCAACACTGAGTTAGGGACAGGAGCCAGAAACGCAAACGAACTCCAATGCTCTTTGATCCAAGGGGGCCAGAATGCTGACCACCCCACACTCGCCTCTCCCTCCCTCTTTATAGCCACTTGCTGCTAGATTCGGTTTTCCTCCCCCCCCCACCCCTTAAGCTACACTGCCAGTAAAGACAGGAGAAGCTGCCTTATACTGAATATATACTGAAGTCCTCTTATGGATTGAGAGCTGGCTGAAAAATAGGAAGCAGAAAGTAGGAATCAATGGTCAGTTCTCCCAATGGCGGGATGTGAGCAGTGGGGTGCCTCAGGGATCTGTGTTGGGACCGGTGCTTTTCAACCTGTTCATCAATGACCTGGAGTTGGAGGTGAACAGTAAAGTAGCCAAGTTTGCAGATGACACCAAATTATTTAGGGTGGTTAAAACAAAATTAGACTGTGAAGAGCTCCAGAAGGATCTCTGCATACTGGAAGAATGGGCATTAAAATGGCAAATGAGATTCAATGTGAGTAAGCGTAAAGTGATGCATATTGGGGCAAAAAATCCCAACTTCACATATACACTGATGGGATCTGTGCTGGCAGCGACAGACCAAGAAAGGGATCTTGGGGTGGTAGTGGATAGCTCAATGAAGATGTCAACCCAGTGTGCAGCTGCTGTAAAAAAGGCAAATTCCATGCTGCCCATAATTAGACGAGGAATCGAGAATAAAACTGCTGACATCATACTGCCCTTGTACAAATCTATGGTGAGACCACACTTGGAATACTGTGTACAGTTGTGGTCACCACACCTAAAAAAGGATATTACAGAGCTTGAGAAGGTACAGAAAAGAGCAACCAAAATGATTAGGGGACTAGAGCAACTGTCCTATGGGGAGCGGTTAGGACGCTTAGGGCTGTTTAGCTTGGAAAGAAGGTGGCTGGGGGAGACATGATAGAGGTCTATAAAATTATGCATGGTTTGGAGAGAGTGGACAGGGAGACGTTTTTCTCCCTCTCCCATAATACTAGAACACGGGGTCATCTGCTGAAGCTGGAGGGTGAGAGATTCAAAACAGATAAAAGGAAGTATTTTTTCACACAACGCTTAGTTAAATTGTGGAACTCCCTGCCCCAGAATGTGGTGATGGCTGCCAGCTTGGAGGGCTTTAGGAGGGGAGTGGACATGTTCATGGAGGAAAGGGGTATTCATGGCTATTAGTTGGAATGGATGCTGGTCATGCTGCATACCTTTTCTCTCTAGTATCAGAGGAGCATGCCTATTATTTTGGGTGCGATGGAACACGGGCAGGATGGTGCTGCTGCACTCGTCTTGTTAGTGGCTTCCTAGAGGCACCTGGTTGGCCACTGTGAGCAGACTGCTGGACTTGATGGGTCTTGGTCTGATCCAGCAGGGCCTTTCTTATGTTCTTATGAATCAGTCCATTTAAGTCAGTATTGTCCACGCCGACTGGCAGTTGCTCTCGAGGGTCTCAGGCGGAGGTCTTTCACCTCACCTACTTGCCTGATCCTTTTAACTGGAGATGCCGGGGATTGAACCTGGGACCTTCTACAGGTCGAGCGGATGCTTTACCACTGAGCCACAACCCGTTCATTGGTCCAGCAAGGTGAGTAATGTCTACTCAGACTGGCAGCAACTCTCCAGGGTCTCATGCAGAGGTCTTCCACGTCACCTACTGCCTGGTCCTTTTAACTGGAGATGCTGGGGGTTGAACCTGGGACCTCCTGCATGCCAAGCAGATGCTCCGCCCACTGGGCAACAGCCCCTCTCCAAAACTCATGAAGCTGCCTTGTACTGAATTCGACCATTGGCCCATCAAGTTCAGCGTTGTCTACTCAGACCGGCAGTGGTCCTCCAGGGTTTCAGGCAAAGAGGCCTTTCACACCACGTCCTATCTGGTCCTTTTAATGGAGATGCTGGGAGTTGAACCTGGGACCTTCTGTGTGCCAAGCAGAGGTTCTTCCACTGAGCCGCAGCCCCTCTCCCACTAATCTTCCACCCCTTCCGCAAATTTTTTAACATCTCACAAAACTCAGAATCTGCCTGTCTAGTATACATCTGTATCCCTCCTGTCCTCCAAAAAGCTCCAGATGCATAATTTGTTCCGTCTTCCCATTTTTTTATCCACCCAACAACAACCCTGTGAGGGATGCATATGTTGTTCTGTCTTCCCGGTTTTTTATCCACGCAACAACCCTGTGGGGGAAGTAGACAGCAGGAGTGGGTTTCCTGGCAGAGTGGGGATTTGCACCTGGTCTCCCAGATGCCCCGTGGCGCAGAGTGGTAAGCTGCAGTCCAAGCTCTGCTTACGACCTGAGTTCGATCCTGATGGAAGTCGGTTTCAGGTAGCCGGCTCAAGGTGGACTCAGCCTTCCACCCTTCCGAGGTCAGTAAAAATGAGTACCCAGCTTGCTGGGGGTAAAGGGAAGATGACTGGGGAAGGCAATGGCAATCCATCCCATAAACATAGTCTGCCTAGTAAATGTCGGGATGTGACGTCACCCCATGGGTCAGTAATGACCTGGTGCTTGCACAGGGGACTACCTTTACCTTATTTGTACCTCCCAGATGAGCTTTATCCAACTCTATAACTGCTACACCACACTGTCTCATTAATACTCAACTAATGTATGCAAAACACGTCCAGTAACTAATTCCAAGAACAGACTCGGTAGTTCTTCGGAACAGAACTCGAATCCAGCGGCACCTTAAAGACTGACACGACTTTCCAGGGTATGAGCTTCTGCGAGTTGAAGCTCATGTTGTCAGAATTCTTTGGGTCGAAGTTTAGTTTTCTTTTCCAGAGGAATGATAGCTCCGCAATAGGGCGCATGCATGCCTAATGTCCCAAAGGACAATCAATTAAGAGGAAAGATCGCTGTGCTTGATCTTGGAGAGTCACTGCCAATCGGAGTAGACCATTTTCTAGCAGTTAGAGCGGTTCCTCAGTGGAACAGGCTTCCTCGGGAGGTGGTGACCTCCCCGTCCCTGGAGGCTTTTAAGCAGAGGCTAGATGGGCATCTGTCAGTAATGCTGATTCTGTGACCTTAGGCAGTTCATGAGAGGGAGGGCATCTTGGCCATCTTCTGAGCATGGAGTAGGGGTCACTGGGGGAGATAGTTGTGAATTTCCTGCGTTGTGCAGGGGGTTGGACTAGATGACCCTGGTGGTCCCTTCCAACACTATGATTCTATGCTAGCTTAAATGGGTCAACCATTTGGCTCGGTTTAAAGCCCACTAGTATGGTAAAGTTCAGGGGACATCAGAGGGAGGCCATGCGCGCTTTCCCAGTTCAATCCAATTCCTGGGATCTCCCAACATATCGGAACTATATATCGGTGTGAGACACTTACAGTCGCGTGGCTGCCTCCGTGGAAGTCTCGTCCCCCTCGATCCTGTAGACCTTCCCGTACATCACGTACTCAAACTGGTCAGCCCTGTGAGCGGAAAGGACATTATGGGGCAGGATTGGTGGGGGTGGAAAGTGCTGTCGAGTTGCAGCCCATTTACGGCAACTTACGGTTTTCAAGAGGCGTTCAGAGGCGGTTTGCCATTGCCTGCCTCTGCACAGCTTGATTCGAGTCCGGTCTCACCTTAGAGACCAACAAGATTTTTGGGGTATAAGCTTTCGAGAGCTTTGACTCTTAGCAGCTTACATCCCAAAAATCTTGTTGGTCTCTAAGGTGTGACTGGACTTGACTCGAGCTGTTCTATGCCAGACCAACATGGGTACTCTCCAAAACTAGCAACCTTGCACTTCCTTGGTGGTCTCCCATCTATGTACTAACTAGGGCTGATCCCTCCAAAACTACCTCTGCGTAGCAACCCTGGACTTCCTTGATGGTCTCCCATCCAAGTAGTAACTAGGGCTGCTCCTTTCAAAAGCACCTCTGCATAGCAAACTTGGACTTCCTTGATGGTCTCCCATCCAAGCTCTAACTACCACTGCAGAGCAACCCTCGACTTCCTTGGTGGTCTCCCATCCAAGTACTACCCAGACCTCAACCCCTCCTTCACTTCCAAGAACTGATGAAATCCGTCTAGCCTGGGCCATCCAGGTCAGGGCTAAGATAGCACTAGGTGGATTATTTTTTAAAAGCATTATTCTCTTTAAAATTGTGTATTTTCCCTATCATTACAACCTGGGCACCTGTTACGATTCTTTGTTTCTGGAAAATGACTTTGGCATTCTATCGTAACTGAAATACACATTCATTCTGCCGCACGCGGGGTTTCGGTGGAGCCCGGCCCTCAATTCACCTGTTTGAGTGTGACAAGGGACCTTTCCCATCGTGGCCCCGACCTGGTGGAATGCTTTGTCTGAGGAGACGTGTGCCCTGCGGGACTTGTCTGCATTCTGCAGGGTGGGTAAGAGTTATTCCACCAGGCATTCCACTAACATAATTATGCTGAACTCTACCATCAACACAGTTGATTTTTTAATGCCAAAAACGTTAGTTTGCTGCTGAGTTTTTAAATGGGATTTTATTGAAATTATGGCTTTATTATTGTCACTTTTTCTGGTATGTTGTTAGCCGCCCTGAGCCCCAGTCAGGGGGAGGGGAGGGATTAAAAAAAAATTCAAATAAATAAACAAAGAAATCATATAATCATAGAGTTGGAAGGGCCCACCAGGGTCATCTAGTCAAACACCCTGCACAATGCAGGACATTCACAGCTACCTCCGTCCCCCACACCCTGAGTGACCTCTACTCCATGCCGAGAAGATGGCCAAGGTGCCCTCCCTCTCATCATCTGCTTAAGGTCATAGGATCAGCATTGCTGACCGATGGCCATCTAACCTCTTCTTAAAAACCTCCAGTGAAGGAGCGCTTACCACCTCCCGAGGAAGCCTGTTCCACTGAGGAACTGCTCTGTTAGAAAATTCTTCCTAATGTCTAGATCAGTGATGGTGAACCTTTTAGAGACCGAGTGCCCAAACTGCAACCCAAAACCCACTTATTTATCGCAAAGTGCCAACACGGCAATTTAACCTGAATACTGAGGTTTTGGAACAGTTTTCTCCTGGGAAAAACGCACTGTGCTTGTAAGGAGTATGCCCTGGGGATACGGTTGCTAACTCCAGGCCGGGAAATTCCTGGAGATCTGGGGGACAGTGGAGTTTGGGGAGGGATTTCAGAGGGGTATAATGCCATAGAGTCCACCCTCCAAAGCTGCCATTTTCTCCAGGGGAACTGATCTGTGTAGAGCGGCGGTCAGTTGTAATCCTGGGAGATTCCCAGGCCCCAACTGGAGGCTGGCAATCGTGTGTGTGTGTGTGTGTTAAGTGCCTATGAATCAAAGTCCTCCAAAAAGTCCTGTCTTTGGCAATCGTACCAGGGGAGGAATCCCTGCGACAGTGGAAAAGCAAGGCAACATCGCCATGTTACCTCAGGATCGCCAACTTACTGCAGCCTCAGGGAAGTTGGCCAGGCCACGCAAGCAGCAGCAGTTCTGGGTGAGAAGCGAGGGTGGAGGTTGCCCCGGCGGGACTCCTCCGAGGGTAGGGCCGGGGGTGGCGCAGGCAGCCGGAGCCAGCTCCAGTCTCGCTGCAGCTCGCACCGTGCGGGACAGACACTGGCGGCGCAAAGCAGGAGCGGTGCAGCGGCTCCCGCTCGAGGAGAGCCCGGACACGCCACCAGCCATCCCGGGTGGGCCCGGCACCTGGGGGCAGCCACAGTAAGGTCGCCCTACACCGCCGAGGGGGAGAGAGAGGGAAGCTCGCAGGCGCGACGGCGAGAGGACCCGGGGAGCTCAACTTTCTCTCCCCCACATCTCCCCTTGTGGCTCCCAAAAGAAGGAGAGAGGCTGCCCGGTGCAAGAGCCGGGGCTGTGGGCAGGGGTCGCCACCATGAGGCAGTTTGGGGGATCTCTCCTGCTGCTGCTGCTGGGGCTGCTTTTCTGTGCTGGGGCGACGGAGAGCGTGCCCTCTCTGGCATGCGCGCCATAGGTTCGCCACCACTGGTCTAGATGGACATCAAAAACCACAAATGTGCTGAATTTGCCTATTCCAAATTTCAAGCATTTTGAGCACAGAATATGCGGCTTAGTACAGATTCTCTGATCACGCAAGCTCCTCTTTTTCAACAAGCTTACATTTTGTGGCCCAGGGGATTCTTCTTGCCTCTCACAGCTGCCTCAAGAGGCTTCCCCAGACAAAGCAGCACACACCTGACAAAGTAAACCACCAGGACCCTTCTAGGTCACCCACTGTGGTCCAGGAGTATCTACAGATGTGGAGCGACCGTAGGGCAGGGGTGTCGAACTCATTAGGGCCGGATATGACATAAATGTCACTTGGTGACTCAGCTCCAGCTCCCTCGTGTGGAATCATCTTTGTATTACCTGGAGGGTCGGTCATCGGTGGGGTTGTACTCCCCGTCGTCCAAGGTCCCGTCTTCGTACAAGGTACTGGCGATCACAAGGCGGAATTTGTCACCTGCGGCGGAGAAGAGAATGAGGAGTCACGGGCGAGCACCAGCTCGGACCGGCTGGCCTCTCTGTGGCTACTGAGGGCCCAAGTCAGACCAAAGGAAGTGTGCAGAGATCAAAAACGATGTGTACAGAATCGAGCGGGTGCAAAGAAGAGCGATGAGGATGATCAGGGGCCTGGAGGCCAAGCCCTATGAGGGAAGGCTGAGGGAGTTGGAATGTTTAGTCTGAAGGAGGTTGAGGGGGAACAGGATTGCTCTCTTTAAGTATTTGAAGGGCTGCCACTTAGAGGAGAGCAGGGAGCTGTTCCTGTTGGCAGCAGAGGATAGGACTCGCAATAATGGGCTTAAATTGAGGGCAGAAAGCTACCAGTTGGATATTACGAAAATTTCACAGTAAGAGTTGTTCGACAGTGGAATCAGCTGCCTAGGGAGGTGGTGAGCTCCCCCTCACTGGCAGTCTTTAAGCAGAGGCTGGACAAGCACTTGTTAGGGATGCTCCAGGCTGATCCTGCATTGAGCAGGGGGTTGGACTAGATGGCCTGTGTGGCCCCTTCCAACTCATTGATTCTATAGAAAACTAGCAACCTGAGTATTTTAGAGTTATTCCACCAGGTCTACAATTGAGGGCAGCCGCGGATGTCATCAGTGTTGGCCTCCAGACCCCCTCCTTATCTGTATGTGTTTATGAGCTAAGAGGGGGTTGTTTGCTGGCTGTGCTCTCAGCCAGTACTGTGTTTTTAGTGCCATCTGATGTTTCAGATTATGTTTTAGAACTGTATAGTTTTTAAAAATCTTTTTTACAAGTATTATGATTTGTATGTCGATTTTACTCACTCTGAGCCTGCCTTTGGCCGGGGAGGGCAGGTTAGAAATCGAAATAATAAATAACGCTGAAATGATTTAAGGTGCTGCTGAGGCTTGTTGAAAATGGTCAACACGCTGTCCTAAGCAAGGAGTCTTTCGCTAGATCCAGCAAGAAAAAGACAAGCGGTTCAATTATGAAAAAGGAGGAAGTGGGAAACCTCAGCGGCATCCGGGATGATGCCCGACAAAGGTGTGCATTGGGCACAGAGCATAGATTAAGGGAGACTATTTGGTTTGGGTACACATAGTACAGGGGCTGCTGTCCCAGCCGGCTGCTATAGCCTCACCCACTTACCCAGGTCGACAGGATAGATTTGTACATTCACATCCAGGATCAGGTCCATCTTAAAGGATTCGCTCTCACAGTGGAGTCGGGAAACTGTGAAAAGATCAACGGGGTGTCAGCAAGAGGAGGACAGAGGCACGGCAGGTTATGAAATGCTGGAGCTCTTAGCTGATTCAAAGAAAAGGGCAGGGGGAGTTCAGGGGTTGGACAATACAGAATGCAAGTTGAATCCCTAGCACAGAAGTCAGGGGAAGGGGAGCTGAAGCTATATGCTGGTTCTCTGAATCAAGGTCTGGAGAACTGACAAATGGGACATCGATGTGTTCAGCGTGGGGTAGTGGTTAAGAGAGGCGGACTCTAATCTGGAGAACTGGGTTTGATTCCCCACTCCTCCAAATGAAGGCCGCTGGGTGACCTTGAGCTAGTCACAGTTCTCTCTGAACTCTCTCAGCCTCACCTACCTCACAAGGTGTCTGTTGTGGGGAGGGGAAGGGAAGGAGATTGTAAACCGGTTTGATTCTCCTTAAAAGGTAGAGAAAATCGGCATATAAAAACCAACTCTTCTTCTTCTTGTGATAGTTTTTGAGACAGAAAGCAATTATTAACACCTCTAGTACCTGTCAGAATTTTTCATTGGAATTGCTCAATACTGTACAGCTTCAAAGAAGCAGCAGATACACCAGCTTTTACATTCCGGAGTGGATAACGATTACATTAATTTTATTTACAACAGGGACCCAAAGTCGTTTACTCCAGCTTCCTCTTCATTTTAACCTCACAACAACCCTGTGAGGTAGGTTAGGCTGAGAATGCATGACTAGCCCAAGGCCACCCAGCAAGGTGCCATGGCTGGGGGTGGGGGGAGGAACTGAAACCTGGGTCTCCCAAATTCTATCACACAAAGCACTGCGTGTGTGTAAAGTGCTGTCAAGTCGCAGCCGACCCCTAATGGGGTTTTCAAGGCAAGAGACAAACAGAGGTCCAAACCACTGCTCTTAACCACTATACCACGCTGACACTGAACAACGACAATGGCTGTTACCGCACTAGGTATTCCTAGTGATATATCAAGAGTTCGGAAATGTTATAAAAAACATCTCTTTAAAAGGGTTTTTGGATGCCATGGCTAAAAAATGGTTGGAAGACGTCTTTACAACTAAAAGGGCCAAACAAAGTGCGAACAGTATTTTTTATAACATTTCCAAACTCTTAATACATCGCTGGGAATACCTAGTGCGGTAACAGCCAATCATTTACAACTTGGGTTTCTGTTTCCTCGCGGGAAAATCCAAATTTGAACGCTAAGGCGCAACCATAATGAAATGTCCAAACGCTGCGTAGATGCAACTTGCCCCTGCTGTGAGAGTTGCGAGCCTACCTCACGGGGCTGTTGTGAACACTAAACGGCCGAGGCGGAGAAAACCCGACCACGCTCCCAACTCCTGAGAGGAAAAGCGGGAGAAACGAATAAGTCACAGCCACGAACAACGGAGTCCGCTGGACTTTCCCTGTCACACTCTCTCTCAGTAGTAGAAAAGAGCAAGAGTCCAGTAGCACCTTAAAGACTAACAAAAATATTTTCTGGTAGGGGATGAGCTTTCGTGAGCCACAGCTCACTTCTTCAGATCTGCAGTAGTAGAAAAGGGCAAGAGTCCAGTAGCACCTTAAAGACTAACAAAAATATTTTCTGGTAGGGTATGAGCTTTCGTGAGCCGCAGCTCCCTTCTTCAGATCTGCAGTAGCAGAAAAGAGCAAGAGTCCAGTCGCACCTTAAAGACTAACAAAAATATTTTCTGGCAGGGGATGAGCTTTCCTGAGCCACAGCTCCCTTCTTCAGATCTGCAGTAGTAGAAAACAGCAAGAGTCCAGTCGCACCTTACAGACTAACAAAAATATTTTCTGGCAGGGGATGAGCTTTCGTGAGCCACAGCTCACTTCTTCAGATACAGCTAGAATGTGAATCCATCCGTCTTTAAGTGGAGGACGAGAGTGAATTCAGGCAAGCATTAGTATGTAAATGTGAACAGTATGTCAATGTGAATAGCAGGCGTGATGGGATGAGGTGTGGGAAGCAGAAGAGTCTGTGATGTCCAGGGGAGAGATGGGTGTGGAGAAATCAGCCTTGGTTATGAGCCATGAATGCAAGGTCTTTATTCAGCCCAGGTAAATGCATTGACTTTAGTTTGAGATTGTGAATCTCTCTCTCTCTCTCTCTCTTACCCCTGTCGAACTTCTTGCCCTCGGGGTCGATGTCCTTCACGTCGAAAATGTCCTCGAAAAGGATGCCGGCCATGGCGAAGCGGGACAAAAGCGGAGCCGGAGCAACGACGCCAACCCGCTCCCGGCCGCCCCCCGACTCCGCTCGCTACAGAGTCCCATGTGCGGCACGCGGAGGGGAAGGGGCCGGTTCTTCCGGCGCGGGCGCTCGCAGATGACGTCACGCGACCGAAGCGAAGACGGCCACGTTTGTGTTGGGCGCGGGGCGTTGACCGCGCCTAAAGGGAAGAAGGGCAAGTCGAGAGGGGCTCCGTTGCGCATGCGCACACGGCTGCGCGGCAGTCCCACGGAGATTATTCTCATTAAAGGACGGGTTAAATAGTCGGTGGGGAAAGAGGGAGAGTCCCGGCGCGCTCAAAAGCTTGCTTGACTCTGTTGCGACTTTTCAGTTGATGCCAATACAGATATTTTATTTATTTGCGTTATTTATCATTGCGCCTCTCATTGCATCGTTTGCGACTTTCTTATTGAGACTGGAGGCGGTCCGCATGCTAAATCAATGCGGTCAGTAGTACGAGACCTCTAATAAGCAATGCAATAGGACTAGGATTACAACCCCCGCCCTGCAACCTAGCACAAGTATTATACAGGGTATGTTAAATAATGCTGCAGTCAGTAGTATGAGACCTCTAATAAGCAATGTAATAGGACTAGGATTACAACCCCCGCCCTGCAACCTAGCACAAGTATTATACAGGGTATGTTAAATAATGCTGCAGTCAGTAGTATGAGACATCTAATAAGCAATGTAATAGGACTAGGATTACAACCCTTCCCCCCCACCCCCTCAACCTAGCACAAGTATTATACAGGGTATGTTAAATAATGCTGCAGTCAGTAGTATGAGACATCTAATAAGCAATGTAATAGGACTAGGATTACAACAACCCCCTGCAACCTAGCACAAGTATTATACAGGGTACGTTACATAATGCTGCAGGACTGTTGCTTTTTGGAGTTTCCCCAGTAGGACCAACACAGCTCTTTGCAAATTTCTACACATGAACACACATGAAGCTGCATTATAATGAATCAGACCATGGGCCCATCAGAGTCAGGATTGTCTACGCAGACTTGGGGCCTTCTGCATGCTCAGCAAATGCTCTACCGCCTTGTCGGCCTCACGTGTTGCTGAATTTGTCTGTTGGTTTTGCAGTTCAGGTACATGAAAGAAGTCAACGTGCCCCAAAGGAAAACTCAGTTCTGTTGTTTTCAGGAATACCCTGACAATTTTGCAGCTGCAGGGGAGACCTTGGAAAGTCTAGGGGGAAACGGTGGAGGGGAAGAAACTGTCCCACGGGGCCACTTGAGGGCCTTAATATCGCTTTGTCCTTACTTTCAAGCAGGTTATCCCATATTATGTGCACAACAACCCTATCAGGTGTATTAGGCTGTGTTGTCACTTAGGATTGATTCCAGAGTTACCTAGTGAGCTTCACATCAGGGATTTGAATCAAGGGTCTCCTTGTTTGAACTGGATCTCATGAAGTGTTCCAGATACAGTTGCCAACTCCAGCCTGGAAAATTCCTGGAGATTTGGGAGCAGAGCCTGAGGGGAGAGGGGGGAATTTGGAGAGGGCTTTCATCATGAACCCATGCTATACCTTATGCTCTGAAGTTGCCATTCTTTCTCCAGGGGAACTGATCCCTGCAGTCTGAAAATCAGATGCAATTCCGGGAGATCTCCAGGCCTCCCCTGGAGGCTGGCGACCCTCAGGACCTGAAAGCTTGCAGAGGGATTTGCGCGCGTTTGGCTGCTTTTGGTCAAAGGTCTGCTTGAGGTGGCTTTGTTTTTCGCATTGCATTTTGCTTTATTTATTTTCAGATTTGTAGACCGCCCTCCCCAGCAAGCCGGGTCAGGGCGGGTAACATCCATTTTAAAACCAACAATGACATAATCACACATTATTAATCCTAATCATAACACCAATGCTCAAAGTTTAACTGAAACTGAACCACTAATCGAAAATGGCGCCCAAACCCTCTTTTGCTGTAAGAGCCCCCGCAGATGGCTGCCCCTCAATCATATCATTTCATACATATGAAAGGGGAGGCCAGTATATATGCTATTTGCTGCTGCTCTCAGTTATAGGCCTGGTGGGAAAAACATTTATTTATTTATCTATTAGACTTATAACCCGCCCTCCCCAGCAAGCTGGCTCAGGGTGGGTAACATCATTTAAAAGTACAACAAGCAATATATATAATCCATAATAAAAACAACAGTAAAATTCTAAAACCTAACATAATGGTGCACCACGTCTAAAAAAGCTGTAGGCACCATACAGGTGGCAACCCTTCACTTTGGATCATTCCCATTCAAGGGAGGGAAGGGGGGGAGACCAATAAAGATGGTATAGATCAAAGCTTCTTAAATTGTGGGGCACGACCCTATATGGGGCCTCGTAACTGAATGTGGGCATCGCAAAAAATTTGGCAACAGTAAATAGTAAAATTATATGTACACCAAAGAATTGTTTTAAAATAAAATTCTTTATGATTTATTATCAGTAAATGTTGGATTTGTATACCTATAAACCTATAGACCCGGGGTCGCATAAAAATTTCTCGGGCAAAAAGGGGTCGCAAGTGGAAAACGTTTACGAAGACCTGGTATAGATAACATAAGCTGATATTAGGCGGCTGTCCTCAGTTGTAGGCTTGCAGGCCTTGTGGAAATTTTTTTTATTATTTTTCAAACTAATTTACATTCTATTATATCATTCCATACAGTATATACTGTAAACAATTTCTACCTTATCATTAAACACACATATATAGTTGACTTCCCCTCTCCCCGCCTCTGTCCATTGGATATTCTTGTTTCTCTCTTTGTATTTAATGTCTAATTCATTGTAATAAACCATCTTTATCATTATCTTAAACTCTACTTTTCAATGGTTCTTGTAGGTTATCCGGGCTGTGTAACCGTGGTCTCGGTATTTTCTTTCCTGACGTTTCGCCAGCAGCTGTGGCAGGCATCTTCAGAGGAGTAACACTGAAGGACAGTCTCTCTCAGTGTCAAGTGCACTGAGAGACACTGTCCTTCAGTGTTACTCCTCTGAAGATGCCTGCCACAGCTGCTGGCGAAACGTCAGGAAAGAAAATACCGAGACCACGGTTACACAGCCCGGATAACCTACGAGAACCAATATCCCTTAATGTTTCCCAAATTAAGTTCATTTACACAGTATGTTGTCCATGTCTCCCATTCTGCCACAAATTCAGCATTTCCTTTTTTGATTTATTAATGCAGTCAGTTTTGACATTTCAGCCAGTTCCATCATTTTATCTATCCCAGCGGTCTTATCTGCTATGGCCCTGCGGAAATCTGGAAGGTCCCGCAGGGCCCAGATGTTCCCCTGCAGAACATCCCACCTAGGCGGCAGTTGACACCTGCAGTCCGAACGGGGCGGAGATTCTCTGATCTGGCGTTGTCTGTGGGGGGCGGGGCCAGCGCTGGCCCCGCCTTCCCCGGCGGGGAGGCGCGTCCTGATTGGCCGCCCCGCGTTCCACCTCCCCGCAGCCAGGTGAGCGGCTGGGGAAGAGGAGGCTGGGGAAGCGGCTGGGGAAGAGGAGGCGCGCAGAGGAGCCGGGATGCGGCCGCTATTGGCCGCCGGCGAGCGCGGACCCGCTCCCGCAGCCGGCCTTTGAAGTCTGTCTCCGGGCCTTTGATCTTCGGCCCCGCCCCTCCCTTCCCGGGGGGAAGGGGGAGACCCCCGACGCCGGGTGCATGGATTACCAGCGGAAGAAGAAGCTGACCAACTTCACCATCGGTCTGCTGTTCTTGGCCGGGGGCATCGAATATGGTGGGTACCCTGCCTAGAGCGGGCACTCCTGGGCATCCGGCATGCTTTTAATGCTCAATGGTGGTGGCTGTTGGGATGTAAATTCTGGCAAATAGGATAAGTAATACAATATAAAATAATGATAAGCAATATAGTATACACAATGAGCCTCCAAGCAGGTGTATATGCCTACTGTCTAATAGTAGAAAAGAGCAAGAGTCCAGTAGCACCTTAAAGACTAACAAAAATATTTTCTGGCAGGGTATGAGCTTTCGTGAGCCACAGCTCGCTTCTTCAGATCTGCAGTAGTAGAAAAGAGCAAGAGTCCAGTAGCACCTTAAAGACTAACAAAAAACATTTTCTGGTAGGGTATGAGCTTTTGTGAGCCACAGCTCGCTTCTTCAGATCTGCAGTAGTAGAAAAGAGCAAGAGTCCGGTAGCACCTTAAAGACTAACAAAAAACATTTTCTGGTAGGGTATGAGCTTTCGTGAGCCACAGCTCCCTTCTTCAGATCTGCAGGAGTAGAAAAGGGCAAGAGTCCAGTAGCACCTTAAAGACTAAGAAAAATATTTTCTGGCAGGGTATGAGCTTTCGTGAGCCACAGCTCCCTTCTTCCGATCTGCAGTAGTAGAAAAGAGCAAGAGTCCAGTAGCACCTTAAAGACTAAGAAAAATATTTTCTGGCAGGGTATGAGCTTTCGTGAGCCACAGCTCAGAAGCTGTGGCTCACGAAAGCTCCTACCCTGCCAGAAAATATTTTTCTTAGTCTTTAAGGTGCTACTGGACTCTTGCTCTTTTCTACTACTGCAGACAGACTAACACGGCTGCCCACTGTGAATCACTGTCTAATAGGTTAATAATAATAAATTTGTAGTGTTATTCTTTTCTTTTTTTTAAAGACGTAATGCGGGGTGATATATTAAATGATATAAATAGACTGTAACATTTACTAAGGAGGGAAGGCAGCATGGTACAGCCTGATCTCGTCAGATCTCGGAAGCTAAGCAGGGTCAGCCCTGGTTAGTATTTGGATGGGAGACCACCAAGGAACACCAGGGTTGCTGTGCAGAGGAAGGCACTGGCAAGCCACCTCTGTTAGTCTCTTGCCATGAAAACCCCCCAAAAAGGGGTTGCCATAAGTCAGCAGCAGGAAAAAAGGAAAACCCAACAAGAGATGGATTGACTCAACAAAGGAAGCCACAGTCTTCAATTTGCAAGATCTGAGCAAGGCTGTCAAAGATAGGACATTTTGGAGGATTTTCATTCATAGGGTTGCCATGAGTTGGAAGCGACTTGACGGCACTTAACACACACACACGCATAAGTCGGCTGCGACTTGACGGCACTTTACACACACACATTTACTAAATTCAGCTTTGCAGTTAACTTGCTTGTGTGGGGAGTACAATCATATATATCTCCCGCCCAGTTAAGATTTATTTACTAAGATATTAAACTCCGTGAGACTCGGGTCAATGCGGGTAGGACAGATGCATTTTAGTGTGGTGTAGTGGTTAAGAGCGGTGGCTTGGAGCGGTGGACTCTGATTTGGAGAACCAGGTTTTATTCCCCTCTCCTCCACATGAAGCCAGCTGGGTGACCTTGTGCTAGTCACACTCTCTCAGCCCCACCTACTGTGTCTGTTGAGAGGAAGGGAATGTAATTGTAAGCCGGTTTTAGTCTCCCTTAAGTGGTTGAGAAAGTCGAGATATAAAAACCAACTCTTTTTCTTCTACTAGTGTTGGGTGTGGGGAATCCTTGATGTAGGAAGGCCACCAGCTGGCCTCGGGCAAGTTGAATGCATGAAGCTGCATTATGCAGTATTGGTCCATCATGGTCAGTATTGTCTACTCAAAGTCGCAGCAGCTCTCCAGGGTCTCAGGCAGATGTCTTTCACAGCACCCACTGCCTGGTCTTTTTAACCTGAGATGCTGGGGATTGAACTTGGGGCCCTCTGCTTGCTAAGCAGATGCCCTGCCACTGAGCCATGGCCTTTGCAGTGCAGTTGGGATGCAGTTGAGAGCCAGCATGGAGTAGTGGTTAAGAGCAGTGGTTTGGAGCAGTGGACTGTGGCCTGGAGAACCGGGTTTGATTCCCCACATGAGCAGCGGAGGCTAATCTGGTGAATCCGGTTGGTTTCCCCACTCCTGCTCTTGAAGCTAGTTGGGTGACCTTGGGCTAGTCACAGCTCTCTTAGAGCTCTCTCAGCTTTACCTACCTCACAGGGTGTCTGTTGTGGGGAGGGGAAGGGAAGGTGATTGTAAGCCGGTTTGATTCTTCCTTAAGTGGTAGAGAAAGTCAGCATATAAAAACCAACTCTCCTCCTCCTCCTTCGCCGCTTGCAGGTCCTGAGTTATAAATGCTGCTACTATCGATGGTTGTGCTTCACAGGGGTCCTATGAGGACAGAGTGAGAATGCCAATTTTTATAATTGGTTGGGATGTGTGTCACCGCATTAGGAAGTTCAGATGTTCAGCACTGGGCACAGAATCTAGCATCTTGTTAAAGTTCTAGCTTTTATTTTATTTATATCCCGCCTTTCTCCTCAATGGAGACCCAAAGCAGCTTACATCATTCTCCTTTCCTCTGTTTTATCCTCACAACAACCCTGTGAGGTAGGTTAGCCTGAGAGCATGAGCCTGGCTCAAGGTCACCCAGTGAGCTTCCGTGGCAGAGGGGGGATTTTAACCTGGGTCTCCCAGATCTTAATTTGACTCTTCAACCACTACGCCAAGGCTGTGGTTACCAGGATGGAGCCGAGACTGTGCAACTGTAGTAAGCAAAGATGAGGTTGAGCAATTGGTTTTATTGCAGAATTTCTGCAGGTTGCAGAAAGGCACTTTCATTACTTGTGAAATATTCGACACCCATCCTGAGCCCTTAAGGGCAGGGCGGCAAAGAAATCAAGTTGGCTCAGGCTAGCCTGATCTTGTCAGATCCCAGAAGCAAAGCAGAGTCAACCCTGGTTAGTACTTGGATGGGAGACTGCCGAGGAAGTCCAGGGTCGCTCTGCAGAGGCAGGCGATGGCAAACCACCTCTGAACGCCTCTTGCCTTGAAAACCCTACGGGGTCACCACAGGTCCGCTAGAACTTGGTGGCGCTTTCCACTACCCCTCCCTGAGAAGCTAGTGATGATCTTCCTTCTCTATAAAACAAAGGCACCACTCTTCTGCTGACAGGGAGGTGACCTCTGGCTAAGAAGGCATCACCCAGCAATCTTCCATGGCAGATGGGGGATCTGAGCATTAGAGACACGTGGCAGGTTGCTCAAAACTCCCTCATTACATGTTACCTGTTGTGAAGATCACCTGGTTCCGGGTGTCTCCCATAAGAACATAAGAAACACCCTGCTGGATCAGTCCAAGGCCCATCAAGTCCAGCAGTCTGTTCCCACAGGGGCCAACCAGGTGCCTCTAAGGAAGCCCAAAAACAAGACGGCTGCAGCAGCATTGTCCTGTCTGTGTTCCACATCACCTAATAGGCATGCTCCTCTGATCCTGGAGATAATAGGTTTGCATCATGACTAGTATCCATTCTGACTAGTAGCCGTGGATACCCCTCTCCTCCATGAACACGTCCACTCCCCTCTTCAAGCCTTCCAAGTCGGCAGCCAGCACGACATCCTGTTCCACAATTTAACTCTGGGTTGTGTGAAGAAATACTTCCTTTTATCTGTTTTGAGTCTCTCACCCTCCAGCTTCAGCAGATGACCCTGTATTCTAGTATTATGAGAGAGGGAGAAAAGCTTCTCCCTGTCCACTCTCTCCACACCATGCATAATTTTATAGACCTCTATCATGTCTCTCCTTAATCGCGTTTTTTCCGAGCTAAACAGCCAATTTCCTTCATTTTGGGGCATTGCAACTTCCATCATCTTTCAGGTGTTGGTGGCCAGTTTTCAAACATGTAGTGTTATTTTCTGATGAGTTATGCCTGCCGCAAGTGGAGACCCTTAGCTACCATTGCTAAGAGCACAGGGTGGTGGGGGTGGGGTTGTCTGGAGATAACCTGGGCCAGGATATTCCCATGCTTTTCATTTTTGGCCCTGGAATGCCCACAATCCCTCTGAAGCCAGTGGCCAATTTTTCGTCTCCTAGCTTTATTCTCTGATGAGTTATGGCTGCCACAGATGGGCAGGCAGGCAGATTCTTTTATGACTTCAGATTAACAGTAGCAGCAAGCCACATGGTTTGTTTTGTTGTGATATTTGGCTTGGATCAGGGTCATTTGGGGCTGGGAGGTAGGATCTTTGTCCGGGAGCCCACGATGGTTCTTGGGGAGCCTGGGAGGGCAGAGATTGGCAGAGAGGTGATGCTGTAGAATCCATCCTCCAGAAATGCCATTTTCTCAACTGATCTCTGTCATCTGGAGATCAGTTGTAATTCTGGGAAACTGCAGGCCGCACCTGGGGACTGGAATACCCTTATGCTACAAAATCAGCTAAATATATTTACTTCATCAGGACGGAAGCGATAGCAATATGACGCTGACAGATGAATCTATAAGAATATTGTGTTGGAGAACTGAAAAAGCTTAGCTCCTTCTGAGCAAAGCGAAACCGTCTTTAAAAGAGGCAGTCAGGTTGTCTTCTCTTCTTTGAAGTTTTCTCCTTTGGAAAGATTTTGTCAGCACACCCAGTTCTTCTCGAAACAGGTGCCAGAGTTAGTGCTGAGAAATGAAGCTCAGGAAACCTTCCAACAGGATGAGGCAAGAAGGATTTGCCTAACCTGGTTTAGGTTGTCTGCTTTTGTGCTTTAGTCTCCTTGTATCCCCCCCACCCCACATATAATAGGCCACTTGCGGTAGGTCAAGCCAATAAGGAGACTGGCCCAAGGTCACCCAGTGAGCTTCTGTGGCGGAGGCGGGATTCGAACCCAAGTCTCCCAGATATTGTCCTTTGCTCGAATTGCTATACCACACTGCCTAAGAGGGCTCTCGTCGTCCTGCAGAGAAGCTTTTGTGTGTCCCCCTGTGCCCACAATCTGGGGCATAGTGCCAGCACATCCTAGGGCAGTGATGGCGAACCTTTTAGAGACCGAGTGCCCAAACTGCAAACCAAAACCCACTTATTTATCGCCAAGTGCCAACACCGCAATTTAACCTGAATACTGAGGTTTTAGTTTAGAAAAAACAACACATACATTATTAACATCTTTTGCCTTAAAAGAAAAACACAATAACAGAGCTTTCAATGATACAAACAACTTTTTATTGAAAGGTAAAAGTTTGCATTTGGCATGCTTTTGAACAATTAATGTTTGTTCAAAGCCCCTAAGCTGGGCGGTGGGGAGTCCAGGGAAGGCAGACGCGACGGCTGCTCAACTTACCCGTGCGTGCCCACAGAGATGGCTCGGCGTGCCAAGTCCGGCACGCGTGCCATAGGTTTGCCAACACGGTCCTAGGGGGGTAAGCCCCTGCCTTGTCTTCGCATCAATGGGCTGTCTCTCCCTATGCTGGCCAACATTAGATGCACCTTAGCGCGGAGTCAGGCAATTACTTCCTTCAGTCTAATATTTATAGGGTCTCTGGAAGGCAGCTGCACTCCAGGGGCTTGAGTAGAGGTCTTTCTTTTAAACTGGAAGGGGCGAAGGAGTATGGGGTCAGTGTGCGTGTAAAGCTGTCGGCCTCACCCTAGCCAACAAGACCCGACAATGTTGTTCGTTCGATTTAATCTTTTCTTTCTCCCAACTGAAGAAGGAGAAGAGTTGGTTTTTATATGGCGACTGTCTCACCCACTTAGGGAGAGGGTTGCCAATCTCCAGGTAGTGGGGGAGAAAATAGACACCACTGTACTATTATCAACCGATGAGGAAACTAGTACAGGAGCGAACCAGTATAATGAAGTGCAAAAAATATTTTTATGAGCTACTGTGTCTAATGTGAAAACAGTTTTCACATTACATACATGGTTACATTTGCTAAGGTTACCCTTCGTGGGATCTGTTATGCTTGCAGCACTTTGAAATTGATTACTATGGATGTGCAATAACAGAGGAATATGCTTGAAAGACTGATGAAGAATCCAAAGAATTTGAAACGGCCGTATCTTCCTTGAAGCAAATCATCCTTGAACCTATTATTGTCAGAACTACTCATTTACCTGTATGATACTTATACAGAAGATTGGTGTACATACAGTGAGAGACATTGCACTCTTGTTCAGATATATTCCTTGTCTTACCGTCCATGAGATGGGTTGTATAGTTGATGTATAAGATTTCTTGTTAATAGGTATGTGTAATTGTTTGTGCGTAATTGTTAGACACAGTAGCTCATAAAAATATTTTTTGAACCTCCAGGTAGTAGCTGGAGATCTCCTGCTATCACAACTGATCTCCAGCCGACAGAGATCAGTTCCCCTGGAGAAAATGGCCGCTTTGGCTATTGGACTCTATGGCATTGGAGTCCCCAAACCCCGCCCTCTTCAGGCTCCGCCCCAAAAACCTCCCGCCGGTGGAGAAGAGGGACCTGGCAACCCTAGTGGTAGCACATCTGCGTTGCATGCCTAAGGTCCTGGGTTCAATCCCCAGCATTTCCAAAAAGGTGTGATTCAGCAGACAGCAGCTTCATATGCTCAGTAGGAGGGGGCTTCTCTTTGGGAATTCTGTGCGCCTGTGAGCATCGGCGGCGTCTGCTCTGTGCCATTGCGCCAGAAAGGCGGGCGTTGCCTCTTCTTTGAGGGCCTGACTCCAGCTCGCAGTGACCCCCAATGCCTTGAACTCCTGGCAAGCCCCGTCGGGTCCGGTGTGTCATTTGCTGTCTGCCAAGCTTGGCGTTCTTCCTCCCGGGTTTCATAGCTCCCCCGCTTTAATATTTTACACCCTGGGAGCCAAGTCGGTAACCAATCCTTCCGGGGAAAGGTCAGGAGAGGAGGCACGCCTGCTCAGCTCCAGGCTTAGGAGTAGGGTTACCAACCTCCAGGTGCTAGCTGGAGGTCGCCTGCTATTGCAACTGATCTCCAGCCAATAGAGATCACTTCACCAGGAGAAACTGGCCGCTTTGGCGATTGGACTCTATGGCACTGAAGTCCCTCCCCTCCCCAAACCCCACCCTCCTCAGGCTTCGCCCCAAAAACCTCCCGCCAGCGGCGAAGAGGAATCTGGCAACCCTACTTAGGAGCAAAAGAGGATTTGGTTGGTGGGTGCAAGGGCACGGGCAGGGCTGCTTCACACGGGCACAAAGGGGGCTGCCCACGAAGACACTCCCGGATCTTGCAGGCTGTGCTTTGCTAGCTCCCAAAGAGGAAGTAACAGCTTGATGGTCAGGAGGCCAGGCGTGGATTGGCCATCAAGGTCACGGGGAAGTAGGGTTGCCAACCTCCAGGTGGTGAAGGAGAAAAAAAGACACCACTGTACTATTATCAGGAGGATGAGAAAACCAGTACAGGAGCAATGCTGATAACGATGCCAATATATTATAGCTACATATACACTTTACAATATGTGGTAACGAAACCACCAACCACACATACATTCAATACAACAGTGGATGTGCAAAAAGTCCACAATTGATTTGAAATATAAATTCTATCAGGTAAGTATCAATTTATATAGAATTTATATTTCAAATCAATTGTGGACTTTTTGCTCATCCACTGTTGTATTGAATGTATGTGTGGTTGGTGGTTTCGTTACCACATACTGTAAAGTGTATATGTAGCTATAATATATTGGCATTGTTATCAGCATTGCTCCTGTACTGGTTTTCTCAACCTCCAAGTGGTGGCTGGAGATCTCCCGCTATTACAACTGATCTCCAGGCGACAGAGATCAGTCCCCCTGGGGGAAACGGCCGCTTTGGCAATTGGACTCTATGGCATTGAAGTCCCTCCCCTCCCCAAACCCGGCCCTTCCCAGGCTCCGCCTCCAAAATCTCCAGGTATTTCCCAACCCGGAGCTGGCAACCCTACGGGGAAGAGTCCTGGTGGGCTGATGTCCAAGCGATTCCTGATTGGTGCTGTCCAGGCAGGTGCGCGCACACTCCTTTGGGGGCGGGGCCAGGGCCGGCTAGGGGCGGGGTCCGGGCAGGTTTAGAGCAGGGCCATTTTCCGGGGCTGAACCCACTCTGTCGTCCAATGGAAGAGAGGACTTCTACTGTAGGCAGTGTGTGAACCTTTTTTCCCCTTGCTTTTAGCTGTCATCTCGGAGTTGTATCTGCACCTCTGTGGGTAGGGGTCGTGGGGGAGGGTCTTTCAAGTTAGGGGAGGCGCCTCAATCTCTTTGGCGGAGACCCGAGAACCTGTGTTTCTCCATCGTCCTTTTTACAATGGAATGCGAATGACGGTTATTTACCCTCTATTACAGAAAATCCCAGGTCGTTCTGAAAAAACCCGACTCGGAAAAACTCCTCTCTGATGAAAATTCACTTGCCATAAGTAATGTTGCTAAATTCTGCGCGTTTGTACATAAAGTTCGCCCGCAAGTGCAATGGAAAAAAATGTAAAATGAATTTAAATCTCAAATTTTATATTCATATTTTTACTGTATTTTATTTTTATTTTCGCTTTTATAGATCTGTTATGGACTCCATTGTTATTGGAATTATACAAGTGGTAAAACGGTCTTACTATTATCATGAATCAGTCTTCTGGCCTTGCCCTATCGAAAATTGTTTTCTTCTCCACTTGACTGTTTTATATATGTGAATACGCATTTTACTGGTCAATGACCATAACAATAATAAAAGCAAGTAAAGTAAATCTCTTTGACGGCAGCAGGCCGGTATGCTATCTGAAGGATGCTCCTCTTGACTACCGCCTTTCTTTGGGTGACCCTTTCCCCTCTCCGCCCTCCCCCCCCCCAGCGGTGATCCTACCCACCATCTGGGCTTACCTGCGGACGCTCGATGCCGAACCGTACTTCCTGGGCCTGGCCATCTCTGCCTTCAGCTTCGCCGGACTGATCACGGGGCCGCTCTTTGGGTACTGGTCGGACCGGACCCGTCAAACAAAGGCTATCATCCTCTTTGCCAACTTGTTTCAGATTGCTGGTAAGTGGACGACATCCGGGGTTGGGGACAGTTGTTGGCCATAGGGCTAGGCTACAATGGCAGCCCGCTATGGCTGCCCCCCCTCCCCGATGCCCTTCACTGTCTCCATCTTGAAGACGGGGCGGTTAACACCCCTACCAGCCTCGTTTGCTAGGTGTCTCAAAAGACAGCCCATCCTTTCCTCCTCCCTTGTCCCTTCTCACCCCGCCCCGCCCTGTGTGGCTGTTTCTCCTTGTGGGTCCCCTGACCCTCCCTGGGAATGTTCAAAAGGGGGTTGCAAGAATCAGGAATAAGAGAAAACTATTGTCGAAGGCTTTCATGGCCAGAGTTCATTGGTTCTTGTAGGTTATCCGGGCTGTGTAACCGTGGTCTTGGAATTTTCTTTCCTGACGTTTCGCCAGCAACTGTGGCAGGCATCTTCAGAGTAGTAACACTGAAGGACAGTGTCTCTCAGTGTCAAGGGTGCAGGAGTATATCGTATACCTTGCAGCTGTGGAGAAGTTTACATCGGGACCACAAAACGCAGCATACAAACAAGGATAAAAGAACATGAAAGATACTGCAGACTTGGCCAACCTGAGAAATCAGCAGTGGCTGAACATGGACTGACACAAACAGGACACAGGGTCTTATTCCAAGACACTGAAAGACTGGACAATTCTACCAACTATTTTGTCAGATTTCACAGAGAAGCCATTGAAATTCATAAACATCAGCACAACTTTAACAGAAAAGAGGAGAGTTTAAGAATGAATAAGGCTTGGCTTCCTGCCCTGAAAAAACCTCCAGACAAAGACAACATTCAACAATAGCCATACAGATTAGCTTTGGATTACACACATTAACAGATAGATCACTTCAGGATACAATGGTTCCATATTAACATACCATACCCTCATTAGCACATTATCTTGATACTTACAGGACAATACTTTTGCAGGACAATACTCAGCTCAAACCCAACCCCTTTCTGACTATATATTACTCTTCCTACACCCTTGACACTGAGAGACACTGTCCTTCAGTGTTACTCCTCTGAAGATGCCGGCCACAGTTGCTGGCGAAACGTCAGGAAAGAAAATTCCAAGACCACGGTTACACAGCCCGGATAACCTACAAGAACCAATAAGAGAAAACTCTCTGCACGCGTGGCTGGAAATGTATTCTGTAGTTTAATTGGTTGTTTTTGCTGATGATAAACGTCTTGCTAACCCTGAATGCTGATTTGCTAAACAGTGCAGCAGGTTTCCGGGTTCAGTTTGGAAACCACTGCTAGGGTTGCCAACCTCCAGGTGCTGAGCAAAAAGAGGTATTGGTATAACAAGCACCCAAGCCACAAATAATACGAATTAGCAATATCGATGTCAATTTAAATTATATTGTATAGGTAACATGCAACATCACAAACCATGCATCAAAAAGCATATGACAGCATATGCTTAAATAACAAAGTACAAATGTCTCCACAAAGTAATTCAGAATCAATGTACAATATAAGGTGCAAGTCCCAAGATGTACAATGGAATTGAGCCAGTACATCTTGGGACTTGCACCTTATATTGTACATTGATTCTGAATTACTTTGTGGAGACATTTGTACTTTGTTATTTAAGCATATGCTGTCATATGCTTTTTGATGTTGCATGTTACCTATACAATATAATTTAAATTGACATAGACATTGCTAATTCGTATTATTTGTGGCTTGTGTGCTTGTCATACCAATACCTCTTTTTTGCTCAGCCTAATAACAGCAATTTGCAAGATCTGAGCAAGGCTGTCAAAGATAGGACATTTTGGAGGACTTTCATTCATAGGGTCGCCATGAGTCGGAAACGACTTGACGGCACTTAACACACACACAATAACAGCACACTCTCTTTAAAAAACCTCCAGGTACTAGCTAGAGATCTCGGATGTGAGGGCGATCTGGCTGTGGCATCTGTTACCCCATTGATTGCCAGGGTTGATTCGGCCGATCTGGCTGGCTGGCTGGGTGTCCCCTGCCTCCATCGCTGCTCCATGTGCGTCCCTCCCGAAGCTGTGTGCTCGGTGGAGGAGGGCGACCATCCCGGGTGGAGGGAGTGTGCCGTTATTCGGTCGGGGATATGCGGTGGCTGTGCTCCCCTGCTAGAACCTCCAAGCAAGCTAGAGATCTCTTGCTATTACAACGGATCTCCAGTTGATAGAGATCAGTTCACCTGGAGAAAATGGCCGCTTTGGCCATTGGACTCTATGGCATTGAAGTTCCTTCCCTCCCCAAGCCCCCCTTCCTCAAGCTCCGCCCCAAAAATCTCTGGCCAGTGACGAAAAGGGACCTGGCAACCCTAACCACTGCCCTGAAAGGTCAAAGGGGACAGTTCAGAGGAATCCCTGTAACCTTGTCAGTCCACTAATGTTAGTGTCAGAAAGTGCTGTCAAATCGCAGCCGACTTACAGCGACCCCATAGGGCGTTCCAAGTCAAGAGAGGAACAGAGGTGGTTTAGCCATTGCCTGTATAGCTTGGTGGACTCCCATCCAAGCACTGATCAGGGCAGTTTCTGAGATCCAAAGAGATTGGGCTTGCCTCCGCTATACAGGTCAGGGCCCACTAACATTGTGTACGTGTGGAGTGCCGTCAAGTTGCAGCCAACTTATGGCGACCCCAGCAAGGGGCTTTCAAGGCAAGTGATGAAGCAGAGGTGGTTTGCCGCTGCCTGCCTCTGCAGAGTCTTCCTTGGTGGTTTCCCATCCCAGTGCTAATCAGGGCAGCTCCCAAGGTGTGATGGGATTGGGTTCGCCTGGGCTATACAGGTCAGGGCTCGCTAACATTAGCTGAGATTTACCAACACTGGGAGGCCCTGGGCAGTTTGCACCCGTCCGTGCTTGACCAGCCGTGTATCCAAAGGGGACTTGAGCAGATGCTAAGCCAGCCCTTACCAGGCTCTTCACAGTGTTAGAGGCGAACGTTCCCTATTGCTCCTTTCAATCCAGTCACCCTATCAGGGATCCAAGCATCGGAAAGAGAGGAACGTTTTTTTCTTCCCCCTGAAGAGGTATTCTGCTGGTGCTTCAGTCTAATCTGGTAGATATTTCCTTTTTACCTTGGGCACTTTCACACATACTGAGTAATGCCCTTTCAATCCACTTTCAATGCACTTTAATGATCATTTGCAAGTGGATTTTGCTGTTTCACGCAGTAAAATCCAGCTGCAAAAGTGCACTGAAAGTGGATTGAAAGTGCATTATTCGGCGTGTGTGAAAAACGCCCTGGCCTCTTGGCCTTATCTCTCGGCTTTCTCTTTCAGGGAACTTCATGTACTTTGTTGGAAGCTCCAAATGGATGATTCTCAGCAGCCGGCTCGTGGCGGGTAAGAGCCGGGCACGGCTTCCGAGGCATATTTAGCAGGCCTGTGGCTGGGGTTGGGGCTGGACTGGGTGGTCTTTGGGAATGCGGGTGTCACCTCTTCCCGTCTTCTATGTGCTTGGATGGACAGGCGTGGGGACCGGAGCGGGGGCTTCCATCTTCGGCTACCTGACACGATCCACCACTTTGCAAGAGCGCGCCACGGTGTTTGCGGCGGTCATGGCTTGCCGGCAGGTTGGGCTGCTTATCGGTAAGCTTGTTTTGTGTTCCCGTCCTCCTCCTCCCAATAATAATAATAATAATAATAATAATAATAATAAAGTACTGCCAAGTTGCAATGAACTCATGGCAACCCATCAAGAGGGTTTTAAGGGCAAGAGATGAGCCGGGGTGGTGGTGGTGGTTGCCATTGCCTTCTTCCGTGTAGCAATGCAGGACTTCCTTGGTGATTTCCCATCTCCCAGGGAGAAGCTTTTCTCCCTCTTTCATAATACCAGAACATGGGGTCATCTGCTGAAGCTGGAGGGTGAGAGATTAAAAACATATAAAAGTAAGTATTTCTTCATGCAATGCAGAGTTAAACTGTGGCACTGACTGCCCCCAGGATGTGGTGATGGCTGCCAACTAGGATGGCTTTAAGAGGGGAGTGGACAGGTTCATGTAGGAGAGGGCTATTCATGGCCACTAGTGGATTCTAGTCATGATGCATATCTCTTCTCTCCAGGTCAGAGGAGCGTGCCTATTATATGTGGTGCTTTGGGACACAAGCAGGATATTGCTGCTGCAGTTGTCTCGTTTGTGGGCTTCCTAGAGGCACCTGGTTATTAGTCAAAATGGATACTAGTCATGATGCATCCCTATTGTCCTCAGGGTCAGAGGAGCACAGGTGCTGTGGACCACAGGCAGGACAATGCTGCTGCAGTTGTCTTGTTTGTGGGCTTCCTGGAGGCACCTGGTTGGGCCACTGTGTGGACAGACTGCTGGATTTGATGGGCCTTGGTCTGACCCAGCAGGGCTTTTCTTATGTCCTGTTCATCCAAGTGCTAACAGCGGCTAACTATGCTTAGCTTCCAAACTGTGACAAGTTCAGTCTAGCCTGGGCTATTCAGGATGCCGAGAGGCTAATAACTGACCTGCCACTTCTGTTCCAGGGCCGGCCTGCAACCTCTTCCTGTGTCTCTTCGACTTTCCAGTGGGGCCCTTTGTGGCCAACAAGTACACGTCGCCTGGGGTGAGTAAACGGCACTTGAGGATCGTCTATTGCAACCGTCCCCCTTCCAAAGCATCCTTTTTCTCCAGGGGAACTGGTCTCTGTCGCCTGGAGATCAGTTGTAATAGCGGGAGATCTCCAGCCACCACCTGGAGGCTGGCAACAAGGGTTGCCAGCTCCGAGTTGGGGAAATACCTGGAGATTTTTGGGGTGGAGCCTGAGGAGATTTGGAGTCTTCAATTCTATTGAGTCTACAGGATTCTTCAGGCATCCACACAAAACTTTGCTCTTCCTGCTGTAACCTGTGGATTTTCATCCATGAGCAACATTGTAGTATACCCCAGATCTGAATGGCTGGTATGCTTGCTAAGCCAGGGGGAGATAAATTTAGAACGAACCTCTTGGTATAGTGGACAGCGCAGTAGAACGTGCTCTGTTGTTTCGATTTCCCTTAAAACATAGGGACGTACCCTATCCTATGTGTAGCCATGTCAATGAAGGCCGAGTAAAGAATTGAGGGGAATCTTTGACCTAGTGCTGATCCAGCACCGTTATCTGTGCTTTCGGTTGAAGTCTCCCCAAAAATCTGCATTCCTTGCCTCCTAGGGCAAACTAACCTTTAACACATAATCCTGCTTTCTTAAATGTCGAGGTCAGCGTTTTTTCTTACGCCAGTAGAGTGAGATAGATAAGGTAGTGGTATTATTTAAAGTATGTCAAGAAGGAAGGATACGTTGCTTTTCTATTGGTTACAATTTGGTGCAGTATTGAGTTGTCATTGTGTAATGAAAGCCAGCAGGAAGTAAAAAAGAGCCGGAGTCCAATCGCACCTTCAACACTAACAAAATTTCTGGCAGGGTATGAGCTTTCTGAAGAAGTGAACTTTGGCTCACGAAACCTCATACCCTGCCAGAAATGTGGTTAGTCTTTAATGTGCTACTAGACTCTGGCTCTTCTCTACTGCTATTGACAGACTAACACAGCTATCTATTGCGATCTATTTCCAAGGAAGAAAGTAGATTCCTTTGAAATGTGGCATTGGAGAAGAAGAAAAGTTGGTTTTTTATATGCCAACTTTCTCTACCACTTAAGGAAGAATCAAACTGGCTTACAATTACCTTCCCTTCTCCTCCCCACAACAGACACTGTGTGAGGTAGGTGGGGTTGAGAGAGTGTGACTAGCTCAAGAGCACCCAGCTGGCTTCATGTGGAGGAGTGAGGAACCAACCCAGTTCACCAGATCAGGGTCCACTGCTCCAAACCACCGCTCTTAACCACTACACCATGCTAGAGGAGAGTTTTATAGATACCATGGACCACCAAAAAGTGGGTTCTAGATCAAATCAAGCCTGAACTCTCCCTAGAAGCTAATCAGTGGGTTCTAGATCAAATCAAGCCTGAACTCTCCCTAGAAGCTAAAATTACTAAACTGAGGCTGTCGTACTTTGGTCACTTTATGAGAAGACAAGAGTCACCGGAAAAGACAATCATGCTAGGAAAAGTTGAAGGAAGCAGGAAAAGTAGACGACCCAACATGAGATGGATCGACTCTACAAAGGAAGCCACGGCCCTCAGTTTGCAAGACCTTAGCAAGGCTGTTAACAATAGGATGTTTTGGAGGACATTGATTCATAGGATCGCCATGCGTTGGAAGTGACTTTTCGGCACTTAACACACACACAATTTGTGTATAAGTTCTGGCATTATACCCAACTGAGGTCCCTCCCCTCCTCAAACACTTCCCTCCTCAGGCTCCATCCTCTAAATCTCCCAACCCAGAGCTGGCAGCCCTACACATACCTGAGGAAACAAAACTTTTGTTTACCCTGTGATTCCCTGACTCAGAGGAGGCTCAGAGTGTGGGAATCACAGAGTGAGATCTAGCCTCTGCTTAAAAACCTGCAGGGAAGGAGAGCTCACCACCTCCCGAGGAAGCCTGTTCCACTGGGGAACCGCTCTAACTGTTAGGAAGTTCTTCCTAATGTCTAGACGGAAATGCTTTAATTTCAGCCCGTTGGTTCTGGTCCGACCTTCTAGGGCAACAGAAAACAACTCGGCACCATCCTCTATGACAGCCCTTCTGCAATGTTGGGCCTTAAGAATAATTTTGGCAGTATTCCACATTATTTTTATAATCTGGATATCCCTATCCTTTGTAGAGTATTTTATTTTGCTAGAGTTAATGCTTTTCCATCAAGGATGCTTCGTGGAAGGTACCATCAAATTCCAAAACAGGAACGGATTTGTCCTTGTGGTTCCAATTCCCTGGATACAATTGAACATATAATGTTTGATTGTTCTTTATATGAAACATCCCATGGGAAATGGTTAAAAACCTGGTTGTATTCAAAATGTCACTTGTCTAATAAAACAAAATGTCAATTTTTATTGAATGATTCAATTCCAGAGATTACTCAGGATGTTGCCAATTTTTTAGCGGATGTGCTGAGAGTGCAAAAACTTGGAAGTCCTGATCTTTGATCATATTGTTCTTTGTTTTCTTTTACTTTCTGAATCTAGTTTTAAATTATTGTTATTAAGTTTTATGATCCTATTCTTTTGTAATAATTCTATGATGATGATGATGATGACCGCCCTTCCAGTATTCGAAGATGGTTATCATATCATATTCTGTTCTCCTCTTGTACGTCTGCAGATCTTCATGTGCCTGGTGTGGCTGCTGCTTCAGTTCATTGTGATGACCATGTACTACGACCTCCCATTGTCGCCCCCTGCTTGCCCCGAGAGGGTTGTGCCCACGTCCTCGGACATATTGGAAGAGGAGGAGGAGGAGCCCTTGATGCGCCATGAGGCGGGCCAAGAGGAGGCGGTGGAGACGGGCAGCTACGGGAGCACCTGTGCAGAGCCCCTGGGGGATGAGTGCCGTTACGTGTCCAACGGCCACCTGGCAGACGAGGAGGCAGCCAAAGTGAGAGAGGAGAAGGGCCCCTTTGGGAACTTCAGCGCCTGGAGAGGTGAGTCCCTTTCTGTGGCAGAGTAGCAGGACGTGGCCATTGGAGACATGCCATGCGGGGGAAGGGCAGAGTTAAGCAGATATTGCCTTTTGGCCAGCAAACTTGAGGGCAGGGGCTGTGGCTTAGTGGCAGAGCATCTGCTTGGCATTCGGGAGGTCCCAGGTTCAATCCCCGGCATCTCCAGTTCAAAGGATTAGGTAGTAGCAGATGTGAAAGCCCTCTGCCTGCGATCCTGGAGAACCACTGCCAGTCTGAGTAGACAATGCACATTGATGGACCAAGGGTCTGATTTATGGTCAGGCAGCTTCATCTGTATTGGGGAGGAGCTGTGGTTCAGTGGTAGAGCCTCTGCTTGGCATGCAGAAGGTCCCAGGTTCAATGCCCGGCATCTCTGGTTAAAAGGACCAGGCAACAGATGATGTAAAGCATCTCTGCCTGGGACCATGAGACTGACCTTGATAGGCCAATCAGGATAAAGCAGCTTCTTTTAGGTTTTTATATGCCGACTTTCTCCACCACTTAAGGAAGAATCAAACCGGCTTACAATCACCTTCCCTTTCCCTCCCCACAACAGACACCCTGTGAGGTAGGTGAGGCTGAGAGAGTGTGACTAGCCCAAGGTCTCCCAGCTGACCTCATATGTAGGAGTGGGGAAACAAAGCCAGTTCACCAGATTAGCCTCTCCCGCTCATGTGGACGAGTGGGGATTCAAACCTGGTTCTCCAGATCAGAGTCAACTGCCCCAAACCACTGCTCTTAATCGCTACACCACGCTGGCCATGGCTCAGTGGAGATGTCCCTGCTTTTGCACACAGGAGGTCCCAGGTTCAGTCCCTGGCCTCTCCAGTTCAAAGAACCAGGTAGTTGGTGGTGTGAAAGACCTCTGCCCGAGACCCTGGAGAGCCGCTGCCAGTTTGAGTAGACAATACTGACCGTGATGGACCAAACGTCTGACTCTGTATAATGCAGCTTCATGTGTTCAGCTTCCCCAAGGTCCAGCTGGCGGCCTTCCTACATCGGGCTGGGTTAAGCTCTTGTGCTTGACCCTCTTGAGGGACGGCCCCTGGGAGAGATGCCGAAGGGCCAAAAGCAAAAGTAAACAAAGGTTGGGGCAGAGCAAAGGTGAATGTTCCAGGATTCTTGCCTCTCCAGACGGGGTCGGCTATCTTGCCCTCTGCTTCAGTGTTGCTGGACCGATGCGCTGTGTGCTGTCATTCCAGAGTATTTGAGGGAGGAAGTGGTGGTTCTGCTCACGGCCCAGTTCATCACCCTCTTCAATCAAACGGCCCTGGAGGTAGGTGTCTGTTTGCCGGCCTCCATCTTGGCCCCAACACGAATGTCTTTGTAACATAACATAAGAACATAAGTTGCGTCATGCTGGATCAGACCGAGGGCCATCGAGTCCAGCGGTCTGTTCACACAGTGGCCAACCAGGGGCCTCTAGGAAGCCCCCAAGCAAGACGACTGCAGCAGCATTTATCCTGTATGTGTTCCGAAGCACCTAATAGAATAGGCATGCTCCTCTGATCCTGGAGAGAACAAGCATGAACATAAGAACATAAGAAAGGACATGCTGGATCAGACCCAGGCCCATCAAGTCCAGCAGTCTGTTCCCACAGTGGTCATACTCTTGCTCTTAAGTGGCTATGTGTCGTTCAGAGGTTCAAATGCCTCTTGTGCTCACGCATCACTGATCATGTGGGGAGGACCCCAGGGGGTTTCCCCGCCCAGGACAATACTCTTGCGTTGCTTCTCTCTTTAGACCATGGTGACGCCGATCACCCAGCGGTACTTGAACTTTGGGGAGTTGGAGAACAGCCTCATGTACTTCCTGTGCTGCGTGGAGGTAAGAACCGGCTCCGTACGCGGCCCTTGGGCTTGCGGTCGAGGACTGGGGCCTCCAAGAGACGGTCAAGTCATTGATTTGCAGGATTAAGCCACATCTGTGGTCCATCAACGTCTCATTGATATTGAGTATCAAAATGGCAATGCTCTTCTTCCTGACCACTTTAAAAACCGCAGGTCATGGAAAGGCAGTTATTCAGCCCCTTATGTAACCTCAATTACTTCCCCAACATTAAGATGGGCCTTTTCTAGGGCCCAATTTGATGCCCTTCCATCTGCTGTACTTTCAGTAGGGTTGCCAACCTCCAGGTACTAGCTGGAGATCTCCTGCTATTACAACTGATCCCCAGCCGATAGAGATCCGTTCCCCTGGAGAAAATGGCCGTTTTGGCAATTGGACTCTATGGCATTGGAGTCCCTCCCCTAACCCGGCCCTCCTCAGACTCCGCCCCAAAATCTCCAGGTATTTCCCAACCTGCAGTTGACAACCCTAACTTTCAGGAAGGTTTCTTCGTTGCCCAAGAGAGACTTGCAAATGCTCTTGTTCCATGGATATGATGGAGACGCTAGCACATATTTTGCTCCATTGTGAACATGATGATGATGCCAGAAATTATTTAATTACTCCCCTCCTATCTCAATTTGTACACTCTTACACCTCTGAGGCCTCCTTGGTAGAATATCTACTGGAAGATGGGGTGACTTATATTTCATATTCCGTAGCAAAATTTTGCTCTTATGTTTGCCGGAAATGGAAGGCATTTCTGAAGAACAAAGACCTTATGGGCAAACCTTCAGATTAATTAGTGCGGACGAGATGCTGCAAGTTGGAGCGGTATAATTTTATCATAGGATGTATATTTTATATTTTAGGCTTGCCTTTGGCTGTAATAAAATAAATAAAATAAAGATTTGTAGGATTGCCAGCCTCCAGGTGGTTAGGCTGAGTTCTAGGTGACAGAGATCAGTTTCACCTGGAGAAAATAGCCGCTTTGGCAATTGGACTCTCTGGCATTGAAGTCCCTCCCCTCTCCGTTCAGGAGGAGGGGAAATCACACCTGAGCAACACTTTGTCAGGGAACAATAATAAGCCGTAGGAACTCAACTTATCATTTAGATGAGCTGCAAGCGCAAGCAAACTCAGCAAGCATGTCTGCAATTGGAACCAGGCTCAGCAACACACTTTCAGCTAGGATGTGAACGAAATTGCAGAACAACTGTCCAGAAAACGATACCCTTATCAAAATTATACACACGCCTTCCTGGTTAAGAACCACAAACATGTCATGCCGTTTTTGACAAGACTTTTCTATGAATGGAAATAACAGTCCTTTGAGAACAATAAACTGGTTTTACTTTAAGGTTGCCAGGTCCTTCATCACCACTGACGGGAGGTTTTTGGGGCGGCGCCTGAGGTGGGCATGGTTTGGGAAGGGGAGGGACTTCAATGGCATAGAGTGCAATGGCCAAAGCTGCCATTTTCTCCAGGTGAACGGATCTCTATCGGCTGGAGCTCAGTTCTAATAGCATGAGATCTCCAGCTAGTACCTGGAGGTTTGGAAATCAGTACAGGCAAAGTACAAAATTATTATTAGTGATTAGGACAAATTACAACAAGTGTTATACAACAACCACAAATGCTATCCTACTATGATACATATATACAAAATTCTCTCAATGTCAACCACACAGGTGTACACATATTCTCGATGCTATAGATGCAAATATGCAATTTTTCTTGATGGTGAGGTTGAAAAGTCCAATTCAAGTAGGATATCCAATGAATGGTATAATCCAAAAAGAATGAGCTGGGGGACGGCCGTTTCAAGATGTTTTCTTCAGCCCCATGTTCAATTCATTGCAAAGTCCAAGGTCTGGTAATTTGTCATTAGTCTTCAATCCAATACTATTTCAAGTTAAATTCATGGTTCCTCGAGGGATACAATTCAGTGTGATTCTGAGTTACAGAATTTAACTCAGAATCACACTGAATTGTATCCCTCGAGGAACTAATGACAAATTACCAGACCTTGGACTTTGCAATGAATTAAACATGGGGCTGAAGAAAACATCTTGAAACGGCCGTCCCCCGGCTCATTCTTTTTGGATTATACCATTCATTAGATATCCTACTTGAATTGGACTTTTCAACCTCACCATAAAGAAAAATTGCATATTTGCATCTATAGCATCGAGAATATGTGTACACCTGTGTGGTTGACATTGAGAGAATTTTGTATATATGTATCATGGTAGGATAGCATTTGTGGTTGTTGTATAACACTTGTTGTAATTTGTCCTCATCACTAATAATAATTTTGTAATTTTGTACTTTGACTGTGCTGATTTCCAAACCTACTAGGTACAGGCATAGTGATGCTCTTATTTGTTTAATCTATTAGTACCTGGAGGTTGGCAACCCTAATCTCCTGATATCCTCCAGGTCATTTGTGGCTTCTTCCTGGTCCGCTGCCTCAGCTCCCGCTTGAAGGACCGGGTCATCCTGGTGGTCGGCCTGGTCATCTGCAACGTGGCCTGTGTCTGGTGCTTGGTCTTCCTGGGCCGGCCCCAAGGTAAGGAGGCAACCTGGGCCCCTCCCTCACCCTGCCGGTCTGCTCCCCCCCTCTGAGCAAATGGCCCCCAATCCCGTCCTTGCTGTGCAGATGCTGGGTCTGGTTTAGGGTTGCCAACCTCCAGGTTGTGGCTGGAGATCAATCACTATCGCAGCTGATCTCCAGGCGATAGAGATCGGTTCACCTGGGGAATGGCTTTGGCCATTGGATGCTATGGCATTGAAGTCCCTCCCCTCTCCAAAGCCCGCCCTCCTCAGGCTCCACCCCCCAAATCCCCGGGCATTTCCCAATCCAGAGCTGGCCACTCTAGTCTGGTAGCCTCTGTCCTTCGAGGCCTCACTTCCAAGAGGATGTGGACAGAATGGAGCAGGTGCAGAGGAGAGCGACGAGGGTGATCAGGGGCCGGGAGAGCAAGCCCTACGACTTGCACCGGCTTCTGTTAACTTACCGTGCAGATCAGACCAGCTTACCATCGCCTTCCCTTCCCCTCCCCACAACAGACACCCTGCGAGGTAGGTGGGGCTGAGAGAGTTTGGAGATAGCTGTGACTAGCCCCGGGTCACCCAGCTGGCTTCGTGGGGAGGAGTGGGGAAACCAACCCGGTTCACCAGGTTAGCATCTGCCGCTCATGTGGAGGAGCGGGGAATCGAACCCGGTTCTCCAGATTGGAAGTCCGCCGCGCCAAACCGCCACTCTTGACCGCCACACTACACTAGCCCATCCACATAAGAGAGATTCCCATTGCTGCTACAAGCACTGAGTGTTCACCTGCCAGGTGGCCTCCGAGGAGGCTCTTCTCCATCCTCCCTCTCTTCCCGGCTCTCCTTGTCACCCACAGGCAGCTTCGCTGTCCTCCTCACAGAGCTGGTGGTGGGCGTCTTCTTGCAGGTCTTGGGCCTGCCCTTCGTCGCCGTCTCCCAGGTGTCCCTCTTCTCAAAGGTCACGGCGGAGAGAACACAAGGTAAGCCCTCTCATTGCCCCTCCCCATCCCTTTGCCTGTTTGTTGAGGGGAGTCATGATAGCCATGTTTAAATATTTGAAGGGATGTCATGTTGATGAGGGAACTGGCTTGTTCTCTGTTGCTCCAGAGACTAGGACATGGAGTAATGGATTTAAACTAAGAGAAAAGCGATTCCACCTAAACACTAGGAAGAACTTTCTGATGGTGAGGGCTGTTCGATGGTGGAATGCACTGCCTCGGAGGATGGTGGAGTCCCCGTCTTTGGAGGTCTTTAAGCAGAGGCTGGATGGCCATCTGTGCTTTGATTGTGGGATCCTGCATGGCGGGGGGAGGGTTGGGGTCACTGGGGATGTTGGGGGGGAGGTAGTTGTGAATTTCCTGCATTGGGCAGGGGGTTGGACTAGATGACCCTGTTGGTCCCTTCCAACTCTATGATTCTATGCTCTCCTTTTTCCCTGCTTTTTGGAGTTTGGTCCATGTGGGTCTCGGAGGGTCATCTTGGTAAACTTACTGGCATTGGGCTCAAGTTCCTGAGACTGACAGCTTCTTCGTTTCGATCACTAGACATTGATAGGGTGGCCAGGTCCCCCCTCTCTTCCGGAGGGAGATTTTTGGGGGCGGGGGTTGCATGTGTGCGGCCGGGGGTTGTGGCGGGGGTTGCATGTGACGCAATCCTGTCACTTCCAGTTTGCTTCCGAAAGCGCCACAGCACAATGGGACGATGTACTACTCAAACCCCCATTTGCATGGTAAATCGTCCTGTCGTGCGGCGGTGCTTCCGGAAGTAAACTGGAAGCGTCAGAATCGTGTTGCTCGCGGCCGCGCATGCGCGTGATCCTTGCTGCGAGCTGACCGATAGATTGGCAGGCAATTGCTCACCATTCCAAGCCACCTGGCAACCCCTAGACATTGACCTGGTTCGTACATACAACTAGGGAAAAATATAGCTGAATCCTGAAAAGGTGGAATAGTGTGGAAAGCTGCTTGTGGAAAGAGGGTTGTTTTTTTTTTAAATGGTGTCCCTCCCCACAGCCTGATGCTGGTATACAGTCCGTTCTTCCACCTCTGCATTCATTTTTATTGTTCTGCTTTGGCGGATGGGCCCATGAGTTCATGGTGGGCTGCCAGAAACAAGCCGAACCAAACCCCAGCGGCACTAGGGATGCTACCGGCATGGTGGCAGCTACGCAGCTTGGACTCCACCAGTAGTGCTTCCAGAGAGAACTTAAGAACTTTGCAACACTTGCGTTCTTTCCCTTCCTTTTTCTTGGTAGTTGTTACTGCAGGGAACAGTGTCTGATTTCCCCCCAGATTTCTGTTTCTCGCATCAGTGTTCCCTTCCAGATCTGGCTGTGTTCCCCTGGGTCCGGTTACTGCCAGGCGTTGCCCTCCCGAGAGGCAGAATGCACAGCTTGGCTTTCTGGCCGTGTTGGATTGCGCGGTGGCCTGATCTCCCATGTCTGTGTTTACAGCTTCCGAGAGGCAAGAGACCGTGGCACGGTCCCTTCTCGGAAGACCAAAATGACAGTGCAGATCAGGCTGCGTTAGCAGAAGGTGGGGGAGGACTATAGGAATAGTTCTATAGGGGAGGGGCCGTGGCTCAGTGGTAGAGCAGCTGCTCAGCATGCAGAAGGTCCCAGGTTCAATCCCCAGCATCTCCAGTTAAAGGGACTAGGCAGGTAGGTTATGTGAAAGCCCTCTGCCTGAGACCCTGGAGAGCCGCTGCCGGTCTGAATAGACAATACTGACTTTGATGGACCGAGGGTCTGATTCAGTAGAAGGCAGCTTTACATGTTCATGTGTTCAAAGCAGAATGTCAGGGGGGTACAGCAGCGTGAGAGTAAATGATTTCCCCCATGGTTACCTAGAATGCTTCAGGGCTGAATGAGGTGGTCTCTCTCCTCTTAGTCTGACACTCTAATGAAGCACAGACTTAACTTGTATAGAACATCATGCTCAGCCACCCAATAGCTGGGTACCCGAGGTTGGGTGAAAAGAAAAAATATATAAATCTATGTATAAATACTGAAAGTATAATTTATTAGAAGCGCTATGTAAATTTTAAAATTATTTAAAAGCATTAAAATAGCACAATGGCAGGGGGTGGACAGGGGGAAGCTTTCCTCCCTCTCTCATAATACCAGAACGCAGGGTCATCGGCTGAAGCTGGAGGGTGAGAGGTTCAATACCACATATCAAATGCATTTCGGCCTATGGGGCTTTCATCAGTCTCTCATATACTCTGTGTGCAGGTATCAACCTACTTTACTAGGTATCAACCTACTTTACTAGGTTGATACCTGCACACAGAGTATATGAGAGACTTATACTAACCAGTATTACAACAAGAACCTATTATACCAGATGTTTGAATAATTGTGAATAGAATTTACAACATATACACATGCCTGGTTGGGTTTGAACTGTTTGTATTTGTATTCATTATTGTATTTCTGTGTACGTGTGCAGGCTTAAGAAAGGGTTTTAATTAACCACTGATGAAGGCCCCATAGGCCAAAACGCGTTTGGTATGTGGTTACAGTTATCATCCTCAAGATATGCCATTGTGCTATTTTAATGCTTTTTAATAATTTTAAATTTTACATAGCGCTTCTAATAAATTATACTTTCAGTATTTATACATAGATTTATATATATTTTCTTTTCACCCAACCTTGGGTACCCAGCTTTTGTTTTTAGGTTGGGTTTTATTCCCCTCCTTTTTTTTCTTCAGCCACCCAACATCCCCAATATCTGACCGAGGCTAGAGCAGAGATGGGGATTTGAGATCTGCTTCCCAACCCACCCTGGTTGTGAGAAGTAGCATGTTTGGACCTGGACGGTCAGGGAGAGGCTGTGAACTACTGTGTGCAGTTCAAAAAGTTCAAAAAGGATGTGGGCAGAACGGATCGGGTGCAGAGGAAAGCGACGAGGATGATCAGGGGCCTGGAGACCAAGCCCTACAAGGAAAAGCTGAGGGAGTTGGGAAGGTTCAGTCTGGAGAAGAGGAGGTTGAGGGGGGGGGGGCATGTGGGACAATATTGGCCCGGACATGGCAATTATAGATGTTTAGCGCTTTTTTTGGCAGGGGAACAATCAGACATGTCCCTCCCCATATCTGCTTCTGTACATTTCACAAAAAGCTCGGCCATTTGAATCAGCTGATAGTAGAAATGCCCCCACTGTCTGGAGGCCAGGGAGATGCTTGTGTCTCTTTTGGGTTGCTGGGACTGAAGCCACTGTTGGCCCAATGTTCCTGTTGGCTAAACAGTAGAAAGAATGAATCTCCTCAGAACATAGGAAAAAACCCTGTTAAATCAGACCAAGGCCCATCAAGTCCAGCAGTCCGTTCACACAGTGGCCAACCAGATGCCTCTAGGAAGCCCACAAACAAGGTGACTGCAGCAGCACCGTCCTGCCTGGGTTCCACGACACCTAATATAACAGGCCTGCTCCTCTGATCCTGGAGAGAATAGGTATGCATCATGACTAGTATCCATTTTGACTAGTAGCCATGGATAGCCCTCTCCTCCATGAACATGTCCACTTCCCCCTTAAAGCCTTCCAAGTTGGCAGCCACCACCACATCCTGGGGCAGGGAGTTCCACAATTTAACTATGGGCTGTGTGAAGAAATACTTCCTTTTCTCTGTTTTGAACCTCTCACTCTCCAGCTTCAGCCGACGACCCTGCATTCTGGTATTATGAGAGAGGGAGAAAAGCTTCCCCCTGTCCACCCCTCCATACCATGCCTAATTTGATAGACCTCTAGTAACCGCCTGCTTGCGCATGCCTCCAGTTTGACCCCAAAAAACTGTTCCCTGGGACCAAGCCCAGCTCAGTGGGAGAAATGTGACCACCACATGGGAGATGAAGCATCCCTAAAACCCTTTTGTGCCTCTTCCCTTCAGGGTTCAGCCAAGGTCTCCGCCGCTCTGTAGGGGGAATCGCGACGATCCTGGGGCCGCTGTGGGCCGGCAGCTTGACGGAGAACCTTTACATCATGCTTGGAGCCATGATGGTGCTGCTGACTTTGTTGATGGTGAGTTGCCGGTGGCAGGAGAAGACCTTTTGTGAAAGACAAATGACAAGGGAAGATAGAATGAGGCTTTCAAGGGAAGAAGGACATGCGTGGCTTATATAGTTCCTGGTCATGTCCAGAGTGGCTTCATCTTCCCACACTAAGGCCTGCGTTCCGTCGTAACTCCAGTTCTCCAGCTCTGCCTTGATGACAATAATAGGTTCTGGGACTGAATTCTGGCTTCCATTCTTTCTCTCTTTTCTCTTCTTATAGATCATGGTGGGGCTTTCCTATGCTTACCTGGTCGAGCCAGCTGGGGGCGGAGTGCCTTCGGAAGCAGCCCGAGATGAATACCGCTCGTGAGAGTTTCGTCGAATCGGAGGTGCGTCAGAAGGGACGGGATTGCTGAAGCTCGCCCAGGTAAGGGCAGCGGCCATGCCATGTGGCTTTGAAGCCCCACGGAGAAACTGGCAGCAAAGTAGTTGGTTAGAGCTAGGCTGGGCTCTCCAGCCATTTTGGATTCTAGAGTGATTTCACGTTCCGCTGTAGCAGGGACTTCTTCTTGGTGGCTCGTGGGATGACAGAGAAGACGGGTGCCTCAGGTTGCCCAGACGTTTGCAGTGCATTGCTTTCCAGTGTAGACCAGGTGGCCACATAATGGGAGCTAATACAAATCCATTATCATGTCAGGTTCTGCTGCCGTCTGAGTCCAGGGCTGTCTCACCCTCCAGTGGTAGAGCCTCTACTTGGCATGCAGAAGGTTCCCAGGTTCAATCCCCGGCATCTCCTGGTAAAGGGACTAGGCGAGTAGGTGATGTGAAAGACCTCCGCCTGAGACTCTGGAGAGCCACTGCTGGCCTGAGTAGACAATAGTGACCTTGACGGGCCTGATTCAGTATAAGGCAGCTTCGTGTGTGTTTTCAGCTCCAGGGTTGCTGGGCATGCCCTCTAAATGCTTCCCCAAGGGAGGGCCAACCCTGGGCTCCACCAATCCTCCCCAATCCAGCCTTGGGGAGTGACAAGCCCCTGGGCCAATGGATACTTGCCTTGGAGTGGTGAGCTCACTGGCCCTTCCCCCTCTAATCTGGAGAACCAGGTTGGTTTCCCCGCTCTTCCACATGAAGCCAGCTGGGTGTCCTTGGGCTAGTCACAGCTCTCTTAGAGCTCTCTCAGCCTCACCTACCTCCCAGGGTGTCTGTTGTGGGGAGGGGAAGGGAAGGGGATTGTAAGCCGGTTTGATTCTGCCTTAGGTGGTCGAGAAAGTCGGCATATCAAACCAACTCTTCTTCTTCTTCTTCAGGCAGGTGTCCTCCTGGCCGGATCCTGGTTTCGCACTGCTGCTCTTCCCATGGGATGGGAGGCGGGAGAGAGCTCGCATCCTTCCAAAGAGCAACGGCCAACACAGCTGCGGGCTGGACCTCTTGTTTTTCTCTTCCTTTTCCATATCCGGATGCCCCCTCCAATACCTACCTTGATGCTGCCACAGTCCAGCACCTGGGTTCACTGCTGCTTCACAAGGAATGACATTCCTTTTCATGCCCACGTCTGTGCCCTCTTTTTCGGCTGCGATGGGGGCTGGCAAGCTGTGGTCTCTGGCCTGGGGTCAGGACACAGTGGCCTTGAGTCCGTGGAGGACCCTCTTCCTCTGTGAACGGCGCGCCCGGTTCCCGCGCGTTCTCCAGCCCCCTTCTCTTTGGCTTGGTTGCCGTGGCAGCAGCCGTGCATGCCGTCACGACTTCCTCTGGCGGCAGGCCTACATGCGCAGCGTGATCAGAGAACACGGCTGGGTCTGGGGTGGACTCGAGGTCATAAAGGGGTGGGAAGCGAGAAGGGGGTTGGCATGCTCCAGATCTCTTCACGCTCCTTAAGGCTCCTGCTGAAAGCAGGCAAGGGGGAGAGGTAAGGATGCCAAGGGCGGAGGCATTAAGCCGGTCACTGAGAAATGCACCTGTAGGCACTGGGCCACACCTGTGTCCATACCCCTCACATGTAGTATTTTGAGGATGTTGCATCAGAACACCGAAACTGCACTTCTGACTGTGGTGAGGTCCTATATTCTGTAGCCCATGGGAGGTGCTTCGGTGTACCCTGAATCTAGCCAGGCCTACAAAGGGAATGCACAGTCTTCTTTAGTTGTTTCAAGTTTTAACCAAGGGGGCGGGGGGGTTGAAACAGTTTCAGAATGCAGGCTCCTTCCCCCCCCCCCCAATATTTATATGCTGTCTCCTAAATCAAGCCTGGTGCTTGAGCGGATGTTTTCAAATGTCCCGTGTAGCTAGAAACCCAACCTCTTTCCACCGTTGGGCGGAAGCTAACCAGCAAGGCAGCAGAAGCTGCAGACGCTTCTGAGACCTGCTTAGTACCTGGGGACCTCCACAGCATCAGCTAAAGGTTTGGGTGTGTCCTCAGGTGTTTCCAGTAGAATGACCCCCCATACACACACACACCCCCCTTCATCTCAAAGAAGCAAACAGAATTCTCTCCGGCGGCTTCTGACCTCGCTCTCCCAGGCTGGGCAAAATGGCTCACGTTTTGAAGCCGGTGGGCCTTTTGCTAACCTAGAGCCTCGGCCAATGCCATCCTTGCCCTCATCAGGAGTTGGCCATGGGTGTTGCCAAGGTAGATGCCGTTTCGATGGCGTGGGACAGTCTCTAGGTTGTCTAGGATCTCCCCCTACGGCCTTTTGCTTTAACGCATGCTGAGGACATGTGGTCGATCGACGGCAGCCTCCTCGGCTGCATATAGAGCACACCAAAGTTTAAGTTTGGAAATGCAACCGGCGGCGTGTGGGGGGGGGTTGCTGGGAATACACGGCCACGGATCGGCCCCGTGTAAGCGGGTCGCTTAGCCCGAGGGGAGCTGAGAAATCGACATAAGTGTTATTAGCTCGAGGCTGTGGTACCCCTGCAGGGGACAGGTTTGCGTCTGAGGATGCAGCTGCTGCTAAAAAAACACCACCAGCCAGCAGTCTGCTTGTGTGGGAAAACGGCAGGCAGTCTCGAACCCTTCTCCTATCTGTTTCCATCCCCAGTCCTTCCTTGCAACCTCTTAAAAAAATTTCTGCCCATTTGCTGAAACAGAAGTAAGCCTGCCTGGGGGAGGAATGGAGGGAGGAAAGTTTCTGCTTCTCCAGGAGAACTGCCACCCGCCCTGCTGCTGGTTTACATCCGTGAGTGGGAAACCAGTGGAGGATCTACCGCCCTGACTTTAGCCTTATTGATGTGTGTGTGTGAGTTCTGGTAGATCCATTTGTGAGTTCTGGTAGAACTTTTGGTTCTGAAATACATCTGTCGCCACCAACTAGACCTCCTGAAGTGTTCGGTGGGCCATCTGCCCCCACCCGCCTGGGCTAGGGCTGAACGCAATTCTCTCCCCCCCCCCTTTCCCCTCCCCTCAACTTTTCCAAAAAATGAAAAGCGGCCTCCGGGGCCACAAACAGAAGCAGAAAAGAAGAGCGCAGGGAGGGGGGCTACTGGACCCTTTCTGCCCAGAGACACTTACCTGTTCAGAATTGACCTTCCCAAAGCACCCCCTTGCGGTGTGGAAAGTCACATGGTCAAAGGAAGAGGCAAGTTGGCACGGGGTGCCCAAGTCTGGTCTCTGGTCTAAAATAGGCCTGTCCAGTTTTGGCCATTCTCACTATTTCCAACACAGACTGCAAAACTGGGCCAGAACCCACAATGGGGCAGCTGCTTCCAAACAGTGGGCTTGGGTGAAGATGCCTCCCTATGGATAGGGGTATGCGGATGATGCCTTTCAGGTTGGTTGCTCAGGATTCAGTTCAAGCGTACAGTCCACTCCCTCCCTCCTACCCACCCTGATTTTATTTTCTGTTATATGTTTGGGAGAAGCTGGTAGGGTTTGCTGTTTTGTCAGTACAACCACAATAAATTCACACGTCCTCCTGAAGTTGTGAGCCTTATTGGGTGTACGTGCATCGGTTAGAAGAAGAGTTGGTTTTTATATGCCGACTTTCTCTACCACTTAAGGCAGAATCAAACCGGCTTACAATCACCTTCCCTTCCCCTCCCCACAACAGACACCCTGGGAGGTAGGTGGGGCTGAGAGAGCGGTGACTGGCCCAAGGTCACCCAGCTGGCTTCGTGTGTAGGAGTGGGGAATCAAATCCAGTTGACCAGATTAGTTTCCGCCGCTCATGGGGAGGAGTGGGGAATCGAACCTGGCTCTCCAGATCAGAGTCCACCGCTCCAAATCACTGCTCTTAACCACTACACCATGCTGGTTAACATAGCAAAATTGCACAGTCCTGATTAGCGAGGGGTGTCAGAGACCTGCTGGGTTGGTCAATCATTTTTGTAATGTACCAGACGCAGGAGAATGTCAGCAGCAAGGCTGGTCCAGCAGGGGGCGCTGTGGCACCACAGATACCAATATTGGAAAGAGTGACAGGTTCCTGGGATGGGAAGTTGAACATAACAGCATAAGAAAATCCCTGCTGGATCAGACCCAGGCCCATCGAGTCCAGCAGTTTGTTCCCACAGTGGCCAACCAGGTGCCTCTAGGAAGCCCACAAACAAGACGACTGCAGCAGCATCTTGTCTGTGTTTCTCAGCACCTAATATAATAGGCATGCTCCTCTGATCCTGGAGGGAATAGGCATGAGCGTAAGAACATAAGACAAGCCCTGCTGGATCAGACCAGGGCCCCTCAAATCCAGCAGTCTCTTCCCACAGTGGCCAACCAGGTGCCTCTAGGAAGCCCACAAACAAGGCAACTGCAGCAGCATTCTCCTGCCTGCGTTCCACAGCACGTAATGCTCCTCTGATCCTGGAGAGAATAGGTGTGCATCATGACTAGTATCCATTTTGACTAGTAGCCATGGATAGCCCTCCATGAACATGTCCACTCCCCTCTTAAACCCTTAAGAACATAAGAGGCCCTGCTGGATCAGACCCAGGCCCAGTTAAAGGGAAGGCACTGGCAAACCACCCCGCAAACGAAGTCTGCCTTGGAAACGTCGGGATGTGACGTCACCCCATGGGTCAGGAATGACCTGGTGCTTGCACAGGGGACCTTTACCTTTTAGTGATTCTTGAGGGACCAGATGGAAAGCAGAGATCCCATCTCCTCAATGATGTCATAGAGACAGCATATAATGCGTTGGGTAATTCTGGGATCTGCATAAATTATGCAAAGTGAGGAGATTTGCATTGACCTAATTTGCATAAATTAGTCTTTTGGTCACAGAGAGAAGCAAAGAGCCGCACGGGGCACTGAAGACCCGCCTCTCAAAAATCCTACTCAGCTAAAAATAATTGCAACACCTTCCATCCATGTGTTTTCCAGTTGATCTGCAATTATAAGGACTAGAGGCTTGCTGGCAGGATGAAAGACAGGATTCTGAGGATGCTCAGCTTATCATTCTCCACAGGTGTAGTGGTTAGAGCAGTGGACTCTAACCTGGAGAAGCGGGTTCGATTGCTCGCTCCTCCACAGAAGCCTGCTGGGTGACCTTGGGCCAGTCACTGTTCTCTCTGAACTCTCTCAGCCCCATGCACCTCAGAAAGAGTCTGTTGTGGGGAAGGGAAGGTGACTGTAAGCCTCTTTGAGACTCCTTAAAGATAAAGAAAAGCGGGATATTAGAAGAAGAGTTAGGCTGACTTTCTCTACCACGTAAGGAAGAATCAAACTGGCTTACAATCACCTCCCCCCCACACACAACAGACACCCTGTGAGGTAGGTGGGGCTGAGAGGGTGTGACTAGCCCAAGGTCACCCAGCTGCCTTCATGTGTAGGAGTGGGGAAACAAATCCAGTTCACCAGATTAGCCTCCGCCGCTCAAGTGGAGGAGTGGGGGAATCGAACCCGGTTCTCCAGATCAGAGTCCACCGCTCTTAACCACTACACCACGCTGGCTCCTCCTCCTCTTCCTCCATGCTGCTATGAGATCACAGCATACAGACAGCCCTGGGAGGGGGAGGGTGCTCCCCCCCCCCAAATGCTTCCCTTGATTAATCTTCTTTTCCATTTCCTTTAGTATTTGTTCAATTAGACAGGGGAGTTTGGGTAATTATATAAATACGAAAAGCAAACAGACTAGCATTGCAGTAAAATGCACAGGCTGTCAAACTCCTCAACTGTGTTCCAAGGGACAGAAACGCTTACCTGTCTTTTTCTGGTACGGCTACTTGAATACATTCTCTTCTCGAGAAGAGACCAGAACTGCATCCTCCTCATCCCCCCTGTGAAATGCCCCCCCCCCACAGAGATACTTCCTATGAGGTGGGCAGAACAGGCTTGGCAGTTTCCCAGGCCAGGAGGATTTGGGGCTGTGGTGGGGAAACCTCAGAAGGAACTATCTCTAAGCCTCCCCTCTGGCCACCTGCCCCAGATAGGGATGCCAGCCTCCAGGTGGGACCTGCGGATCCCCCTGGGATTGCAGCTCATCTCCAGACTACAGAGATCAGTTCAGTTCTCTTGGAGAAAATAGATGCTTTGGAGGGTGGACTGTAAGGCGGTTAAGGGGAGACATGATAGAGGTCTATAAAATTTTGTATGGTATGGAGAGAGTGGACTGCGAGAAGCTTTTCCACCTTTCTCATAATACTAGAAGCTGGAGGGTGAGAGATTCAAAACATATAAAAGGCAGTATTTCTTCGTGCAACGCGTGGTTAAACTGTGGAACTCCCTGCCCCAGGATGTCGTGATGACTGCCAACTTGGAAGGCTTTAAGAAGGGAGTGGACATGTTCAAGGAGGAGAGAGGTATTCATGGCTACTAGTAAAAATGGATATTAGTCATGAAGCATGCCTATTCTCTCCAGGATCAGAGCAGCATGCGTGTTATATTAGGTGCTGTGGAACACAGGCAGGATAAATGCTGCTACAGTTGTCTTGTTTGTGGCTTCCTAGAGGCACCTGGTTGGCCACTGTGTGAACAGACTGCTAGACTTGATGGTCTGATCCAGCAGGGCCTTATGTTCTCATGTTCTTACCCCACAGATGTCCCTGTTCTCCCAGGCTCCATCCCCAAATCTATCATGAAGTTTCAGGTGATTCCTAGAGCTGTCCTTTTTCGCTTCTGGCAAGAACTTCTGGTGAGTACATAAGGCTGTGATGCTTTCATCCGCCAAACTCTCCCGCCAGTTGTCTGGCAACAGTCGTCCTATTACAATCCTATTGTGCTATGCCACACCTCAGCTTTGCACAAGGCTAGCCTTCCTGGCTCAGATCAGCAGTCTATCTGGACCAGCAACCTGTTTCACTTGGGGGTCAGGCAGAGACTAGGGTTGCCAACCTCCAGGTACTAGGTGGAGATCTCCTGCTATTGCAACTGATCTCCAGCCGATAATATAAAATATACATCCTATGATAAAATTATACAACTCCCACTTATAGCATCTCGTCCATACTAATTAATCTGAAGGTTTGCCCAAAACGTCTTTGTTCTTCAGAAATGCCTTCCGTTTACGGCAAACATAAGAGCAAAATTTTGCTACAAAATATGAAATAAAGTCACCCCATCTTCCAGTAGATATTCTACCAAGGAGGCCTCAGAGGAGTAAGAGTGTACAAACTGAGATAGGAGGGGAGTAATTAAATGATTCCTGGCATCACCATCATGTTCACAATGGAGCAAAATATGTGCTAGCGTCTCCATCATATCCATGGAACAAGAGCATTTGCGTGTCTCTCCTGGGCAACAAAGAAACCATCCTGAAAGTACAGCAGATGGAAGGGGATCTCCAGCCGATAGAAATCAGTTCCCCTGGAGAAAATGGCCGCTTTGGCAATTGGACTCTATGGCATTGAAGTCCCTCCCCTTCCCAAACCCTGCCTTCCTCAGGCTCCACCCCGAAAACCTCCTGCCGGTGGCGAAGAGGGACTTGGCAACCCTAGTAAGGGCCCATGGAAGGCCTACAGCCAGGGCATGATTGGCAACTGGCATTAGAGAACGGTGTGAGGAGGTCATTATTTGCCCCAGAGTCCCGTGGCGCAGAGTGGTAAGCCGCAGTATTGCAGTCGAAAGCTCTGCTCACGATCTGAGTTCAATCCCGACAGAAGTCGGTTTCAGGTATTCGGCTCAAGGTTGACGCCGCCTTCCATCCTTCCGAGGTCAGTAAAATGAGTGCCCAGCTTGCTGGGGGTAAAGCGAGGAGGACTGGGGAAGGCACTGGCAAACCACCCCATCAACATAGTCTGCCTAGTAAACATCGGGATGTGACATCACCCTGTGGGTCAGGAATGACCCGGTGCTTGCACAGGGGACTACCTTTACCTTTAAAGCCACTTCACCCAAATGCCTGAGCCAGGCTGCATGGAGGCCTCGAGCATGGATTTCACAGCTGCTCCACAGAGAAGGAGGCAGGGCAGCAAAACGAAGCATTATCCCGGCCAGCTGTGCGGGATGAGTGGGTTAGAGGTTAGCCCCCTACCAAGAGGGCCTCTTGGTCTCCCATCCGGAACCTTCCAGTAACATGCATCTTCCGCAGTGATATGCACTGTCTTGGCATCCCGCTTGTGCGCTTTCTAAATATAGCTCTTGATTGGGGGGGGGCGCATAAGGGGAAGGCGCAATTGCCCAGGAGGCTCACCCAGTGCCCTGCCAATGAACCGGAATGTTCTCTAATCCCTGCCAGGCAAGGGCGGGATGGGGTGTGCAGGCGGAGGCGAGGGGGCTGACAAAGTGGGTTATGGGGACACCGCGGGAACCTGCGGGCAATGCCACGGCGTGCCATGGTGCTTGGCATCTGCTCTGGGACTGAGAAACACGGGGTCGAACGTTCAGCCTGGGCGCTTCGCTCCTCCCTCTCCCAACGGAGCTGCAGCAGCAGCAAATCTCATCGTCCTCGCCCGCCGCAAGAGAACTCCACCTGATTCTGAAGATCTCCATTGTGCTTCCTGACCATTATATTTGTGAGACAAGGAAAGCCAATGAGAATAAAAGTTTCCTAAAGCTGAGAGGGGTATGGTGGGATCTAGGACCAATGTAAGGGTTAAGGATGGCTACCGAGAACTGCTCCGGGCAACCTTAGCCTGCCGACGGATAGTGCATCCTAAGGCAAGTCTGCTCAACCAAGCTGAATGCAACCTTTATACAGGGACCCACCAAACACTTGACAACCGCCTTCCTTTCCTCGGCCCACTGTGGCAGTCCCGGACCAGCAAGAAATGGGGAAGGGCCGTGGCTCAGTGGTAGAGCATCTGCTTGGCATGCAGAAGGTCCCAGGTTCAGTCCCCGGCATCTCCAGTTAAAGGGACCAAGCAAGTAGGTGATGTGAAAGACCCCTGCCTGAGACCCTGGAGAGCCATGAAGAGGGGCCGTGGGTCAGTGGTAGAGTAGAAGTAGAGTAGACTAGGCAAGCAGAAGGCGGTTAAGGGGAGACATGATAGCGGTCTATAAAATTATGCATGGTGTGGAGAGAGTGGTCAGGGAGAAGTTTTTCTCCCTCTCCCGTAATACTAGAACACGGGGTCATCTGCTGAAGCTGGAGGGTGAGAGATTCAAAGCAGATAAAAGGAAGTATTTCTTCACACAACGCATAGTTAAATTGTGGAACTCCCTGCACCAGGATGTGGGGAACAGCTGTCAACTTGGAAGGTTTTAAGAGGGGAATGGACATGTTCGTGGAGGAGAGGGCTATCCATAGCTACTAGTCAAAATGGATACTAGTCATGATGCAAAACTATTCTCCCCAGTATCAGAGGAGCATGCCTATTATATTAGGTGCATTGGAACACAGGCAGGACAATGCTGCTGCAGCCGTCTTGTTTGTGGGCTTCCTAGAGGCCCCTGGTTGGCCACTGTATGAACAGACTGCTAGACTTGATGGAGCTTGGTCTGATCCAGCATGGCTTTTCTTATGTTCTTACAGTATGATGTGAAAGGCCTCTGCCTGAGACCCTGGAGAGCCACTGCCGGTCTGAGTAGACAATACTGACTTTGATGGACTGAGGGTCTGATTCAGTATAAGGCAGCTTCATGAGTTCACCTGTTCATGGGATGCTTTTCGAGCCCTGGGTGGGCCATCAGCCATAATTCACAGGTTGTGTTTGGCCAATGGCTTGGTCGACCCCAATTGTTGTGCAGCAGGGCGCACAAGTGGCAAGTTGGAACCCTGAAAGGGGTGGCGGTGGCATCCCTTCCTTGCAAAGATGCCTGGCAGGAGGGCAGGGGTGGTGCATGATGGGAGAATATCCCCAACTTTATCCTAGTTCCCATGGCTGCTGCCAAGTGGCATGTAGTGTCGGGAGAAGAAGAAGAGTTGGTTTTTATATGCTGACTTTCTCTACCACTTAAGGCAGAACCAACCGGCTTACAATCACCTTCCCCTCCACACAGCAGACACCCTGTGAGGTAGGTAGGTCTGAGAGTGTGTGACTGGCCCAAAGTCACCCAGCTGACTTCGTGTATAGGAGTTGGGAAACAAATCCAGTTCACCGGATTAGCCTCCGCCACTCATGTGGAGGAGTGGAGAATCAAACCTGGTTCTCCAGATCAGACTCCACTGCTCCAAACCACCGCACTTAACCTCTACACCATGCTGGGAGGGGTTGTGGCTCAGTGGCAGAGCCCACATTTCGCAAGCAGAAGCTCCCGGGTTCAATCCCAGGCATCTTCATTCATAAATAATGTGGAAGACTTCCACTGAGATCCAGGAGAGCTGTTGCCAGTCCGAGCTGAGCTCAATAGGACAGTGTGCTAGACTTAGTATAAACAAAATATCCTACCTATGTGCTACATAACATAATTCTACAAACAACTGTTTTCTTCAATACACATGGAAATATACAGATAAAACATCAGTGTTTATGGACACTTACCTTAAGAAGAAATAGCAATATGTCGCATGGACTTCACTTGTTGTTACACATGGAGACTGTACCCTCCAACTTTGAGATGTCTTCATGAAATGTAATTATTGAGTTGTTTGTAGAATTATGTTATATAGCACATAGATGGTATTTTGTATATAGAGATAGAATTATTATAGAGGGGCTTATCGCACCCAGTCCAGGGATCGTTTCTGAACCCTTTAAAACTCGGAGCATTCCTTCCCCCATGCACCACATTTTCCCGTTTTCGTCATGAAACCGTTTTGGAGCCGTATAATGCCCGCTGGATCCCAAAACAGTTTAATGACGCTTTTAAAACTTACCCCTTTCCTATAACATTTTCTCCTTGGGTCAGTCTTGTGGTCAGTCCTCTCCTTGCGTCCTCCTTTCCCCCCCCCCCCGCCATCTGCTTAACCTATCGTTGGGACAAAGGGAGGCTTGTTCGTTGAGAAGTTAAGAGGCTTTAAAGTGTTGCCCTGCACATGGTTCCCGGAGGGGGGGATTTTCATGGGTCTGCGGAGGTCCTGGGTGGGCATTATGCCTAGAACTTGGGCGGAAGGGTTTTTCCCCATCCAATTTTCAAAGCTCCGAGGGAAGGGGGGGCGCGATCCCATCCGTGCTCCATTTCATGTGGGAGCTGGATTTGAAATGGCCGGGCTGCGGATCAAGTGCCTCCCCCCCCTTCCAGAGACTTGCTGGAGGATCAATAAAAAATGCAGCTTCTTGCTTTAAAGTGTTGCCCTGCACATGGTTCCCGGAGGGGGGGATTTTCATGGGTCTGCGGAGGTCCTGGGTGGGCATTATGCCTAGAACTTGGGCGGAAGGGTTTTCCCCCATCCAATTTTCAAAGCTCTGAGGGAGGGGGCGCGCGATCCCATCCGTGCTCCATTTCACGTGGGCGCTAGATTGGATTATGCCTAGAACTTGGGCGGGAGGGTTTTTGTGTGCGTGCAAAAACTACAGGTAGGGGGGAACGTGAGCCCATTGCCCTATCGTCCGGATGCACTGACGATGCCACGCAGGCGCACTGAAATGACGAGGGGGTGGGAGGTGGAGGGGAACCCAAGCGACGTCACGATTAGGCGGTGCTCCTCCACGCCCCCTTATCTCTCGGGAGCGCTCTTTCAATGGCGGTGCGCTCAGAAGGCAAACGTTCCAGAGACGTTGGAACGGGCAGAAGTGCCGGGGGAAAAATAGCAACTCGCATCCAGCACGAACGCTCTTTAGATGTTTTCCGCACGTTTCCCAGACATGGTGCGATAATGCCCAGAGTTAGCATATCGTGTATATTGTAGGTGCATGACATATGCAATAGAAGCTTTTGCAAAGAATAGAGTCGGTTGTTTTTGTTTGGGTATCATTATACTGACAACCTAGGTTCTTCTTTTCTTGGCTAGACTCAGTATAAAAGCAGCTTTATATGTCGTCCTATATGAGCCCTTCCTGGAGAGGTGTCCTGCCGCACTACTTTCTCCCCCCGTTGTCATCTGCCTATCTCTCTCTGCCAGTAGTGGGAACGGCCTGTCTCATTTGCCTGTTTTCCTTATCACCCTGTCAACACACAGCATCAGAAGGAGAGTGGATTTTTATACCCCAATTTCCTCTACCTTTAAGGAGTTTCAAACCGGCTTACAATCACCTTCCCTTCCCCTCCCAACAGACACTTTTCTCTGGAGCAGTCTGTCCCAGTTGCCTGTTTCCCTTCTCACACTGAACCTGCAGCATCAGAAGAAGAAGAGTTGGTTTTTCTGCCCCGATTTTCTCTACCGAAAGGAGTCTCAAAGCAGTTTACAATTGCCTTCCTTTCCCCTCCCCACAACAGACACCCTAGGAGGTAGGTGGGGCTGAGAGTGTTCTGAGAGAACCGTGACTGGCCCAAGGTATCTTGTGGTGGAGCGGGGATTCGAACCCAGTTCTCCAGATTAGAGTCCACCTCTCTTAACCATTCCACCACACTGAAGACTGAAGCCCTGCCCAGAAGTTACAACGAATGTACATACAATCCATGTACAGTGTACCATTGATTTTTCTTCTTTATACATACATGGAGTAATTCTCATGTTACCTTCAGTGAATCTACAGCAGTTAGGGTTGCCAGGTCCCTCTTCACCACTGGTGGAAAGTTTTTGGGGCGGAGCCTGAGGAGGGTGGGGTTTGGGGAGGGGAGGGACTTCAATGCCATAGAGTCCAATGGACAAAGCAGCCATTTTCTCCAGGGGATCTGATCTCTATCAGCTGGAGATCCGTTGTAATAGCAGGAGATCTCCAGCCAGTGGTATCCCATCAGGGAACCTTTGAGTTTAGACTGACCATACTAGCCTGGTTAGGCAGAAGGATCAGTCATCTACCCATGGGGAGTTTAGTCTTGCAAACTGGAAATAAAAGGGAGTACGTATCAACTGAAGATATAAAGGTAGAGGAACTGATCCTCGCCTGTCTGACATCTGATGAATGAACACATTGCTGTAAAAGAAACAATATTAGGCAGAAATATTTATCTACTTACCTGTTAATCACAATTGGTGAAATTGTATTATTTATTTATTTATTTATTTGTTGCGTTTATATCCCGCTCTCATTGCCGGCAAGCCAGGCTCAGAGCGGGTACCAACACGATAAAACATTGATGAAAACATAGTAAAAACAAATTAAAACATATTAAAACACGCTATAAAATCACATTTCATTATATTAAAGGGAAAAAAGGGCATTCCCTTTGCTTGCCGCCACTAAACAGGCCTGTAACTAATGTAGATGTTGTGTATACTTGTGTATACTTAATACTTAGTGTTTGTTGGGGAGTGACTTATTGAAATACGATTGCATGTATAGAATAATAGGTTTCTGTGTGAATTTTGGAGTAACTACTATACACACAGAAGTGTCAGACTTCTACCAGTACCTGGAGGCTGGCAACCCTAACAGCCGAATGGGTGCTTCGAACACACCCCCCATTTATCGAGAGACCGATCCCTTATTTCCTTTGTAAAGCGAACGCATGCTGGCTCTTCCTCACAAACAGAAGCATGTAGGATGTGTGTGCATTCATCGTCATGTGTAAACAGGACTTCTGTTGTCCTACCTTGAAGATGTGGGCGATGGAGAGGTAAGCACTGGTCCATTAGAAAAGGGTCAGTGATAGGAAGACCATTCTGCACCTGAAAGATGCCCAGGGAATGGAGCTTTAGGATTGCAGGGCGGGGGATTGGGGCTCGAGGAACAGAAAAGTGTTTTGAGTTCAAGGCACGGGGGCGGACGGAGGGGGGGGCGGGCGGGCGGGGGACATCTGGTCTTTCAGCTAATGTGAGTTTGGGTTCACTGCCAGGTCACCGTCAGGCCGCTTTGCACTGCCAAATGGCGGGATGGGTCGGCAGGGCTTAAAGTCCCCATTCCTTAATCCATTTGGACGTGAACGTTCAGCTCGGTTCATTAAAGCACCTTTTTAGACCAATCCCTCCCCTCCCCTGGCTCCCTCCCACACATGCATAGCTAGATCGAAGGCCGTTGAGATGCTGTGAATTCCAGGGGTCCTGGTAGGGTTGCCAGTAGGGTTGCTGGGCCCCTCTTCGCCACCAGCAGGAGGTTTTTGGAGCGGAGCCTGGGGAGGGTGGGGTTTGGGGAGGGGAGGGATTTCAATGCCATTGAGTCCAATGGCCAAAGCAGCTATTTTTGCCGGCTGGAGATAAATTGTAATAGCAGGAGATTTCTAGCTAGTACCTGGAGGTCAGCAACCCTAGGTCCTGGGGTACCTCCATCCGGGGTCTTATCACATGGAAGGGTTTTGAACTCCCTCGGGGGAAAGTTGAATAAAGTTGACTAAAGTTGAATATTGACGGAACAGATTAACTCGGCTAAGCCGAGTTAGTATTTGGATGGGAGACCACCAAGGACGTCCAGGGTTGTTACTCAGAGGCAGGCAATGGCAAACCACTTCTGAATGTTATTTGCCTCCAAAATCCTACAGGTCGCCATAAGTTGGCTGCCATTTGACAGCAAGAAAAGAAAAGGCTGCTTTAAGACTATAAAACCCATGATGTGGTGCATGTGTGAGTGAACTACACATGCCAAGGAACTACATCGAATGGTTCTGTTGACTCAGCCCTACAAACCCCATTACCATGAATAAAAAATATCTCTAGGGTTCCAAGTGTTCTAGCCTAGTCTTCTTATTGTGTGTGTGTGTGTAAAGTGCCATCAAGTCGCAGCCGACTTATGGCGACCCCTTATGGGGTTTTCAAGGCAAGAGACTAACAGAGGTGGTTGGCCAGTGCCTTCCTCTGCACAGCAACCCTGGACTTCCTTGGTGGCCTCCCATCCAAATACTAACCAGGGCTGACCCTGCTTAGCTTCTGAGATCTGACGAGATCAGGCTAGCCTGGGCCATCCAGGTCAGGGTAGTCTTCTTATTACTGTGCAGGAATTTAAACAAAATGGGGAAGCATTCAAACATCCAATCTCTCAATTGGCGGTCAGAAGCTAATAGCCCGTGAACAGTTGACAACTTTTGTCTGCTGTTCATGAGAACCTGGCCTAACCAGGGTGTCCAGGCTCGGTTATCTCAGGTAAAAGCCTCCCAGCCAATCAGAAGGCCCAGTTCGGAACCAATCAAGGCTTGAGAAATTCCTAAAAAAAAGAGAGAGAAAGGTGAGCGGACCCCACTGTTTCCTAAGACCTTGGATAGCTGAGGAGTTGAGACGTCCCCTCGCGGGCCTGAAGGCCTCCGGTTGTGACTTCATGGACTTTACCAGCACCTGTCTCTAGGGTTGCCAGCTCCGGGTTGGGAAAAACCTGGAGATTTTGGGGGGCAGAGCCTGAGGAGGGCGGGGTTTGGGGAGGGGAGGGACTGCACTGCCATAGAGTCCAATGGCCAAAGCGGCCATTTTCACCAGGGGAACTGATCTCTGTCAGCTGGAGTTCAGTTGTAATAGCAGATCTCCAGCCACCACCTGGAGGCTTGGAAATCAGCACAAAGTACAAAATTACAAAATAATTATTAGTGATGAGGACAAATTACAACAAGTGTTATACAACAACAACAAATGCTACTATGATACATATATACCAAATTCTCTCAATATCAACCACACAGGTGTACACATATTCTCAATGCTATAGATGCAAATATGCAATTTTTCTTCATGGTGAGGTTGAAAAGTCCAGTTCAAGTAGGATATCCAATAAATGGTATAATCCAAAAAGAATGAGCTGGGGGACGGCCGTTTCAAGATGTTTTCTTCAGCCCCATGTTCAATTAGATTTCTTTTTCAAAAGCCATAGGTTGCAGATCCTGTTCTAGAGCAAGGAACTGGCCAGGAAAAACGGCCCTTTCGGTGCTCCTATCCAGATTTGCTCTGGCCTGATCAACAGGTGGAGCATTTCTGGCGTAGCATTTGTGGTTGTTGTATAACACTGGTTGTAATTTGTCCGAATCACTAATAATAATTTTGTAATTTTGCACTTTGACTGTGCTGATTTCCAAACCTACTAGGTGCAGGCATAGTAATGCTCTTATTTGTTTAAACCCCCTGGAGGTTGGCAACCCTGCCCGTCACACTGGGAAAGACGGAGGCAGAGCTCTGAAATGCTCTGAAATGCTCGTCACCCTGAAAGTATCTCTTTCTTGGCAAGAACAGGAAGGTCCATGACCCGCCTGGGGCCTTGTGGTACACCACGACGATCAGCCATCGTCCCGTTGATGGCCTTGGAGACACCCATCTGTAATGATCAGCATCCATAGCCCCTCCTGGGCAGGCACAATCGCGCCTCAGCTGGGTAAGCAGGAGTGGGGGCGTTCAGGCTGCCACTTAGTAGGGATTGAGCCAGGCTTGCCTCCTCCCTCGTTCTAGCTCTGCCGATGATAAAAAGGGCTTTGCCGATTCAGGTGGGGGCGCACTGTGCAAAGAAGAAGACGTGGTTTTGATACGCCGACTTTCTCTACCACTTAAGGGAGAATCAACCTGGCTGACAATCACCGTCCCCTCCCCACAACAGACACCCGGTGAGGTAGGTGAGGCTGAGAGAGCTCTAAGAGAGGTGTGACTAGCCAAAGGTCACCCAGCTGGCTTCATGCGTAGGAGTGGGGAAGCCAACCTGGTTTACCAGATTAGCCTCCGCCGCTCATGTGGAGGAGTGGGGGAATCAAACCCGGTTCGCCAGATCGGACTCCACCGCTCCAAACCACCGCTCTTAACCACGACACCATGCTGGCTCTCCAGTGGGGGTAAATGACACAATTGGCAATTTCATCCCCGGGTGTTGAGCTGAGAGCAACCCCTGCAGATCCAAAGAAATGTATACAGGGTTTTTGAAATCAGATGGTAGGGTTGGCTGGTCCCTCTGCACCACTGGCAGGAGGTTTTGGGGGCAGAGCCTGAGGAGGGTGGGGTTTCGGGAGGGGAGGGACTTCAATGCCATCGAGTCCAATTGCCAAAGTGTCAGTGGGGAAACCAACCTGGTGGGCCGTCCAATTGCCCAAGCAGCCATTTTCTCCAGGTGAACTGATCCCTATCGGCTGGAGATCAGCTGTAATAGCAGGCGATCTCCAGCTACTACCTGGAGGTTGTCAACCCTACTTGGAGAGCTGCTGCCGGTCTGAGTAGACAATACCGACTTTGATGGACAGAGGGTCCGATTCAGTATAAGGCAGCTTTGTGCGGGGCCTTCGGTTCACATTGTCCCTCTGCTTTGCTTCACGGACAGCAGGAATTTGACGAGGCTGGCCTTGACGTGAAGACGTCCTCGGCTTCCAGGCAGAAGAGGTCACCTCGTGGGCAGCCAATTTGGCCCTCCCATCTCTTTCAATTGCAGCTGCGGGGTTCAGAGACCCACAAAGAGGGGTTATTAGAGCAGCCGCGAAAACAGCCCGCCGGGGCTTACGAGGCTCGTTGGTGGCGTTCGCCAGGCTGTGCGCTGCTGTCCTGCGATCATGTAAACGCATTGTGGGCTCCGCAAGATGTCAGCTCCCTGCGCGCCCGGGGATTTTCGCCTGGGCTGCAAGCGACTTTCTGTGATCCCCTCCCCGCCCTCGTTTTAACACTCCACCCCAAATGCATTTACTCGGACGCAAGAGCAGTGGTGCGCAGAATGAAATGTCCTCCGATGGGACAGGCGCTTTCATGTTGGTCATGGCATGGACCTGGGTGCCCAAGAAGAATCAACGCGCTCGTGATAATCGGTTGCCGCTCGAGTCTCTTTCATGTATCCCCTTCCAGAGACCTTTCTCAGGATCTGGGTCCCGCAGTTGTATGCCATTAGCAATTCAATCCTTCCCTCCCTGGGTGTTCTGATCCACGTGTTAGATCTAGGGTTTTCATCTGGACTGCAGAAAAGCTGCCCAGCCTCTTTAACAGAGGTTCAGTGGGATCTTATTTACTGGGGATATCGTTTACCTCTGGGCCATGAAATGCTTCATTGGCCTATTTCCACACATTAAGTCTGTGTTAAAGGGGCAAGAAATGTTTTCTTCAGGCTTGTTGGCAACCCTACTTAAATCCCCATTTTCTTTCCGCTTAATAATTAAATAAGCACATTCGTTCCTGCTCCTTTCCTACACTCATGTACGGAGTGGATCATGCCATAAGATACAGTATTTCCTCAAATAAAGGACTGTTCCCCCCCACCCAAAGTATGCCATAAAAAAAGATGGGGGTCATCTTACATTCGGATACATATTACAGTTATGTCCAATAATAAAATTTTATTGTGGGTATAACATTTTTAAGGGGGTCAGCTTATATTCAGGGTCATCTTCCTTTCCACTAAATGCGGTACTTGCTGAACTTTGACACAAATACATTTTCTTTTCATCATTTTATAACCATTTTTTTTAAATATCACTGAGATGAGGTTTTTGAGCAAACTCAGAAATTGTTTCACGTACAAGATGTTTTAAAACCTTACAACCGTAACGAAAAATCTGGAAAAATTGCAAAACCTTTCGATTACAAACATAGAATATCACAGAATCATAGAGTTGGAAGGGACTATCAGGGTCATCTTGTCCAACCAACTGCACAATGCAGGAAATTCACAACTACCTCCCCCCCACAGTCCCAGTGACCCCTACTACATGCCCAGAAGATGCCCAAGATGCCCTCCCTCTCATGATCAGCCTAAGGTCACAGAATCAGCATTGCTGACAGTTGGGCATCTAGCCTCTGCTTAAAAACCTCCATGGAAGGAGAGCTCGCCACCTCCCGAGGAAGCCCCTGGCTGGCCACTGTGGGAACAGACTGTTGGACTTGATGGACCTTGGCCTGATCCAGCATGGCTTCAATGCCATAGAATCCAATTGCCAAAGCGGCCCATTTCTCCAGGGGAACTGATCTCTATCGGCTGGAGATCAGTTGTAATAGCAGGAGATCTCCAGCTAATATCTGGAGGTTGGCAACCCTAGCTGTGGGTCAGCTGTCCTGCATGGGTGCATCCTTGCCGCTGTTTCAGGTGCAGAATCAGGGCCAGGAGGTGATGCTTTCCCTCCCTAACACACTGCTTTTGCCTGCAACAAGTGGAATGAAAAAGGAATGTTCTCTGCTTATTAAACAATTGTAGCTGATTAACCTCTTGCCTTTTAAATTATGAATTCATTACATATTAATGCATTTGCATAGTACCAGACTCTCAGCTTCTGTGCCACTTTCAGATATCAGAGGAAATGTGACAAGAATGGCTGTTTAATATACAAAAGCTACTGCTTATTATCAGAAGGAGTAATTTCTTTCTCATCCCTTGTTATTGCAAAACATAATTATATTTCATTCTGAACATGGCCCCAGATGCGGATACTTACACCCATAGATTAGGGCCATGTACAAATAAAAAAGATCTTTGTACAAACTTGGGGGGAACCCCCAGATTTGCCAAACAAAATTTTAAAATTAAAAAGGTAACGGGGCTTTTTAAAAGCATGCAAGCTTTAACTTATGAGGGGAGAGCACGTTGGCTACAGGGTCAGCCCAGGAGCTTTTGGCACCCTAGGCTAGCTAGCCCCAGTGCCCCCCAGGCTGGTCCTGGCGTGCCCCCCACAGCCAGCCAGACTGAGTGTACTCCAAGTTACCTTCCAGCCAGCCTGCCTGGACAGGTGCACCCTGAGCCACCTACCAGCCAGCTGGCCTGAGTGGGCATACCCTGATCCATTAGCCAACATTTGATGCATTGGTGCCTCCATCCTCTGGCACCCTAGGTGTTTGCTTATGGCTGCCTAGTGGATGGGCCTCCCCGGTTGGCCACCATTTTGAGGGTGGCACAGCAACCAGGTAAACAGCGGATGGTAGCAGGGGCAGTGGAGAAGTGAGAAAGGCAGTGAATGGATGAAGCAGAAGCTTGGGCAAGCCATAAAGTAAAATTATTCAAAATACAACATTTCTGACCTAAGCTTTTCAACCTGAAAAGAAGAAGAAATAGGGGGGAATGGGAAAAAAATCATTTAGATTAATCACGGTGCGAGCCATTTATAACATTTAAAAATATAATTTCCACAATTGTTAATCTATATTACTCACACACACAAGATTGCCACAGTGATGTGACAATAATTTTTCATGCATTTTTCATGTATTGTATCATCTTCCATCCTCTCACTATCTAATATAGGTATGTGATAGCAACGGGGATTATTTGTCTTATTTTGTATTCTTGATGGGGATATACACCCCATAAAGCTGATTCACTCTGACATTGCTTACAGAGGAAAATTTGTATAATTTTCTAAAATATATTTTAATTATTGTATTAATTTGTTTATTTGCATATTTTATATTTATTAATTTTATCATTATGTCTTAGATTTTTTTGCAGAATTTTTTTTATTAATACGCTTTAGCATGTACATAGGCATAGACACTATATTTTTTACAAGAAATATTCCCCAAATTCTTTGCAATTGTGACACATCATATCCTTTCTTTACATTTGTTAGTTTGATTAGGGGAAAGATTTCCTTATATTTCAGAATCCACTCGTCAACTGTAGGACTCATGTTTGGTTTCCAATATCTTGCAAATACTAGTCTAGCAGCTGTCAACAGATGTGCAATTAAATACCGTTTGTCTTTTTGAAAAACGGCTGTGTAGCTTAGTAGCCTGACCTTGCAGAAAAGGCGAAATCTATATCAAAGCCTCCCCCCCATAAGCTATAATAGAGGAACAATAGGTTTGTGCTCTACAACATGTCCACCACATCTGCAGATAATCTGCATTTGGTAATTTACAGAACCAACATTTATCCTATATGTTCCCATAGATTTAAGCGGGTCAGGTGTCACTGATATAACATTTTCATCTAATTTTCTCTGAATCCAAGGGAAATAGAGAAAGTTAAACTGCAGGTAAAGATATATTTCCATTTTTCATCAGGAATTTCATAACCTAGATCTGTTCCCCACGTATTGAAAATGAGTGTTTAGATACACTGTTTGGAGTAAAATCTCCAAAAACCTGGCAAGTATTTTCTCCTGATTTTTCCTCAAATTTTGTCAGGCTTCTTATCCCCAGACTGAAGGCACGCATCTAAACAGGAAGCTCCTAAATTGGAAATATTCAAACCATTTAATATTGCCATTGCTTATTGGATAGACTTCTTGAAAGTCAATGATAATATTGCCTGTTATCAAGCGATTTTATGTATCTATATTGCATATTTCCCATTTAGCCATGGGATTAAATGTAAACTTTTTCAAGATATCTAAATGTGTTACTGCAGATGCCAGTGGCGATATGCCTGGTGATAATTTTTTTCTTATGTTTCTCCCCGATCTGTAAAAGTCCATTGATAATCCAACTTTATTAGTGACTCTGTTTCTTAAGTGATTATTCAACCACAAGTTCTGTAGAGGCATCTTAACATAATGTTGTTCTAAGGTAACTTCTGAGGAATCTCTGTTACCACCTAACCTTTTGGTGATCCATGCGAGATGTGAAACGTCGTGGATTAATTTTATGTTAGGAATATCTAAACCACCTTTATTAGTTTTATTCTGTGCTACTAATAATTTAACCCTAGGTTTTTTACTGTTCCATATAAACTCACTCACATATTCTTATTGATCATGGATTGCCAATTCATTATAATTTTATCTGCTATGAATACTGGTGAATTTGTTAATATATATTGGATTTTAGGTATCAGCATTATTTTTACAGCATTAATTCGACCATTAATGGATAAGGTAAAAGGTTTCCAAAGTGCAAGTTTACTTTTTATATCTGATATAATAGGATTAAAGTTAACATCAAACAATTTTTCATTGTTCTGCTGATCTTGAGTCCAAAATAAGATATTTGGACCATGTACAACAATCTGAAAAATGATTTTTGATGGTTCTAATTTATTTCAATAATGAAGGGGGAATTGTCTAGTTAATGAACTGGCCTTAATTTCTTGTGTGTAATACAGATAATAGTTTTGGAAATTATTATTTTTAAATTTTACCAGTGGCTCACACAATAATTAAAATACATGTATTTTTTCTTCTTCTCCCCTATTTCTTTTTCTTTTTCCAAGTATTTTGTATTTTGAATAATTTTACTTTACGGCGTGTATTAACAACTTGGCCTATAGGCCAAAACACGTTTGGTTTTAATTATTTTTTTTTACTATTTGTTTTATTAAAGTGTTGTTAATTTATCATATGTAAACCATTAGCATTCATTCTGTTATTAGGCCCTTTGACAACGCTCTAAACACAAACAAGTGAGTCTTACCAATGAAAGTAGCCCTCTCAACTGAGAATAAATTCTATTTTTAAAAATGCTGTGAGGAAAAAATATATAAGAACATAAGAAGATAACATAAGAAAGGCCATGCTAGATCAGACCAAGGCCCATCAAGTCCAGCAGTTTGTTCACACAGTGGCCGACCAGATGCCTTTAGGAAGCCCACAAACAAGACAACTGCAGCAACATTATCCTGCCCTGTGTTCCACAGAGCCTAATATAATAGGCATGCTCCTCTGATCCTGGAGAGAATAGGGATGCATCATGCCTAGTAAGTATCCATCTACTACAACTTGTGAAAAAAACTGTAACAACAATAGTAGCTGGCGCAGGGGAGTTTCCTCCAGTTCCCTTTGAGCATGCAGGTTCCCCTAAGCCCACGAGCACAATAGCTGCCCCACCCAGAAAGAGGAATGAAATCTATGTCAGACCTTTCATTAGGACCAACCAAGTTGACAGAAAAACGTTGTGCAAACCATTGGAACTCACCAGAACTCTTCATCTGGCTAGCTGTTACAAGCTTGAAAATGACCGAAAGCAAATTCTTCGGGCCATGGTGTTAAGGTCTGATCTTGCATGCTTCCTCTGGGGGACATGAGCAGGCGATTGCGTGGCTTTTTTGCTAGCATGGTGCCACTTTACAGCTCATTCTCTGGAAAGCTGGATTTGGTTCAAAGAAGTATGGAGACCATCCCAAGTCCACCCCAAATTGTCCCATCAAGTCTTCCTGGATCAATCAGACTCCAGAGGTGGCACATTTTCCTGCCAGGATCCAGAAGGTGCATGGATATAGCTCTCAGGGTTCCTCTTTGCAAAGGTGGCGAGCATACTGAAACATACATGGGATCTATGCGTAAAGCCGTCTTACCCCAAAGGTGGTGACAGAGAGCATTGGTCCGTACAGAGCCTGTAGTTCAGAACATTTCCAGCGGGTGGCGGCGTTGCACTGAGAATGATGGGAGATTCTGGTAGGCACACCCTCTACATTTCAAAGACTCAATACCCATTGCACTTGTCAATCCAATAGGACCAGATGTCCTATCTCCCAAGGGTCCTACTTTTCTGCACCAAGACCATCAGATACGGGTGGATGCAGTAGACACACACGATCCCAACTCTAACAGGGTTCCTCCTTCCAAACTTGGGTAAGCCTGTGCCCGAAGTCTTCAGTTGAGTTCAATCCCTGCCTTCAGTCCAGTTACGTACAGTACCGGCATCGTTCAGTTGTTTGTTTATTATGCCGGGGCGGGGCTGTGGCTGTGGCTCAGTGGTTAGGGTTGCCAACCTCCAGGTACTTAAGCAAACCAAACCAGCAACAATTGCAAAAAATAATTAGATAAATGAAATCTCCTTTCAATAGTGTTATTCAAATTTCATATACACTATATACATTGAACTTGGTTAACAACTTTAACCATAAGTTGCAAAGAACACAACAACATAGGTACATTGTCCTTTTATCAGTCTTTTTTAGCTGTATAAGGTATCTTGTCGTTCAAGAGGTAAGATGGTCAATTCTCCATTCATACAATTGGACTCTATGGCATTAAAGTCCTCCCCCTCCCCAAACCCCACCCTCCTCAGGCTCTGCCCCAAAAACCTCCCGCGGGTGGCAGAGAGGGACCTGGCAACCCTATCAGTGGTAGAGCATCAGCTTGGCATGTAGAAGGTCCCAGGTTCAATCTCTGGCATCGCCAGTTAAAGGGACCAGGCATGTAGGAGATGCGAAAGACCTCTACCTGAGACCCTGGAGAGCCGCTGCCAGTCTGAGTAGACAATACTGACTTCGATGGACCAAGGGCTGATTTAGTATAAGGCAGCTTCATGTATTCATGTACTCCACCTTTCAACCATTAGCTTCCAAGGTGTTTTATGTAGAGGGCACGTAAGAAGTAGTGGGGGCTCAAATAGGGTTGCCAACCTCCAGGTAGTAGCTGGAGATCTGCTATTACGATTGTTCTCCAGCCTGGAGAAAATGGCCACTTTGGCAATTGGACTCTTTGTCATTGAAGTCCCTCCCCTCCCCAAACCCCGCTCTCCTCAGGCTCTACCCCAAAAAACTTCCACTGGTGGCAAAGAGGGACCTGCCAATCCTAGATCACCTCCCTTATGACAGGTTTAGAACCTAAGAACATTATTATTGTTTCAGATTTCTGCAATCCCAATCCTATTTCATTGTTTATTGGCGCTCACATTCTGTCAATTGCATTGGCTTGTGTGTTTTTATGTGCCGTGAAGATGCTTCTCACTTATGGCGACCTTATGAATTAATGATCTCCAAAACGGCCTATCGTGAACAGCCTTGCTCAGGTCTTGCAAACTGAAGGCTGTGGCTTCCTTTGCAGAGTCAATCTATCTCTTGGGACTTCCTCTTTTCCTGCTTCCTCCAGCTTTTCCTAGCATTATTGTCTTTTCCATCTCATGATTTGACCGAAGTACAATGTGTGTGTGTGTGTTGTGCTGTCAAGTCATTTCCGACTCATGGTGAACCTATGAATTAATGTTCTCCAAAACGTCCTATCGTTAACCGCCTTGCTCAGGTCTTGCAAACTGAGGGCCCTGGCTTCTAGAGTCTGTCCATCTCATGTTGGGTCTTCTTCTTTTCCTGCTGCCTTCGACTTTGCCTAGCATGATTGTCTTTTCCAGTCTCATCATGTGACCAAAGTATGAGAGCCTCAGTTTAGTCATTTTAGTTTCCAGGGGCAGTTTGGGCTTGATTTGATCTAGAATCCACTTATTTGTCCTTTGGGCAGTCCACGGTACCCGTAAAACTCTGCCTTAGTTGAGAAAGGCGGACTATAAATAACATTCGAAATTTGATTTAATTCTGTGTGTTTTTAATTTGTTAGCTGCCTTGGTGGCCCTTGTGAGGGCAGAAAGGCAAGATATACATTTTGTACAATAAATAAAATGAACATTTCTTCTTCTTCTACTACTACTATGACGACTTCTACTACTAATTTATAGTCCTTTCCCCTGGGTTTCAGGGCAGATTACATATCTAATAAAAACTATTGAGTTGATCAAGCAAATTACAAACTATGATACAAAACATTTGAATCTGACAACAAAGATTCCTGCTGAAACAGAATAATGGAGCGAGATAGAAGGATTACAGGGATGAGAAAGATTATTCAGTCAATCGGCGAGCAGAATACAAAATACGATAAAACAATTCTGCCTAACTGCAAAGATTCTTAATGAAACAAAATAATGCAGCCAAGCTGGGGCGGAGGAATCGGAAAAGGAGCACGAGCAACCGAGAGGACGAAGCAATCGATATAGGTAGAATTAATCCCTTATATAAAACAATTCAATCTAACAGCAAAGATCCTTCATAAAGCAAAACAAATGCATCGGGGCTGGGAACTGAGGAATTGTTGACTAAGGCAACAGAATGATCTTAAGAAGAGCTTATGAAGGTACCCCTAGGATTGCCAGGACCCTCTTTGTGACTGGCAAGAGGTTTTGGGGGCGGGGCCTGAGTAGGGCGGGGTTTGGGGAGGGGAGGGACTTCAATGCCATAGAGTCCAATGGCCAAAGCGACCGTTTTCTCCAGGGTCATTTATGCGGGGGAAATTTGTGTTTGGTTTGCTGCACAGTTTTCTGCTCCAAATTCTCAAACATCATATACATGAGGGTCCCCCCCACCCCAATTCCAGGAGTACCTTGTGATTAATTAGGCATCCCCAGGTGAACTGATCTCTATTGGCTGGAGATCAGCTGTAATAGCGGGAGATCTCCAGCTACCACCTGGAGGTTGGCAACCCTAGGCACCCCCCAGATGAAGAGCAAGTGGGTTTCCAACCACAGCAGGGTCTGAATGGGCAGAACAGTGACTTTCCCAAGGTCACCCAGCTGGCTTCGTGTGTAGGAGTGGGGAAAATCCAGGTCGCCAGATTTGCCTCCACCGCTCATAAGGAGGAGTGGGGAGTCAAACCCGGTTCTCCAGACTCCACCGCTCCAAACTACTGCTCTTAACCACTACACCATGCTGAGGAATTCCAGTTTCATGCATGGCACCTATCAGGGCTCAAAGGGTCAAATCCCTTCCCTTCCTGTGTGGCTCCAATGCAGATTGCGGCAGTACACACACCCAGTTTATTTTGCACAAGCCGTACTCGGTTTGACCCACATGGGGGGATGGGGGGGGGATAAAACTGGGATTGTGGTCACAGGCTCCATTTCCCCTCTTATGTATCCTCATTTGAAAGTGTGCATAGGTTAGAGAGCCAGTGTGGTGTAGTGGTCAAAAGCGGTGGACTCTAATCTGGAGAACCAGGCTTCATTCCCCACTCCTCCATATGAGAGGCAGACTCTAATCTGGTCAACCGGGTTGGTTTCCCCGCTCCTACACTTGAAGCCAGCTGGGTGACCTTGGCTAGTCAAAGCTGTCTTCAAGCTCTCTCAGCCCCACCTACCTCACAGGGTGCCTGTTGTGGGGAGAGGAAGGGAAGGAGATTGTAAATCAGTTTGATTCTCCTTAAACAGTAGAGAAAAATGGCATATAAAACCAACTTTTCTTCTTCTTCTTCTTCTTCTTCTTCTTCTTCTTCTTCTTCTTCTTCTTCTTCTTCTTCTTCTTCTTCTTCTTCTTCTTCTTCTTCTTCTTTCCTCCAAAACGCCCTATCTTTAACAGTCTTGCTCAGGTCCTGCAAATCAAGGGCCATGGCTTCCTTTATAGAGTCAATCCATCTCTTCTTGGGTCTTCCTTTTTTCCTGCTGCCTTCAAATTTTCCCAGCATGATTTCCAGTGACCCTTGTCTTCTCATAATGTGGCCAAAGAACGATTGCTGGGGCTGCCAACCTCCAGGTAGTAGCTGGAGATCTCCTGCTATTACAACTGATCTCCACCCTATAGAGATCAGTTCACCTGGGGGAAATGGCCGCTTTGGCAATTGGACTCTATGGTATTGAAGCCCTTCCCCAAACCCCACCCTCCTCAGGCTCCACCCCAAAAAACTCCACTGGTGGCGAAGAGGGACCTGGCAACCCTAACAATAACCATTTTAGCTTCTAGGGTCAGTTCAATCTTGATTTGATCTAGAATCCACTGATTAGTTTTTTGGGGGGCAGTCCACAGTATCCGTAACACTCTCCTCCAACACCACATTTCAAAGGAATCTACTTTCTTCCTCTCTGCTTTCTTCACTGTCCAGCTTTCACACCCATACATAGTAACAGGGAATACGATTGCATGAATCTACTTGATCTTGGTGGCCAGTGACACATCCTTACCCTTAAGAATCTTTCCTAGCTCCTTCACGGCTGCCCTTCCCAGTCTCAATCTCCTTCTGATTTCTTGGCTGCAGTCTCCCTTTTGGTTGATGGGGAGCCAGGGAATAGAAAGTCTTGAACAATTTCAATTTCCTCATTGTCAGCCTTAAAGCTGAGTAATTCTCCTGTAGTCATGACTTTTCTTGATGTTCAGCTGCTTTGGCACTTTCTCCTTTAAATCCTAGGCACACATTTCTTCAGTGGTGGGGAAGCTCTATAACCCCCCCCCCCCGCATCATTAGAGATTCTTTACTGACCCAGGAAGGAACTAGCCATGTTGGAACAGAGGGTAGAAACAGCTGGTCCCCTTATTGCCCTTGGAGATTTCTCCGTGAGTTGTGCTGTGCTTCTCTGATATTTGAGATCCCCACAGCCCCACCGGACAAGTTGGGGAGATGCCAGTTTTATAGCTGAAATGTATGGTGTCGAGCCAAAACAAACAGAGGGCCGGGACTCAGGGCAAGAGAGTTCAAGCCAGGCAGTTTGGGAATGGGAGATGGCGCAGGGAGGACCGTGGTTCTTATTCACAAGGACGGCTCGGCTCCTTTGTTTAGTGTCTTGCCCTCCTCTGCCGAGATCACGGTGCAGTCTTAGCCTCCAAACAACCCTGCAAGGTAGGTAAGGCTGAGAGAGAGCGTGCCATGCTCAAAGGGCCGCTGAGCAATTCTCAGTATTGTGCAGGGATTTGAACAGGTGTTTCCAAAACCAAAAGCCAACCCTCTACACACGACACAAAGAGCTGTGAAACTGGCTGCTGGCCAGTTTCGTGAGGGTTGCCAGCCTCCAGGTGGGGCCTGGCGATCTCCCAGTATTACAACTGATGTCCAGGTGACAGAGATCCAACTCTTCTCCTCCTTCTCCTTCTCCTTCTCCTTCTCCTTCTCCTTCTCCTTCTCCTTCTCCTTCTCCTTCTCCTTCTTCTTCACTGGCTCAAGATCTTCCAGCAAGCTTCCATGGCAGAATGGGCATTTGAACTAGGGATGTGCACTAGCGCCTAAATCCGGATTTGTAATTCAGATTCGGAATTCGGCATTACAGCCCTTCATTTCAGATACAGAATTTTTGGATTCCGAAACTCCATTAAAGTCAATATGAATAGTCATTTCCCCCTTAAAAAAAAACAAAAACGGGCAAAACATTTGAAAAGGATTTTCCTCTGCCCTCCGACACTGTAAGCAGTACACCATATTTTGAGGCGGTACACAAATATTCCAGCCTTCCAGGGGTCAGGTGGTCATTCCCTGGGTGTTGAGGCCCACATCAGATCTCTGCTCATAATCCACCTGGCCTAGGGTTGCCAGCTTCAGGTTGAGAAATACCTAGAAACCCCTGGGGGTGGAGCCTGAGGAGGGCAGCGTTTCGAGAGGGGCGGGACACAATGGGGTATAATGCCATGGAGTCCAACATCCAAAGCAGCCATTTTTCTCCACGGGAACTGATCTCTGTAGCCTGGAGAGCAGTTGTAACAGCGGGAGATCTCCAGCCACCACCTGGAGGTTGGCAACCCTAACCTGGCCCCTGTGGTTGCATTGCCATTTGCCAAACTGTCTCAGGGCATTGCTGTTACCTTAGGCAATTGTTCTCTCTTCTGCCAGCTCCCTCCCAGGGTCCCGGTGATGTTCCTGACATGCAATCCTTGTCCCATCTCTGCCCTCAGCATCACCATTGCCCCCCCCCATGCAACAAACCTTTGATCTCTGCCCATACATCTCTGCCCTTCCCAGGGGCACGGAGCCAGAAGGGCTGCTCAGCCTGGTGGCGCTTTAATGAGCTGCTCAAATCACCCTGACAGCTGCCGGCTGGGAAGCTGAGCATGCTGGCCCATCCGTCAGCCGGGCGAGGCAGAGGTGAAGGGAACCCGGGCACGGCTGGCATTGGCTCACGATACCCTTCATCGCTATGCCGGGAGGATTTATGGGCCCCGCTCTCCTCCGAGACCGAGCCAGGGAGCCCTGGAGATGGAATCGAAATGAGGCGAGGCTGAAAATCCCCTGGCTCAAATCTCATCTGAAGCTGTCTTCCATGGAGTCAGAACCCTGGTTTGTCTAGCTAAGGTTGCCAACCTTCAGGTGGGGCCTGGAGATCTCCTGGAATTGCCAACGGATCTCCAGAGTACAGAGATCAGTTCCCCTGGAGGAAATGGAGTGGACTCTATAGCATGATACCCAACTAGGTTTGCCAGCTCCGGGTGAGTTTGTGTGTGAGTGTAAACCTACGCTTTGCATATTGTGAGCTCAGCTTTTTGGAGGGAGAGGAGACTTGTTGGGCACACTGTTTTGCAGCCGATTCTTTTCCCCACACAATGGCAACAATGGAGAACTGAGCTCATCCCTATCTGCATAGCCAAGCCCCTTCACCTGTCTTGCCTTGCCCCTGGAACCCATTTCATACTCTGGAGTCTGTATACAAAGTGCCTTTTACTGACTTTGGTTGTTTGTTCTTCCATTTTCGCCACAGCCAGTGTCCAGGATAGATTACTGCAGCACTTGGCCCACGGGGGCTGCCCTTGAAGACCGTTCAGTTAAAAACACAACCTCTGGCGTATCCTCCTTGATGCCGCAGGTGGAGGCCTCCCTCCCCACGACAATCAAGTTGCCCCAAAGTCCCCAAAGCTGATGCTCAGGCTTGCAAAACGGTGGAGGGGGGTGGGTGGGGAACACGGGCAGGCAGGCAGACACCAGAGGCCGGGCTTTCCCGTCCTCTCTTTCTGACCTCACTCCCTTCCATCTCATCTCTGCTGACAGCTCTGGAATCTCAATCGGAGTCCTGGCTCCCTGCCGCCTTCTGTCCGGGAGGCAGACAATGGCCCTACAGATCTCGGCAGGCAGGCCTTTGAACTCAGGTGAGGGTGCTGAACCTCAATGGGCTCCCCCCCCTCTCTCTCTCTCCCTCCCTCTCTCTCTCTCTCTCTTTTCTGCAGGTGCTGGACCCCTGCCCAGTCCACACAGGCCTCCCCTCCTCCTCCAGCCTGGCGCATCAACCCTTCGGAAAGAGGCTCGGCTTTGTCTAGGATGACAGGAAGGTGAACCTGCGTTGTGACCAAGGAATGACCCTGGGCCCAGGGCGAGGAGAGGCATAGCTGGCCGGGACTCATCACGGGGACCCCGCTAATTCCCGGAGGTAGTCGGAAGTGACAGGCTCCCCGCGGGCGCTTGGCTGAGGCGAGGCACGCGTGCCCTTTGGAATTCCTTCGCTCCTCTGGCCTTTCCCGTCGGACGGAGGGAAACAGAGAGACTTGTCCGATCTTGGGCGAACAAGGGATTCACAGTGTGACGGTCAGCAAGCCGAACGACAGACAGACAGACCCCCCCTCTTTTTACGAAGCATGGCGACAGGCCCCAGGCGAAGAATGTTGGGGTTATTCATTGCGGAATAAGGCAAAGCATCAGCCTCTGGCAGGGAAGGGCAGGCAGACAACGCCAACCGATTGAAGGGCACCGATTCCCCGAAATGAACAACACGTGACCCCCCCGGGGGGGGGCTAGTTGCATAACCAGCTGCAAAAGCTCTGACTTCACTTCCTCCTTCACCAGCTAACATTTGATCCGCCAGCGCACACCCCCCCCAGTGCTCAGCCAAACAGGTGAGATGTGACTGGTATCTAGTAACCCTCAGCCATCAAAGGCAATCGATGCCCATTTAAGCTAGCCGTGTCTAGCCATCAATGCCCATTAAGGAAATGGCCTTTGCTATTAAGCTAAACACAGCCATGGCAGGGGAAAAATATCGTCCCCTTGCACGGCACGGTCATACCAGCGTAATGCGAGCAAGTTAAGTCTGGAGATGTGCTCTTTTCTGCACCTTCTCAAGCTCTGCAATATCCTTTTTCAGGTGTGGTGACCAGAACTGTACACAGTATTCCAAGGGTGGTCTCGCCACAGATTTGTACAAGGGCAGTATGATAGCAGCAGCTTTATTCTCTATTCCTCGTCTAATTATGGCCAGCATGGAATTTGCCTTTTTCACAGCAGCCGCACACTGGGTTGACATCTTCATCGAGCGATCCACCACCACCCCAAGATCCCTTTCTTGGTCTGTCGCTGCCAGCCCAGATCCCATCAGTAGTTCATTTTTATTTTTATTTGAGCTTTTATAGATTTATTTATAGACTCCATTGTCATTGGAATTATACAAGTGGTAAAACGGTATTACTGTTATCATGAATTAGCCTTCTGGTGCTGCCCTATCGAAAATTGTTTTCTTCTTCGCTTGAATGTTTTATATATGTGAATGTGCATTTAACTGGCCAAAGACCCTAACAATAATAAAAGTAAAGTAAAGCAGTCTAGAGAAACCCCATTGCCCTGAGCATCTCCTCCAAGGTTGCCGTTAGGGCTGATGCTTTTCAAAAAAAGTTGCCACGATGTTTTCAGTGTTGCTTGATCTTAACAAAGTGGACTAGCCCCTTGCATTCATCGTATGGCCCCGCCATTAGCAGCCATGCACATGTTCTGAGCATAGCGTCCCTATTTGACATCGTGCAAGAGGCCAGTGATGGGAAGAAGGGAATCCGTGGGGTGATGACCCCTCTGCTCAAAGACTCTGGTTAATCTCCTCTGTTCTCACAGCGGAGCAATAAACAGCTTTATCTGGAGAGATCTTGGGCTCACAAGAAGAGACCTCTTTCTCTCCACCCCACGTTCTCAACATTCCCCGTTTTTACTGGCGTTCCAAAGATTGCTGACCCGGGGCTTTCTGAGCAGTATCCCCACAGCCATGTCCTATGAGGAAAGGTTGAAGGAGCTGGGTATGTTTAGCCTGGAGAGGAGGTGATATGAAAGCCATCTTCAAGTACTTGAAGGGCTGTCATATAGAGGATGGAGCAGAGTTGTTTTCTGCTGCCCCAGATGTGATTTAGAACTGCTTTCTTTTTGCCTTCTATGGAGACACTTTATATCCAGAGTTGGCCAGGAGATAGGGTTGCCAGGTCCCTCTTCGCCACTGGCGGGAGGTTTTTGGGGTGGAGCCTGATGAGGATGGGGTTTGGGGAGGGGAGGGACTTCAATGCCAAAGAGTCCAGTTAACAAAGTGGCCATTTTCTCCAGGGGGACTGATCTTTATTGGCTGGAGATCAGTTGTAATAGCAGGAGATCTTCAGCTAGCACCTGGCAGTTGGCAACCCTACCAGGAGTGGAGGTTTCTTGTCTGCTCCTTCTATGTTTTTTTGGGTGGAGTCTGAAGAGGGCAGGGTTTGGGGAGGGGAGGGACTTTGAGTCCATCTTCCAAAGCAGCCATTTTCTCCAGGGGAACTGATCTCTGTTGCCTGGAGATCAGTTGCAATCCTGGGAAATCTCCAGGCATTATCTGGAGGCTGGCAACCTTACCCATGGGGGAGCGTGGCATTTGGGTGCCACAGGCCAGGCTGCTGAACTCTTCACACATTTTATGACAGCTAGTTCTAACAGCCTGAGAAATTTGTACAATAGAGCTTACAGCCAAGTAAGTCGGGCGAGGACCGCAGCCTAAGCCATGATGTTGTCACATGTCACAGGTATAGGGTTGCCAAGTGTCAGGTGGTGGCGGGCAAACCCCCGCCAATCCACCTGGCTGCCTGCCAACCAGCTGAAGGTCGGCGGGCAACATGTGCATGCGCGCCTACCCACGGCACCACATCACTTCCGGTTTACACCCAGAAGCGCCGCATCACAAGGGGCCGTTTACCACTCAAACTCCCAGTTTGAGTGGTAAAAGCCCCTTTTGATGTGGTGCTTCCAAGTGTAAGCCGGAAATGTGATCGTGCCGGCGCGGCTGCGTGCGCGCACGATCATACCTCACCACTACCCAAAAAACCTCCAGCCGGAAGAGAGGAGGGACCTGGTAAACCTGCACATGTAGGGTTGCCAACCTCCAGGTGGTGGCTGGAGATCTCCTGGGATTACAAATGATCTCCAGGTGACAGAGATCACCTGGAGAAAATGGCCACTTTGGAAGGCGGGCTCTATGGCATTATACCTCGTTGAAGTCCCTCCCCTCCTGAAACCCCACCCTCCTCAGGCTCCCCCCCCCCAAATCTCCAGGTGTTTCCCAAACTGGGGCTGGCAACCCTAGTCACAGGGGAGGAGTTGATTTTGCGCCCTCTCAATTTCCTAACAATCCCCCAAAGTGATTGAAATCACAGCTCGCTGTTTTGCTCTGTTTCTCTTTCCCATCTCTGCCTCCTTCCCCTGGCTGGCACCCTGCGCCCACACCCCCCAATCCCAATGCCCTAGCCATTCCGGTACAGACAGCTGCCCAGCTGGTACAGAACAAAAGCTCCCCGGCTGGTGTGTGATTTGCAGCGGCGCCCGCGCCCCTGTCGTGAATTAGCCCACCATCTGCTTAATAGCTGGCGGGGCCGTTCCTCACCAGATGGGGCTCCGCAAACGGCTCAATGTTCGACATGGTCTCTTCTCACCCCTGGCACTCCGCCACTGCCCTCCCAGTCTCTTTCCCTGGGCTCTCAGCCTGGCATTGCCCCAAGGAAGGAGTCGCTGTGCGCTTACTTTTCAAACGGGGGAGGCCTCGATGGGAAGCACAGCCAGGCAACTTTTGACAATGCTAAGGGGCGCTGTTCTGTTCCGTTTCGACCAGTCGCGCTTCTCCACCGCTTGTGATTGCATTTATTTATTAGATATAACTATAATTTCCTAGAATTCTGTCCCATGGATGTGAGATCCACTCCCTCAGTGCTGGTCTCTTTCAGGATTCAAACCATGCTGAAGTTATTGCAATTGGGTATAGCAAGATAGCTAGATGTAGATAGATGGATAGATAGATAGATAGATAGATAGATAGATAGATAGATAGATAGAGAGAGAGAGAGAGAGAGAGAGAGAGAGAGAGAGAGAGAGAGAACACATAAGGAAGGCCATGCTAGATCAGACCAAGGTCCATCAAGTCCAGCAATCTGTTCACACAGCGGCCAACCAGGTGCCTCTCGGAAGCCCACAAACAAGACAGCTGCAGCAGCATTTATCCTGCCTGTGTTTGAGCGTGGTGTAGAGAGCCAGCATGGTGTAGTGGTTAAGAGTGGTGGTTTGGAGCGGTGGACTCTGATCTGGAGAACCGGGTTTGATTTCCCACACCTCCACTTGAGCAGCGGAGGCTAATCTGGTGAACTGGATTTGTTTCCCCACTCCCACACATGAAGCCAGCTGGGTGACCTTGGGCTGGTCACACTCTCTCAGCCCCACCTACCTCACAGGGTGTCTGTTGTGGGGAGAGGAAAGGAAGGTGATTGAAAGTCGGCATATAAAAACCAACCCTTCTTCTTCCACAGCACTTAATATAATAGGCATGCTCCTCTGAGACTGGAGAGAATAGATACGCATCATGGCTAGTATCCATTTTGACTTGTAGCCATGGATAGCCCTCTCCTCCATGAACATGTCCACTCCCCTCTTAAAGCCTTCCAAGTTGGCAGCCATCACCACATCCTGGGGCAGGGAGTTCCACAAGGAGAGAGTTTTTTTCTTCAGATTTTTGTTTTAGTGATTGGTGGGTTTTAGGAATTTGGAGGATGCTCCTTGTCCCTCTCATTTCTAGGGGGGCTTTACTCCCCAATAGGGACTCAAAGTACCCTGCATTGTCTCCTTGCTTCCTTTTGATCCTCAAACAACCCTGTGAGGAAGGTTAATCTGAGAGTGTGGGGCCGGCCCGGGGCCACCCACATGGCAGAGTGGGGATTCAAACCTGGGTCTTCCAGATCCTTGTCCACAACTCTTAACCGCTGCACCACACTGGCTCCCAGCTTTCTAGCTGGCCTGGAAGTATCTTAACCATCTCGGGGGTAAACCTCTCCCCCACGCACCATTTTTAGATAGAGTATGACCAATGCCTGCCTTTTCAGATTCTCCCAGTAATCAGTGTATTTTGGATTACTTGCATGTAAAATGTGAGCTTTCTGAATGGCCTGGAAATACCTTAACAGATTTGGGGCTCACCTGAGACCCATTTTTGAGAAGAGGTGTAGAGAAGATCACATTTCCCCCTTGTATTTTGTGCATCTTGGACTGCACCTTGGTGGGGGAGGGCGGAATATAACTAAAATATTATTTTTGTTGTTATACATGCATAGGACTCTAGCATGCTAATAAGGATGCTTTGGAGGGCGGGCTCTATGTCATTGTACCCCACTGAGGCCCCTGTCCTCCCCAGGCTCCACCCCCAAATCTCCTGGAGTTTCCCAACCTGGATCTGGCAACCCTACCCTCCATCTCCTGCCTGTGGCCAGGAGGGACCTGGCAACCCCACTTACCGCCCTCCCTGTAAATTCCCTGCCACCCCCCACTGCCCTGGCAAATGTTAGGATAGTGATTTGCCAAGATAATATCTAGTTTCACCTTCCGCTTTGTTTCTGTGAAGTGAAAAACCCAGATTTTTGTCATTCCAGACTAAGATTCTCCGCCAGCATCTTTTTCTTGCTGCACAGACTTGCACAGATCTCAGAGATGTTTTATTTACCAAGAAGCATCATTGTTGTAACGGCAGGTGGTGAGTTTTAGAAGAGCAAGCCACAGGTCTCTGGACTCCAGTTCTAGAGAAGGCCCTGATTAGTAAAGGCAAGAGGAATGCATGCAGTTCTTTGCAGGAGCTGGCGAATATCCGAGTCACCCCCGAAATTTTGTACAGATCCAAATTCAAAGCAAATTTGAGGGTTTCCCCACTGGCAAAAAACTGCAGGAAGCCCAAGGATTAGCACAATTTCTCACCACATTTTGCATACCCTGAAGTGAATGTTTTAAAGTCGTCCCATATGGAGTTCAAGTCTGTTTTCCAGGTTATTTCATGCATCCGAATTTTCGCACGGCTTTGTGGGAGGTGTAGTTTCCCTCCCCTGTCATTTAATTCCCTGACCCAACCAAGCATGGCTATCAGGGAGAATCAATGACATCTACTGCACTGATGCCAGAGCCCCTGCAAGGCCAGGAAATGAAATTCCACTACTCCAAGGAAATGAAATTCCACTATCCCAAGGAAATGAAATGCCACTACCCCAAGGAAATGAAATTCCACTACCCCAAGGAAATGAAATTCCACTATCCCAAGGAAATGAAATTCCACTACTCCAAGGAAATGAAATTCCACTCTCCCAAGGAAATGACATTCTGCTACCCCAAGGAAGTGAAATTCCACTATCCAAGGAAATGACATTCCACTACCTCAGGAAATGACATTCCACTACCTCAAGGAAATGAAATGCCACTACTCCAAGGAAATGAAATTCCACTACCCCAAGGAAATGACATTCCACTACCTCAAGGAAATGAAATGCCACTACTCCAAGGAAATGAAATTCCACTACCCCAAGGAAATGAAATTCCACTATCTCAAGGAAATGAAATGCCACTATCCAAGGAAATGACATTCCACTACCCCAAGGAACTGAAACTCCACTACCCCAAGGAAATAAAACTCCACTACCTCAAGGAAATGAAATTCCACTACCCTGTAGGGTTTTAATGGCCATTGCCTTCCTCTGTACAGTCTTCCTTAGTGGTGTCCCATCCAAGGGGCTGTGGCTTAGTGGTAGAGCCTCTGCTTGATATGCAGAAGGTCCCAGGTTCAATCCCTGACATCTCCAGTTAAAGGAACCAGGCAAGTAGTTGATGTGAAAGACCTCAACCAGAGACCCTGGTGAGCCGCTGCCGGTCTGAGTAGACAAGACTGATTTTGATGTAGAAGGCAGCTTCATGTGTTCATGTGTTCAAGTACTGATGCTGCTTAGCTGCCAAGATTTGACAAGACCATGCTGAATTATGCCATTCCACACCCCACAGATTTTGTATAACATCATCATCATCATCCAGAGGAGGGCAACGGAGATGGTGAGGGGTCTGGAGACCAAGTCCTATGAGGAAAGGTTGAAGGATTTGGGTATGTTTATCCTGAAGAGGAGAAGACTGAGAGGGGATATGATAACCATGTTCAAGTACTTGAGGGGCTGTTATATAGAGGACGGTGCTGAGTTGTTTTCTGTTGTCCCAGAAGGTCAGGCCAGAACCAACAGGTTGAAATTAAGTCAAAAGAGTTTCCGTCTAGACATTAGGAAGAATTTTCTAACAGTTAGAGTGGTTCCTCAGTGGAACAGGCTTCCTCGGAAGGTGGTGAGCTCTCCTTCCCTGGAGGTTTTTTTTTTAGCAAAGGCTAGATGGCCATCTGTCAGCAATGCTGATTCTATGACCTTAGGCAGATGATGAGAGGGAGGGCATCTTGGCCATCTTCTGGCCATGGAGTAGGAGGTCACTGGGGGTGTGGGGAAGATAGTTGTGAATTTCCTGCATTGTGCAGGGGGTTGGACTAGATGACCCTGGTGTCCCAACTCTATGATTCTATTAGGGCTGTTGATTCGGTTCATCCCGAACCGAAAAACAGCCGAATTTCCCCTGATTTGGTGGTTTTTAGTTCGGATGGAACTGAACTCAAAAAAGGCGGGAAAACAGGGAGCTGAATTCAGCAAGTTCGGGGTGTTCGGCGAATAAATTCGGCAAATTTGGGGTTCGGCGCAGCAGCATAACCTTCAGTTAGTAAGCAGCATTCTCCTGCGGCCAATTGGTGGCCAAGCTGGGTCTTCTTCCCCACCCTTAATGTGCATCTCTGACTATGGGGGTTTGCAATTAGCACAGCTTGCCGCCCACTCCCAAAGCTCCCGGCCCGACAAACAGCTGAGCTGCGGGGAGCAAGGGTGGGGCAGGTGCGAAGAAGATGGAACAGAAGACATCCACAGTAAGACCCATTTTGGGGCTTTTCTCTATAATTTTTCTCCTGTGTGTGTGTGTGTGTGTGGGGAAAGCAGAGTCTGTGTGTGTGTGGGGAGGGAGCAGTTTCTGTGGGTGGGGGGGAAGCCAAAGGGGGCTTTCGCCTGTTCTGCAGGGGTGTGTGTGTGCCCCCTGAGTCTCTCTCTCCCTGGTTTGAGGGGGGGGGGCTTCAGTTGTGTGTCCTCAGGTTTCCCCTCATTCATAAGATCGGTTAGGTCTATTTTGATGCTTGCTCAAAACTGGTTTTCAAATTGTGACTTAAAGAATGCATTTGCCTGGTCCTGAGTCCGATGCAAAAGGGGAAATTCCACCCCCTCCTGCTCCTTATGCATAGCTAGCTGCCTCTGTCCCTTTCCATGGTTTGCAAACTCCCAGGTGTCAGGTGTTGCTTTGCATGGTTTGCATGGTTGCAAACATGTTGCTTTGCATGGTTTGTATGGTTGCAAATGTGTTGCTTTGCATGGTTTGCATGGCTGCAAATGTGTTGCTTTGCATGGTTTGCAAACTTCTTCGCACCTGCCCTGCCCTTGCTCCCCGCAGCTCAGCTGTTTGTCGGGGCTGGGAGCTTTGGGCGTGGGCAGCAAGCTCTGCTAATTGCAAACCCCCATTGTCAGAGATGCACATTAAGGAGGGGGGACCCCTTTCGGGGCCCATATCTCAGCCCCCCCGACCCAATCTTTACAAAACTTGGGGGTTCTTGCAAGAAGCTTTGCAAAAGCTACACTGAAAGTTTGGGACCTCTACCCCCCAAAATGCCCCCCCCCCGGAGCCGCGGAAAGGCGCAATTGTGTTGTTAATGGCTTTATTCGGCCGAATTTTTCCCCGAACTCCGGATCTCATGCTGAATTGCACAGACCCGAAGCGGGGGAGTTCGGACTTCAGCATTTCCTAATAAAAATGGGCCAAATTTTGCCGAATCCGAATTTTACTGAATTTTTTTTCAACAGCCCTAGATTCTATGATTCATCATCATCATCACAAAAACAACAATAATGACTAGGTAGACTTCATCTTTTCCCCAGATACTACCTTAGCCTCTAACCCCCTTCTCAGAAAATTTTCTGGCCACGATCCCGCATCACCAGACTCTTGCGCAAGTGTCTTGTCTGCGTCACCTGGTCTCGGCCCCAGTTTCAAGTACTCAGATAATGTCGACAGCTTGTTCCTGTTTTCATGTGACCCACGTCGGAAGGTATGGGGCTGCTTTGCCCATAGCGTAGCCGATGGTTATCTGACAGCAAACACTCGTCTCCTTCCCAAAAGCTGCTGCCGAGTTTTCTGTAACACGAGAGACTATTTACCAATTCCAAGCTAGGGCAAGGCAACACTTGGGAGCAAACTCCCAAGTAACAGGATACGTCAAGAGAGTTTGTGATCTAATTCTTCTTAAGGGCTGGCCAAGAGCCCTGGAGGGGCATTCTGAATCTATCCAGGCCCTCGGCCCGAGCCCGGCTTGACCCGCACTGATACCGTCACTTGGTTTTTTTTTACGGGGCCAACACCCTGTCCCAGCTGCCCAGCCATTTGTCAGGGGACTGATAAATCCAGTAAAATGCAGGCCTTGCATTGCCCAAGAAATGAGTGGATGCTTTCAGAAAGTGGACATTTTTTCCATGTGAACTCATGGCTTGGCCACCCTGCCTATCGTGCTGTATCCAGATTATTTAAAACGTGATGTATGCTGAAGCTCATCTGTAGAAAACAGGCAGTTTTGCTTTGGGATTTATTTGTAGAAAAAGGATTCTTAATAATCCAGCATGGTGTGGTGGTTAAGAGCAGTGGACTGTAATCTGGAGAACCGGGTTTGTTTCCCCGCTCCTCCACATGAGCGGCAGGCTCTAATCTAGTGAGCCGGGTTGGTTTCCTCCACTCCTCCACACGCTCCTCCACATGTCCATCTAGACATTAGGAAGAAATTTTTAACAGAGCGGTTCCTCAGTGAAACGGGCTTCCTCAGGAGGTGGTGAGCTCTCCTTCCCTGGAGGTTTTTAAGAAGAGGCTAGATGGCCATCTGTCAGCAATGCTGATTCTATGACCTTAAGCAGATCATGAGAGGGAGGGCATCTTGGCCATCTTCTGGGCGGGGAGTAGGGGTCACTGTGTGTGTGTGGGGGGGGGGGAGGTAGTTGTGAACTTCCTGCATTGTGCAAGGGGTTGGACTAGATGACCCTGGTGGTCCCTTCCAACTCTATGATTCTATGATTCTATTCTAAGCCTGCTGGGTGACCTTGGGCCAGTCACAGTTCTCTCCGAACTCCCTCAGTCCCACCTACTTCACAAGGTGTCTGTTGAGGGGAGAGGAAGGGAAGGAGATTGTAAGCCCGTTTGAGACTCCTTAAAGGTAGAGAAAAGCAGGGTATAAAAACCAACTCTTCTTCTTCTTTCTGCCTTGCAGAAGCATGCTTTGGGAAGCAAGCAAGGGGGTTCCTTGTGCGGCATTTGCATGGATGGCAGGCTGCTTAACCCTATCTCTGCCTGCTGATTGTCCCCTGAGAGCCCTTATAAATGCATCTCTCCCTGTCCTTCCAAGTCAGAAAGAAGCTGCAGAAAAAACATCTGGGAGGAGGGGGGATATGTCTGTGGGCTTGCATTTTTCAGCGGAGAATCGATTGGCATGGGATGGGGTTTAAGCACGCCCGGGTCCCCAGTTCCCCTTCCAAGTGCCCCGATCCTCCACCGCCCTTCCACATTCCGTGGACCTACGTGGGTTGTGGAACACATCTGTGGTTCCATCCCGAGGCAACCTGATCTGCCACCCGCCCCCTCTGCCTCCTCCCTCCGTCGCGCCTGTTGCCATGCCCCTGCCTATTCCTGGAGTTTGACTCACCAAGTTGGAAGGACCTCAGAAGACTCCTCGCCCAACCCTGGCAGTGGGTCAACCAGCCAGCCACCCCCTTCAGTCTATGAGACCGAGACCACAGACATGAGGGATTCTTTGGCTTGGACTAGGAACGTGGCAGGCTAAAGCTGAGACCCTGCCTGGAAAGTGACAGGAACAGTGGTGAGCAGCAAGGGCTTCTGGGATCGGCAGCCTTTGCCCTGCAGGGTTCTGCAAATGCATTTAGTTTGGTTCGGGTTTTTTTTTTTTTGGTTCAGTAATCTGTTAAAAATTCAATAGGTTATCATTATTATGCCGGTCCAGATTCCTCCCTCCCACCCCCTTCCTTTACTGGTTTCAATGGGAACCACATTTCCAACTGTTACTTTTTTTGGTTTCCACCAAATTGGGACAAAGATCTCAGAGACTGTGGTTCTCATTCAAGGGGAACTCCTCCCTGACAAAATCCCACAGGGACGGAAGAAACCACGAGAGCCAGCATGGTGTAGCGGCTGACAGCAGCAGACTCTAATCTGGAGACCCAGGTTGGTTTCCCCACTCCAGCGTGGTGTAGTGGTTAAGAGTGGTTGTTTGGAGCGGTGGACTCTGATCCGGAGAACTGGGCTTGATTCCCCACTCCTCCACATGAGCGTCAGAGGCTAATCTGGGGAATTGGATTTGTTTCCCCACTCCTACACACGAAGCCAGCTGGGTGACCTTGGGCTAGTCACAGCTCCCTTAGAGCTCTCTCAGCCCCACCTACCTCCCAGGGTGTCTGTTGTGGGGAGGGGAAGGGAAGGCGATTGTAAGCCGGTTTGATTCTCCCTTAAGTGGTAAAGTCGCCATATCGAAACCCACTCTTCTTCATAATTATGTACTGCAATTTATGGAGTGCTGAATCTGATCGCTCCAGAAGAAACATATGCAACCTGCTGCTGGGTGACCTTGTCCTAGTCAGTTCTCTTCGAGCTCTCTCAGCCTCACAAGGTGTCTGTTGAGGGGAGAGGAAGGGATTGTAAGCTGCTGTGATGGTTTTTTAAAAGACATGTCCATTTCCCAAAAGGGAATCATCCCGATGCTCTGAGCACGGAGCACGGAGGACCAGAGCATCGGCATGATTCCCTTTTGGGCAATGGACATGTGAGAAAAATTGTGGACAGTAGATCAACTCTGTCTCCATTATTATAACAGACTTGTATGAGTTATAAGTTTTGTTTCGGAATTGTGATCGTGCTTATAATAGCATTGTTGATGGTACTATTTATTAATGAAGGCATGAGAAAAATATAAAAAATAACAAAAGGTTTATAAGTGGCTGCGTGTTGAGATATTATTTCTAAACAGGAAATTAGCCAGTACCTGGAGGCTGGCAACCCTATTGGCAACCCTACATGGGTCACAGGTTGGCCGGCTCGGCTGGCGCGGCAACGCAGACAAAGCCCATTTAGTCGGCAGCGCGGGTACCGCTTCACGCCAAGGCCCAGTTGTACAGGGCTGATGAGAGTGAAATTCAGATGGAGGACTCGGCTCGGCCCTTGCCTGCGTGACACGGCCCCTGCCTGGTTGGCTCTGGAGGTGGCATTCGAAAGTGCCAGCGTTGCCCGGCCCAGCCAAGTGTGAGAAATGCCAGCAGACAGCTTAATGAAGTTAGCGGCGCTTTCTGGGAGGCCCTCCGAGGCGCTGCTGTTTACTGCCAACACGGAGAAGCCTATAATTAGGAAGCAGAAGTGAAAAACTAACACGGGCCCGTGACCCCGGGGCAGCGGTTCCTGGGGGAAGGGGGTTTTCGGGCAACTTTCCAAGGCAGCTCTGCTAATCTCACACATTCCGCCCGCTGTTAGGTTGAGCCAGGCCGGGCATCTCTGACGCTCCGGCTATCCGAGGAAGCTCTTTGGGGTCAAAAGAATTGCCCTGGTCCACCGAGGGAGATCCATGTTCTGCTGACCGGGGCGCAAATGTGCATGGTGAGCCATCTCCGAAACCTGCTTTGCCGTGTTGAAACAGAACTGTCAAAGTGCCCCTTGTAATATGCACGGCCATGTGTAGAATCACAGAATTGTAGAGTTGGAAGGGACCATAGAGGCCATCTAGTCCAACCCCCTGCTCAATGCAGGATCAGCCTAGAGCAGCCCTGACAAGGGTTCATCCTGCTGCTGCTTGAAGACTGCCAGAGAGGAGAAGAAGAGTTGGTTTTTATATGCTGACTTTCTCTACCACTTAAGGGAGACTCAAACCGGCTTACAATCACCTTCCCTTTCCCTCAACAGACACCCTGTGAGGTGGGTGGGGCAGAGAGAGCTCTAACAGAGCTGTGACTTGCCCAAGGTCACCCAGCTGGCTTCGTGTGTAGGAGTGGGGAAACCAATCCAGTTCACCAGATTAGCCTCCGCTGCTCATGTGGAGGGGTGGGGAATCAAACCTGGTTCTCCAGATCAGAGTCCATCACTCCAAACCACCGCTCTTGACCACTACAAAACGCTGGTTCCCTAATGGCCTGTATCCTCTCTGCTCCACAAAGCCGAAATCTAACTTCCAGTCTCAGGAAACCTTCCCTTCCCCACAGCAGACACACTGTGAGGTAGGTGGGGCTGAGAGAGCTGCGACTAGCCCAAGGCCACCCAACTGGCTTCGTGTGTAGGAGTGGGGAAACAAATCCAGTTCACCAGATTAGCCTCCGCCGCTTATGTGGAGGAGTGGGGAATCAAACCCGGTTCTCCAGATCAGAATCCACGGCTCCAATCCACCCCTCTTAACCACTACGCCACACTGGCTCTCTCACCACCTCCCTAGGCAGCAGAATGCACTGCTGAACTACTCTTGCTATAATTTCCCCCCTAATATCCAGCCGGTACCTTTCTGCCCATAATTTAACCCCATGACTGCAAGTCCTATGTTTCCCCGCCCCCCCACTTGAAGCCTACTGGGTGACCTTGGGCTAGTCACAGCTCTTTCTGAACTCTCTCAGCCTCACCTTCCTCCCAAGGTGTCTGAGACTTGAGATTCCTTAAAGGTTGAGAAAAGCGGGGTATAAAAACCATCTCTTCTTCTACCCACGGCACCACACATTAGTGTCCAGATCACGTGAAGTGATGGTATCACTTTACTCTGCTCTAGTTAGACCTCACCTAGACTATTGTGTTCAGTTTTGGGCACCGCAGTTTAAGAAGGATGTAGACAAGCCGGAACGTGTCCAGAGGAGGGCAACAAAGATGGTGAGGGGTCTGGAGACCATGTCCTATGAGGAAAGGTTGAAAGAACTGGGCATGTTCAGCCTACTAGAAGACTGAGAGGTGATATGATAACCATCTTCAAGTACTTGAAGGGCTGTCATATAGAGGATGGTGCCAAGTTGTTTTCTGTTGCCCCAGAAGGTTGGACCAGTACCAATGGGTTGAAATTAAATCAAAAGAGTTTCCGTCTAGTCCTTAGAAATAATTTTCGAACAGAGTGGTTCCTCAGTGGAACAGGCTTCCTTGGGAGGTGATGAGCTCTCCTTCCCTGGAGGTTTCTAAGAAGAGGCGAAATGGCCATCTGTCAGCAAGGCTGATTCTATGACCTTCAGCAGTTCATGAGAGGGAGGGCATCTTGGCCATCTTCTGGGCATGGAGTAGGGGTCACTGGGGGTGTGGGGGGGAGGTAGTTGTGAATTTCCTGCATTGTGCAGGGGGTTGGACTAGATGACCCTGGTGGTCCCTTCCAACTCTCTGATTCTATGGCATATCCATAAAACAGACAGGTGGCTTGAGCCAGCACTCTCCTCCCCACTCCCTCAGGATGACAGAAGTATTACTTAACCGTCTGGTTCATCCAAAGATACCAAATGCGACCGAGCTGCACTTGGAAGACCCAGAGTGGAGAGGGTTAACCAGAGAGAGCTGCCAGAGAGGCACATCTTGGGCAAAGACTGCTGGCATCAGAGGCCCCATCTGGCTCCGTCCCTGATTTACTGGCTCATCTGGGTCGTGATGGGTCTCCAAGGATCTGGGAATGGCTGCGTGGTGCAAGGGCCCGCGTGTTTCCAGTTGGGCTAATGGGCTCCTGCTGTCGCTGTGCCCGCACATGGCTGAGCGGAGCCATTGATCCAGGGCACTGATCTTCACGCTCTGGACAGGCGTGTCTCGAATTGCTGACGTGCCACTTGAGATGCCACCAGGGTTGAAGGAGGCACTGAGAATGTGTTGATCTGTCCAGTGGTTTAAAAAGCTGGAGGGGGTCCCATGTTCATGTAAACACCAGGAAGCACAAGACTGTGAGAACCCCGTTCTTCTGAACACTTTTCTTTTCAGGGCTGCTGGAATCACAAAACCCCGCCCCCTCCCATAAGAATAGGGTTGCCAGCTCTGGGTTGGGAAATACCTGGAGAAATTGTGGGTGGAGACTGAGGAGGGCAGGGTTTGGGGAGGGGAGGGACTTCACTGGGGTCTAATACCATAGAGTCCACCTTCCAGAGTGGCCATTTTCTCCAGGGGAAATGATCTCTGTCACCTGGAGACCAGCTGTAAACCCAAGAGATCTCCAGCCACCACCTGGAGGCTGGCAACCCTACATAAGAACATGGTCAGCCCTGCTGGACTGCCCTGCATTGCCTTGACCTGGATGGCTAGGGTTGCCAACCTCCAGGTACTTGATGACTTGCTGTGTTGATATTCATACCAGGTGTTGATACTTTGGTCGCCATACCATGTAGGTGTATGTACATATGTTGGTGTATGTTTGTCCTATTTTGTCACATCACTTGTTGTAATATAGCACTACTTGTTAGCAACTTTTTTTTGGGTACTGTCTTTCTTCTTTAGTAATCTCCAGGTACTAGCTGGGGATCTCCTGATATTACAGCTGATCTCCAGTCGATAGAGATCAGTTCACCTGGAGAAAATGGCTGCTTTGGCAATTGGACTATGGCATTAAAGTCCCTCCCCTCTCCAAACACCACCTTCTTCAGGCTCCGCCCCAAAAACCTCCCATCAGTGGCAAGGAGGGACCTGGCAACCCTATATGGATGGCCCAAGCTACCCTTGTCTTGTCAGAACTCAGAAGCTAAGCAGGGACAGCCCTGGTCAGTAGTTGGATGGGAGACCACCAAGGAAGGCCAAGGTCACTTTGCACAGGCCAGAACAGAAGGGGGGTCGGGGGGGCCAGTTGGCATGGGCTTACTATTTTGAGGGGTCCTACTCCCCTTGATAGAGACCAAGGGGGACCCTCTGGTAAAGAATACTGATATAGCAAAGAGAGTCAAGGGGGATCTTTTAGCACAAAATGTTAATATTTTAAAGAAGGCTCATAAAAGATTAATACAGATAAAATAAAGATAAATAAATGCAAGTAAAGGAAACCAACTTATGTTCTAAATTTATTATATGTATCTTGTTGCGATGGGTACAATTTTGAACGTCAGCAGTGACAAGGCAAAGTTGCATGATTTTTCTAGTGTAATTGATGAATTTGCAGAAAGAAAAGCACATAAAGCATTTCTGAATGGGAAGAGGCGAGGATCATTTCTGATTTGAAATTCCAAATACAGAATAAACGTGAATGTACTACTGTATTTGCTGCTTCTTATTGTCCTATATACATCTTGAATAAAGTTGCTTGCCATTATCTTTTTATAAATAATTCAAGTTCTTTTATTCTGTTTTGTTACTTGTAAGTACATCGTAGACACAACATGCACACGTATATATCCATACATAAATCATATGTATTTAGCACTGATTATAAAAATACTTAATGAGCGGTTTGAAATGGAGTGGGCACTACATTTCCCATCTAGGGTTGCCAACCTCCAGGTACTCGCTGGAGATCTGCTATTACCAAGGATCTCCAGCCATCTAGTCATCTAGTCCAACCCCCTGCACAATGCAGAAAATTCACAACTACCTCCACCCCCAGTGACCCCTACTCCATGCCCAGAAGATGGCCAAGGTGCCCACCCTCTCATGATCTGCCTGATCATCACACTTCGTGTGATCTGGACACTATCTTTCTGCTGATTTGCCCCATTTTGGATCAAGCAAAGGGGTGCACCAACAGGTAAGGGGAGCAGAGCCTGATATCTGCCCCGATGACCTCAGCCCCACAGAGAAACTAGGCTGCCCCCATCTGTGTTGCCTATTCTCGGATTCTGTTCCTCTGTTCCTCGCCTGTGCAAAGACGAAAAGTGGCGAACTGCCTGCTCCAAATGTAAGGACTCCTCTCCTCACCGCCCAAAATAATGTTCCGCTGCAACATCAGCAGCTGTTAGGGAGGTGAGCAAGTGCCGCATTCGCTGGATTTGTGCATGCCTCGCATCTTGTAAATCTGCGGAAGGGCTGATTGAGTGGCGGAGGGCACTGTAACGATGCCGCAGCCATGCTGCATTCGCCCAGAATAGAAAACGCCAGAGGGCAAAGTCCTGGAGAGCTGGAGCTGCCAAAGGAAAACCGGACCAGCCCTTCGGAGGGGGGCACAATGCAGCTTTTCCTCTTCCGATATCATAGATGGGGGTGGCTGGAGCCCAGCCCCCCCCCCCCCAGGGCATCCTGGAGGGAGGAGAGTCATCAGCTGTGCAAAGGTGGATGAGACAGGACAGGGAGCGTTCCGAAATAAGAGTTTCCAGTCTGCTATGCAGATGTAAAGCAAAGGCTGAATTATATCTTCTGTAATAGCACATATGAGTTGCTGTAGAACTGGACCACTTAGAATCATAGGACCATAGAGTTGGAAGGGACCACCAGGGTCATCTAGTCCAACTCCCTGCACAATGCAGGAAATTCACAACTACCTCCCCTCCCACACCCCCAGTGACCCCTACTCCATGCCCAGAAGATGGCCAAGGTGCCCTCCCTCTCATGATCTGCCTAAGGTCATAGAATCGCATTGCCGACAGATGGCCGTCGAGCCTCTGCTTAAAAACCTCCAGGGAAGGAGTGCTTACCACCTCCCGAGGAAGCCTGTTCCACTGAGGAACCGCTATGACTGTTAGAAAATTCTTCCTAATGTCTAGATGGAAACTCTTTTGATGTAATTTCAACCCGTTGGTTCTGGTCTGACCTTCGGGGCAACAGAAAACAACTCGGCACCATCCTCTCTATGACAGCCCTTCAAGTACTTGAAGATGGTTATCCTATCCCCTCTCAGTCTTCTCCTCTTCAGGCTAAACATACCCAGCTCCTTCAACCTTTCCTCATAGCACTTGCATACCTATTCTCTCTAGTATCAGAGGAGCATGCCTGTTATATTGGGTGCTGTGGAACAAAGGCAGGATGGTGCTGCTGCAGTCGTCTTGTTTGTGGCTTCCTAGAGGCACATGGTTGGCCACTGTGTGAACAGACTGCTGGACTTGATGGGCCCTGGTCTGATCCAGCAGAGCCTTTCTTATGCTCTTATGTTCTTATTTTGGTCTCCAGACCCCTCACCATCTTCGTTGCCCTCCTCTAGACACATTCCAGCTTGTCTACTTCTTTCTTAAATTGCAGTGCCCAAAACCGAACACAATACTCTACACTTCTGAATGCACATCTTTGAACGACCCCCGACATTTAAAAAAACCACACCCAAACCCTATATGTAGAAAAGTAACATGTCAGAGCAAAGGTGAGCTTAGAATTCATTTCCTGATATCCTAGCTTTACATCTGCAAGGAGGTTTTAAAAAACAAACAAAGGACTGTGGCTGAAAACAAACATGTGACTCCAACCCCAACCTGTGCTCTATAGTGGTACCATCCTAGGAGGGCAGTACCATGTCATATTTCTGAATGTGAAGCTCAGTGCTAATTTCGCCTTAATGTTCGAAATCATTCTCCTTCCTCCCAAACAGTTTGCATCAGAATCCATTTCAAAGAATGGGAGGAAAGCCAGGATTCAGGTCTTCCCTTTGATCCAAAACGTTTGTGGGTTGATTGGGGATTAGGAACAAAGTTAGAGGCAATCTTTTCTTCACATCTTCCAAGACTAGCATTGGGAACATAAGAAAGGCCACGCTGGATCAGACCATCATGTCCAGCATTCTGTTCACACGGTGGCCAACCAGGTGCCTCCAGGAAGCCCACAAGCAAGACGACTGCAGCAGCACCATCCTGCCTGTGTTCCACCGCACCCAAAATAATAGGCATGCTCCTCTGATCCTGGAGAGAAAAGGTATGCATCGTGACTAGTATCCATTTGGACTAGTAGCCATGAATTGCCCTCTCCTCCGTGAACATGTCCACTCCCCTCTTAAAGCCTTAAGAATATAACAAAAGCCATGCTGGATCAGACCAAGGCCCATCAAGTTCTCCAGACTAGAGTCCTCTGCTCTTAACCACTACACCACGCTGGCTCTCAGATTAGAAGAGGCTGCTGAATGTTACTTTAAGTGAAATTTAGAGCTGAATGTGGTGGTTTCTGTTCAGGAGAAACATAAGAACATAAGAAAGTCCCTGCTGGATCAGACCAACGTCCATCAAGTCCAGCAGCCTGTTCACACAGTGGCCAACCAGGGGCCTCTAGGAAGCCCACAAACAAGACTAATGCAGCAGCATTATTAGGGTGGTGACTGGAGATCTCCTGCTATTACAACTGATCTCCAGCCGATAGAGGTTAGTTCACCAGGTGAAAATGGCTGCTTTGGCCATTGGACTCTACGGCATTGAAGTCCCTCCCTTCTCCAAACCCTGCCCTCCTCAGGCTCCGCCCACAAAATCTCCAGGTATTTTCCATTCCAGAACCATTAACCCTATGCATTATCTTGCCTGTGTTCCACAGCACCTAATATAACAGGCAGGCTCCTCTGATCCTGGAGAGAACAGGTATGCATCATGACTAGTATCCATTTTGACTAGTAGCCATGGATAGCCCTCTTCTCCACATCTCCATTAAAAACAGGTCCCCCCAAGTGAAGCCTTGTTCAATTTGAGGACCCTCTAGTGTAGATGAGCACATCCCATGTTCAGAATCTGAGTGCGAGATAAGACTGCTCTCACTTCCTAGGTTTGCCAACCCCCAGGTGGGTCCTGGAGATCTCCCAGAACAATCGATCTCCAGACGACAGAGATCAGTCACCCTGGAGAAAATGGCTGCTTTGGAGAGTGAACTTTGTTGGATTATACTCCTCTGAGATCCCTCCCCTCCTAGGGTTTCCAACCTCCAGGTACTAGCTGATATTACAACTGATCTCCAGCCGAGAGAAATCAGTTCCCCTGGAGAAAATGGCTGCTTTGGCCATCGGACTCTATAGCTTTGAAGTCCCTCCCCAAACCCCGCCCTCCTCAGGCTCTGCCCCAAAAACCTCCTGCCAGTGGCGAAGAGGGACCTGGCAACCCTATCCTCTCCCCAAACCCTGCCCTTCCCAGGCATCGCCCCCAGATCTCCAGGAATTTCCCAACCTGGACCTGGCAACCCTACTTGACTATCAGGAAAGCAAAGGTTGCTTAGATCTCTTAGCCCCATGTTGTTACAAAGGGGCCGCCGTTATAACCCCGATATCTGGTAATCTGAATCCACCATGTCTTCCTGGGTCAGCATGTGCCTGGGTAAACAGCACTCCAATATGTACAAACAGTTGCAGGCTGGGAGGTTTTGGATTTCCTTCCCACCTTCACTTCACCCTGGGAAGGATAAGAGAAAAGGTCGGACCAGAAACAATGGGTTGAAATTAAATCAAAAGAGTTTCTGTCTAGACATTAGGAAGAATTTTCTAACAGTTAGAGCAGTTCCTCAGTGGAACAGGCTTCCTCGGGAGGTGTTGAGCTCTCCTTCCCTGGAGGTTTTTAAGCAGAGGCTAGATGGCCATCTGTGAGCAATGCTGATTCTATGACCTTAGGCATATCATGAGAGGGAGGGCACCTTGGCCATCTTCTGGGCATGGAGTAGGGGTCACTGGGGGTGGAGGTAGTTGTGAATTTCCTGCATTGTGCCGGGGGTTGGACTAGATGACCCTGGTGGTCCCTTCCAACTCTATGATTCTATGAAAAGGGGGGGGGGGAATAGACCGGCCTGTTATGTTTCCTTGGTAGGGTTGCCAGCCTCCAGGTACTTGTTAGCAAAAGCGTAGCACTGTGGCTAAATAAAGGTAAGTTTCACAATGTTTCCATACATATATATCATTACACATCAAAGAATCCACAATTGGTGAATTTTCCATACCAATATATTGTTGCAAACGATCCTTTTAAGGTTGCTGTCACAGGCAACCATTATATAACTTTCAAGTTGTTGTTACATAACATACAATTTACAGTTTATCCATGCTAATATCCAGTATGCATATATACAAATGTCTCAGTACAAAAATTGCAACCTAGCTCTGGAACTCAAGTAGAGATGGCGATTTGTACTAGCAGGAGATCTCCTGCTATTACAACTGATCTCCAGCTGACAGAGATCAGATCCCCTGGAGAAAATGGCCGCTTTGGCAATTGGACTCTATGGCACTGAAGTCCCTCCCCTCTCTAAACCCAGCCCTCCTCAGGCTCCGCCCCAAGAAACTCCCGCCGGTGGTGTAGAGGGACCCGGCAAGCCTCTTCCTTGGACAAGCACCGATTGCAGGCCTTGAGAACCTTAAGATCGCATGCCTAAATTGGGAGTCCAGTTTCACACCTCGCTAGCTCATGCTTTGTACTGAGATGAGTACATCCACAAGCCCAACGACATAGACGGAAGTCTTCGCCCTAGGGTTACCAACTTCCAGGTACTAGTAGCTGGAGACCTTGTGCTATTACAACTGATCTTCAGCCGATAGAGATCAGTTCCCCTGGAGAAAATGGCCGCTTTGGCTATTGGACTCTATGGCATTGAAGTCCCTCCCCTCACCAAAACCCGCCCTCCTCAGGCTCCACCCCAAAAATCTCCAGGAGAATGCTGCTGCAGTCGTCTTGCTTGTGGGCTTCCCAGAGGCACCTGGTTGGCCACTGTGGGAACAGACTGCTGGACTTGATGGGCCTTGGTCTGGTCCAGCAGGGCTTTTATTATGTTCATATGTTCACTTGGAGTGCGGAAATGCAAAAATGCAGGGGGTGCAGGTTGGTCTACTTAGGGTTGCTAGTTCCAGCTTTGGAAATTCCTGGAGATCTGGGGGCAGAGCTTGGGGAGGGTCTGAGTTTGGGGAGGGGAGAGAGTTCAGTGGGGTAGAGTGCCATAGAGTCCATTCTCCAAAGCAGCCGTTTCCTCCAAGCAAACTGATCTCCATCTCCTGGAGATCAGTTGTAATTTTAGGAGATCTCCAGTCCCAACGCGGAGGTTTGAAGCCCTATGGGAAGACGTGAATGAACTGGAAATGCACTGAGTTTGATGAGATGCCACCTTTTTCTTCTGGAGTCCGGCACGCTCAAAAAGCCGCTCTGAGTAGTCCTTGTTTTTCTCAGCGCCGCCAACGAGTACAAGCTCACAGCACCAAACAGATGCAAAGAAATGTGTGATCAGCTTAGCGTCCCAATGCCCCCTCATCCCTTTTGAGTAACTGAAGCCCCCCCCCCAGCCGCCTTCAAAGCTTTCTCACACCCCTCCTCCTAAATCGAGGCTTCCCTTTGATCTAGAAGAGTGCAAAAGGGGATTTGGTAATTGAACCTGTTATCCTAAGCAGTTCGCCGGGCCAAGAAGGGATAAAACACCAACAGTAGGAAAGAAAAGAGCTTTCCAAGGAAAAGGTACTCTAATGAAGGTAACGAGATAACATCCAAATCGCAAGATGTCATAGTCCCATGCTGTGCACTGCATTGGTCAGGCTGCACCTGGAGTACCAAGTGCAGTTCTGGAGGCCTCACTTCCAAAAGGATGGGGACAGAATCAGGCAGGAGAGCGGCGAGGATGATCAGGGGCCCGGAGACCAAGCCCTGTGAGGAAAGGCTGAGGGACGTGGGAATGTTTAGTCTAGAGAAGAGGAGGTTGAGGAGGGACATGATTGACCCCTTTAAGTATTTGAAAGGCTGTCACTCAGAGGAGGGCAGGGAGCTGTTCCTGTTGGTAGCAGAGGGGAGGACTCGCAATAATGGGTTTACATTGCGGGCGGAAAGGTACCGGATGGATATTAGGAAAAAAATTTTTTACAGCAAGAGTTGTTCGACACTGGAATCGGCTACCTAGGGAGGTGGTGAGCCCCCCCCCTCACTGGGGGTCTTTAAGCAGAGGCTGGGCAAGCACTTGTCAGGGATGCTCAAGGCTGATCCTGCATTAAGCAGGGGGTTGGACTAGATGGCCTGTATGGCCCCTTCCAACTCTATGATTCTATGAGATTGCTGTTGGGAAGGGTTAATTACTGTATTGCTTCTCAGTTCATCACCTGTGTTTCCAGCCCTTACTTCATCGTGCTCAGGCTGACATGTGAAGTTTTACGACAGCTAAATGGAGCCTCCATGTACAAAGGCAGTTTTCCTCTGAGTACCAGATCTTGGGGATTCCACCACCACTTGGTTTGCCTGCTTATACTTATTATTTGACAACTCTTTGACAACTATTTGACAATCTTTCTAGACCCTTCTGTTTAGCTAGACTGAATGCTAACCCCTCTATGGTTATGCAGGGCAGGATTTTGAATATACCATACCCAGACCGGACCTGTCCTTGCTCTTCTGGCTCTACTGATTCATTAGCTTATGCCCTCTTGGAATGCCGCTTTTACAAAGAACTTCGATCACATTATATCTCTCCCCTTTTAACACATAAATTTAATGCCTCTGTGTCTGACATAATGCCTTTTTTACTAAGTGACAGGGATCCCAAGGCTACATTGTCAGTGGCAAGATTTGTTCCAGTCCTTATATCCCTCAAACATTAGATATACGCTGCTCAAGATCAATGGATCAAGGAGCTTCTAAGGGATAAAGGAAAGATCTTTGGGATGAGCAGCAGAGCCTTCAAGTGGCTGGTTGTTAGTAGAGACAGAATACTGGCCTAGATGGACCTCGGTGTCCACCACATAACTCTTATCTTCTTGCCCCCTTTTTAGTTTCACAGCAACTCCTGTCAGGTAGCAGCAGAAAAGAGCAAGAGTCCAGTGGCACCTTAAAGACTAACAAAATTTCTGGCAGGGTAGGAGCGTTCCTGAGCCATAGCTCACTACTGAGCTTGCAGTGGGTAAGTGACATCCCTCGGTATGACAAAGCTCCAAAGACCAAGTCTCAAAGATGGCATGTGACCCAGCCTATGGCCCGCCCACAATGCAAGAAGCCTTTGTGCAAATGACACAGGACCCTCCCCCCAAAAGGAAAAATACCCAACCAAGAAAGAGAAGGCAAACCAGAAGGTTGAGAAAACAAAAGAACAATATGTAATGCATTCCTTTCCAGGTAGTCAAGACAAAAATAACAACTATTAGTATATTCTCCCTTATATCTCCACAATGAAAAGGCTATAGATATATTTTTTACATTTAAAAGAGACTGGGAATTTAGACAAGGGGGCATAACATATTTCCAAGGTGGCTTTGCCCTTTTATGCCCTCTCTGTAGCTACAGGCCCAAAACTACATTCCCTGTTATTGTCTTTACCAAGCCTCCTGGAACATTGCACACACAGTGTGGATACACAGGCTTCTCTTCCATGAGAATGGACATCTCATTGCTTCCGTCTCCGGCCAGCCTTTGGCTGTTCCTGGTCACCATACATCGCCTAGCCCGGGCAGCGTTCCGGATGATTCACTCAGCACCTGGCCCGCAGCCCTCTGGAAGGGGGCCGAGGTGAGCTGATGGCACGGGGATAACCTCCCCTGCAATTCTTGCCGCTCTTAGCAATTCCTGGGATGTTTTCTGCACACCGGTGGCGGGCCTGGCATCGCGTCCATTGTGCTAAACCCTGTGCAAAAGAATCCAGCCTGCCTCCCGTTCCAAGGCACAGTGCGTGGATCTTGTTTTGTGCACGGAATTAGAGTTTACAACTGTGCTGACATTTTTGCAGGTGCGGGAGGTGGAGATCTATAGCTTCAGCATGCTGGTACTAAACAAAGGTGTTTTCAAGTGCCCATGATGGGTGGCATCTATATGTTCCAGGTCGGCTATGATCTGGCAGCACAAGAAAGACGCTGTGTTGACTTTGGTAAAGTTTGTTGCCCTCTGGCCCATAAGGGCAGAGGGTCCCTGTCAACCCCTGCTGTCTCCCAACATTGTGTGTGAAAAGTGCTGCTAAGTCACATGAACACATGAAGCTGCCTTATAATGAATCAGACCCTTGGTCCATCAAAGTCAATATTGTCTACTCAGGCTGGCAGCAGCTCTCCAGGGTCTCAGGTAGAGGACTTTCACATCGTCTACTTGCCTGGTTCCTTTAATGGGAGATACCAGGGAATTCAACCTGGGACTCTCTGCATGCCAAGCAGATGCTCTACCACTGAGCCACGGCTCCTCCCCTAAGCTGACTTATGGCAAACGGTTAGGGTTTCCAAGGCAAGAGAAAAACAGAGGTGGTTGGCCATTGCCTGTCCTTGCATAGCAACCCTGGACTTCCTTGGTGGTCTCCCAGCGTGGAGCCAGCATGGTGTAGTGGTTAAGAGCGGTGGTTTGGAGCGGTGGACTCTGATCTGGAGAACCAGGTTCAATTAGGGCTGTTGAAAAAAAATTCGGTATAGTTCGGCTTCGGCAAAATTCGGCCCTTTTAAATTCAGGCCGTGCCGAAGTCCGAACTCCCCCTCTTCGGATCCCCAAAATTCGGGCGAGATCCGGAGTTCGGGAAAAAATTCGCCCCCCCCCCCCGCGCACCTTCAGGGAAGCCCTGTGAAGGCGCACGGGGGAGGGAGCCGAACCCCGAATTTGCCGAATTTATTTCCGAACACCCCGAAGTCGGGGAATTCGGCTCCCCCGTTTTCTGCCTTTTTTCAATTCGGTTCGTCCCGAAACGGAAACCGACGAATCGGGGGAAATTCAGCGGTTTTTCGGTTTGGAACGAACCGAATCGACGGCCCAATTTCAATTCCCTACTCCTTCACATGAGCTGCGGATGCTAATCTAGTGAACCGGGTTGGTTTTGCCTCTCCTACACATGAAGCCGGCTGGGTGACCTTGGGCTAATCACAGCTCTCTTTGAGCTCTCTTAGCCTCACCTACCTCACAGGGTGTCTGTTGCTGGGAGGGGAAGGGATTGTTAGCCAGTTTGATTCTGTCTTAAGTGGTAGAGAAAGTTGGCATATAAAAACCAACTCCTTTTCTTCTTCTTCTTCCCATCTAAGTACTAACCAGGGCTGAGCGTCTGAGATTTGGTGATATCAGGCTAGCCTGGGCCATCCAGGTCAGGGCAACTCACAACTCTAACTCTTTTAGATAGACTCCCTTTGCAAAGTGGAATGAGATTCCTGTAAGAAGAGAATAAGCTTCTTGCTGGGTTGGGGCTGTGGCTCAGCGGTAGAGCATCTGCTTAGCACGCAGAGCATCCTAGGTTCAACCCCCGGCATCTCCAGCTAAACAGGATCAAGTAATCTTGTGAACAATCTGCACCTGAGACTCTGGAGAGCCGCTGGCAGTCTGAGTAGATAACACTGACCTTGATGGACCAAGTGTCTGATTCAGCGCATGGCAGCTTCATGTGTTTATGTGCTGAGGGCGGCCTGTGAAGCCCCCCTCTCACCCCAGACAATCTGAAGGTGGACCATTCTTGCATGACCTTTGCATCTTTCATGCTGTGTGCTTCTCCCGTGTAGCTAGGGGCCTCTCTCTGAAATGTAGCTGTCCAGTCTTTCATTCTTTCCCAGTATGATGATGTAGATGAGCACATGAACACATGAAGCTGCCTTATACTGAATCAGACCCTCGGTCCATCAAAGTCAGTATTGTCTAATCAGACCGGCAGCAGCTCTCCAGGGTCTCAGGCAGAAGTCTTTCACGTCACCTAGTTGCCTAGTCCCTTTAACTGGAGATGCCGGGGATTGAACCTGGGACCTTCTGCATGCCAAGCAGATGTTGTACCACTGAGCTTTGGCCCTTCTTCATGGAGTCCAGAAGCACCTCAGAGATCAACCAGATTTTCAGGGTATGAGCTTTTGAGAGTCAACATTCCTGTCTTCAGATCTGACAAAGGGAGCGTTGATCTCCAGCTAGTACCTGGAGGTTGGCAACCCTACGGGTCCCCCTCTAGCTAAGCACCGCTACATCAGGGCCATTTGGGTAACCTAAGAGCATCCAACCTCCCTAAACTGTGCCCTGACTGAGACCCTCTTTATATGCGCTGCCTTTGCAAGAGCAGCCATATATTAAACTCACTGGATTCCAAAGTCTATAGCAATGTATTAAACCAAAGAGCCGCTGATAATAAGAGATGAGATTCACCTTTCAATACACATTTAGAGAACTCCCCCAATATTTTTCTCCTGGGCTGTTCACGGCACTGTTGGAAAGATTAATCTATAATTCCTTGGAGGTGCCACAATAATTCAGACAGTTTAGCAACACTATCACGCTTTCTTTTTCTGCAACCAGAGTAGCAGCCATCTTAGGCCCTGGGTGACAAGATAGCCACTGTTTAGAACAAATACTTTTAAAAATAGTTATTTCAGAACAGGTTTGCCACCTAGATCCTAGATCATTTCACAATTCCCCGTCCTTTGCTATCTAGAGTTGCCAACTCCAGATTGGGAAATTCCTGGAGATCTTGGTATGGAGCCTGGGGAGGGCAGGGTCTGTAGTTCGGAAGAACCTCAGTAGATCGCACCCCAAGAGTGCTAGTTAATGGTTCGTCATGCACTTGGAGAGAAGTGACTAGTGGAGTTCCTCAGGGATCTGTCCTGGGCCCTGTGTTGTTCAACATCTTTATAAATGATTTGGATGAAGGAATAGAGGGGATGCTTACTAAATTTGCAGATGATGCTACATTGGGAGGGGTAGCAAATACGGTAGAAGACAGGATGATCTTGACAGGCTGGAGAATTGGGCTAAAACCAATAAAATGCATTTCAACAAAGATAAATGTAAAGTTCTGCATTTAGGTAGGAAAAATCAAATGCATAATTATAGGATGGGGGAGACTAGTCTCAGCAGTAGTGTGTGCGAAAAGGATCTTGGGGTCTTAGTAGACCAAACACTGAACATGAGTCAGCAGTGTGATGCATAATTTTATAGACCTCTATCATGTCTCCCCTTACCCACCTTCTACTTGCCTGGTCCCTTTAACTGGAGATGCTGGGATTGAACATGGGACCTTCTGCATGCCAAGCAGATGCTCTGCCACTGAGCCACAGCCCCTCCCCTAGTCCCTTTAACTGGAGATGCTGGGGATTGAACCTGGGCCCTTCTGCTTGCCAAGCAGATGCTCTGCCATTGAGCCACACCCCCTCCCCTATTCCCTTTAACTGGAGATGCTGGGGATTGAACCTGGGCCCTTCTGCATGGCGAGCAGGTGCTCTATCACTGAGCCACAGCCTCTCCTAGTCCCTTTAATTGGAGATGTCGGGGATTGAACCTGGGCCCTTCTGCATGGTGAGCAGGTGCTCTACCACTGAGCCACGCCTCCTCCCCTAGTCCCTTTAACTGGAGATGCTGGGGATTGAACCTGGGCCCTTCTGCATGGCGAGCAGGTGCTCTGCCACTGAGCCACGCCCCCTACCCTAGTCCCTTTAACTGGAGATGCTGGGGATTGAACCTGGGCCCTTCTGCATGGCGAGCAGGTGCTCTACCACTGAGCCACGCCCCCTACCCTAGTCCCTTTAACTGGAGATGCTGGGGATTGAACCTGGGCCCTTCTGCATGGCGAGCAGGTGCTCTACCACTGAGCCACAGCCTCTCCTAGTCCCTTTAATTGGAGATGTCGGGGATTGAACCTGGGCCCTTCTGCATGGTGAGCAGGTGCTCTACCACTGAGCCACAGCCCTGATCGTACTTTTTTGTGCGGCTCTCTTAGGAGCCGTTCCTAGAGCTCATGCACGTGGGGTGTTGCGTGCGTGTGTGCATGTTTGGGCTCATGGGGAGGGGTGTTGTTTTTTTAATCATATGGGTAATTACCATTCCAGCTGCTGCTCGCTGGGCGTCCCGGGGGGCCGCAGGCTGACAAAGAGCACTTTCCCCTCTCCAAGGATGGAGTCCAGATGGCTGCTCGGTCCCAGCAACACATTAGAACCTCGTAAGTAGCAGAGCCCTGGAGGGGGGAAGAGGAGAGACCTGGGCTGGACTGCTGGAGAGGCTCCATTATGTTGCACCGGGTGGGGGGGGCAGGAGACAGCCCCCCATCCTCGCAGCCCCCCTGTGGGCTTTGCACCACCAGGCTTTGCGGCTTAACACCGAGCAGTTTCTGCACCTTGCGAAGCTCCATGCCGCTCGAATTAGAGGAGCCGGCTGGCCCCCGGGAACTCGAGATTAGAGCCCTGCAGAAAAAAGGAGGACGGTTAAGAAGGAAGCATTAATTAATCCTCTTTGCTGGGGACTGGGGTCCTTGGGTGGAGGCTGCCTGACTCACAGCCCAGCCAAGCCACCGATCACAAGCCGTTCTTAGGACTTTGTCGGCTGGCTGCAGCTGCTTAATCCCCCCGCTGCTTTCTGCAAACCTTTGCAAAAGAGGGAGCCAAAATTCAAGGTCGCTGGAAGAAGCGCATGCAGTTACAGTCACTTATTTAGATTTATACCTTGCTTTTCTTTCTCAATGGGGACCCAAAGCGGTATACAACTTCATTCTCCCTTCCTCCATTTTATCCTCACGACAACAACAACCCTGTGAGGTAGGGTAAAACTCTGAATACCAGTGCCAGGAGGCAATATCAAGGGAACGCCTTGGCCTCTAAGCCCTGTTGTTGGCCCTCCAGAGGAACTGCTCGGCCGCTGTGTGAGACGGGATGCTGGACTAGATGGACCACCGGTCTGATCCAGCAGGGCTCTTCCTTTCTTCTGATGCTGTAAATCATTCAGGGGCAGTTGCAAGAACAACACAGTATAACTCCAAGTGTGCCCCATTGGACCCGGTGAACGAGTGCAGTGTAGTGGTTAAAGCAGACTAGGATCTGGGAACCCCAGGTTCGAATCCTTACTCTGCCACGGAAGGTTGCTGGGTGACGTTGGGTCAGCCACACCCTCTCAACCTAACCTACATTGCAGGGTTGTTGTGAGGATAAAATGGAAGAGGAGAAGGATGTCAGCTGCATTGGGTCCCCCTTGGGGAGAGAGGTGGGATTGAAATACAGTTGACAACAACAGCAATAACAATAACCAAAGGTATTACAAGTGTCCTCATTTCACTCTGGTCTAGTTTTTCGTGGCTCATGTGTGTGTGTTAAGTGCCGTCAAGTCGCTTCCGACTCATGGCGACCCTATGAATGAAAGTCCTCCAAAATGTCCTATCTTTGACAACCTTGCTCAGGTCTTGCAAATCAAGGGCCATGGCTTCCTTTCTAGAGTCAATCCATCTCTTGTTGGGTCTTCTTCTTTTCCTGCTACCCTCAACTTTTCCTAGCATGACTGTTTTTTCCAGTGACTCTTGTTTTCTCATAATGTGACCAAAATATGGCAGCCCCAGTTTAGTCATTTTAGCTTCTAGGGTCACTTCAGGGTTGATTTGATCTATAACCCACTGATTAGTTTTTGGGTTTTTTTGGCAGTCCACGGTATCTTCCAACACCACATTTCAAAGGAATCTACTTTCTTCCTATCAGCTTTCTTCAATGTCCCGCTCTCACACCCATACATAGCAATAGGGAATACGATGACATGGATTTAGTTGATCTTGGTGGCCAGTGACACATCCTTACACTTAAGAATCTTTTCTAGCTCCTTCATTGCTGCCCTTCCCAGTCTCAACCTCCTTCTGATTCCTTGGCTGCAGTTTCTCTTTTGGTTGATGATGGAGCCAAGGAATAGAAAGTCTTGAACCATTTCAGTTTCCTCATTGTCAGCCTTAAAATTGTGTAAGTCTCCTGCAGTCATTACTCCTGAACCTGATCCATGTTTTCGTTTCCCCACAGTGTTTCAATGTCACACCCAGGTCACCAAGGGGTGCCTAAATAGCATGTGGGACAACATGGTTTTTGCGAGAGAGTCAAATTTCAAAGGTCTCTGAAATTTCATTTCAGCTGTGAATCCGGGCAGACCCCTCTGCTGCCCTGCCCTTAAGTCCCGGGGGGACAACTATCCATACTCAGTGGTTTATTACTAGTTTCACCCCATAGGTCCTGAGGGTAGGGTAGCCAACCTCCAGGTGGTGGCTGGAGATCTCCTGCTATTACAACTGATCTCAGGGGACAGAGGTCAGTTCCCCTGGAGAAAATGGCCGCTTTGGCAATTGGACTCTATGGCATTGAAGTCCCTCCCCTCCCCAAACCTCGCCCTCCTCAGGCTCTGCTCCCAGAACCTCCCACCGGTGGCAAAGAGCAACCTGGCAACCTTATTCCCCACCCGGAGCTGGCAACCCTAACTGAGGGGCCATTTATGCAGGGCTGTTTTCCCATGGTCACCCCCTCCATCTGCTCCGGTGCTTCGTTTTGATTATGCATGCCTTTCCCGACCGTCAGAGGTCGCCTCAGTCTCCCTGTGCATTTCCATGCATTTCTCCCATGTTTTTTGGATGCTGTTTAAGCAAGGATCTGGAAAAAGCAGGCAAAACCATGCAGAAACGCACAGGGAGGGCGAGGCAACCTCTGAGGCATGCATAATCAAAATGAAGTACTGGAGTAGTCGGCAGGGGTGGCTGCGGGGAAACAGCCACATGGACACATGAAGCTGCCTTATTCTGAATCAGACCCTTGGTCCATCAAAGTCTGCATTGTCTACTCAGACCGGCAGCAGCTCTCCAGGATCTCAGGCAGGGGACTTTCACATCACCTACTTGCCTAGTCCCTTTAACTAAGATGCCGGGGATTGAACCCGGGACCTTCTACATGCCAAGCAGATGCTCTACCACTGAGCCACAGTCTCTCTCCATGGCTCTCCAGGGTTTCAGGCAGAGGTCTTTCACATCACCTACCTGCCTAGTCCCTTTAACTGGAGATGCCGGGGATTGAACCCGGGACCTTCTGCACGCCAAGCAGATGCTCTGCCACGGAGCCACAGCCCCTCCCCATAAATGCCCTGCATAAATGGCCAGGGTGTCCATTGCAGATCTTGCTTTCCCATTCTCAGCATTCCCTGGGCTACTTGTTTCCTGCTCAGTACCCTTCACTGTGCTTTTCAATAAAGCAAAGTTCCTGCAGCCCTGGTTGGCCTCACATTGCAATTTTTGAGCTGCAAGAGGTGGAGAGCCAGCCTCTAGAGGAAATGAGGCTGGAACTTGGAGCAGCTTTGCTGGATGCAGCCGCAGCCTTTCCCCCCTTGAGACGGCTACCTCAGCTCTGGCCAAGAGGAACCCACCCGTTGAGATCACTTAACATCTCAGTCCGTGTTTGCTCTGCAACGGAGGAGATTGGGACGTTCCCTTCTGAAGCCCAGCTCTCTGGCGCCAGCGAGCCTCCTCAAAGCTTTTCGACCGCTCTGGAGGGCGTAACCATCCTCTCAGTGCTCTGGGGTCAAAACTTATTGGATGGATAAGGAAGGAGAACATCTGCCTGATGTCACAACTGGACCTGCTTCTGGCGTGCTGGTTGGAATAGCGGCGCCAGAGCTGAACCTGGCCCTGGCCCGAGTCGAGGTCCAGCTGATCCTTCAGATTGGGAGGGGCAGTCAAGTCCTCACCGCTGGCGTTGGTCCTCACTTATGGGGCAGCCGTCCTTTGCAACCGCGAGCCAGCAAATGCAGATGGAAACTCAGGAACCTGACTCTCCAACAGTACATCAGTGCTCATATCTATTCCAGCAGCACTACCATGGGATCAAACACAATCAGCGGTACCATTAAGGCCCGGTTCACCCACACTACTCCTAACCTGAGATATGCCATCATCTGCCATTGGTATAGGCCAAGCGAGTTAATCTCTTCATTAGAGAATATATGGGGTCAGCACCTACAGGGGAGATTTCAGTCCCCGCTTTATTCAATAGGAGATCGAAGAAGAAGAAGAAGAAGAGTTGGTTTTTATATGTCAACTTTCTCTCCCACTTAAGGAAGAATCAAACCAGCTTACAATCACCTTCCCTTCCCCTCCCCACAACAGACACGATACGAGGTAGGTGAGGCTGAGAGAGCTCTAAGAGCTGTGACTAGCGCAAGGTCATTCAGCTGGCTTCATGTGGAGGAGAGTTTCCGTCTAGACATTAGGAAGAATTTTCTAACAGAGCAGTTCCTCAGTGGAACAGGCTTCCTCGGGAGCCAGCTCTCCTTCCCTGGAGGTTTTGAAGCAGAGGCTAGATGGCCATCTGTCAGCAATGCTGATTCTATGACCTTAAGCAGATGATGAGAGGGACGGCATCTTGGGCATCTTCTGGGCATGGAGTAGGGGTCACTGGGTGTGTGTGTGGGGGGAGGTAGTTGTAAATTTCCTGCATTCCTACATTCCTGTAAATTTCCAGGGGGTTGGACTAAATGACCCTGGTGGTCCCTTCCAACTCTATGATTCTATGAGTGGGGAAACACTTCAGTTCAGCATTTTCAAAAGAGACTCCAACGTAAATCTGCTGAGTTGGAATTCATTCGCGAGTCCAGGGAACATAGGTCTTTTATGCTTGGGGGTTTTACCTGGGGTTCAAGGCTGTTGTGATCCACACTTTTCTTTTCCGAATCCTAAAAATGCCCTGCATGTCGTTGTTTGCCCTGGAGAAAGTACTGGGGTTTCCAGAGTACTGCAGAATCACCAGCTCAAATCCAGAAGTATCTGAGTCCCCACCCCTTAAAACACTGCTTTGTAATTGACTGGTGCGTACTGTGAGAAAAATGTCACCCTCCTCCCAGCTCCCCTCTCCCCTCTCCTGTGCTTTGGCTTTTGCATAGAAATGGGGACAATTTGACCTGGGCTGATCTCAGGGGAGATTGAAGAATCGTGTTACAACAGGATCGGGAAGACCCGGACATTGTGCGGGCTGGGCGCGAAGTCATCTCTAAGGGATGGAAAACATCAGTGAAAACCCCCAATGAAAAACCTAGTCAGGCTGGCGGAGAAAGTAAGTAAAAGTGCCCATGCCTAAAAAACCTTGGTCTCAGACCAGAGTAGTGCGGTTCATGGTGGAAGGTAATTGTGTCTCTTCAGTTCAGGGGGCCAGCATGGTTTAGTGGTTAAGAGTGGTTGTTTGGAGTGATGGACTCTGATCTGGAGAACTGGGTTTGATTCCCCACTCCTCCACATGAGCGGCGGAGGCTAATCTGGTGAACCGGGTTGGTTTCCCCACTCCTCCAGATGAAACCAGCTGGGTGACCTTGGGCTAGTCACAGCTCTCTCTGAACTATCTCAACCCCACCTACTTCACAGGGTGTCTGCTGTGGGGAGAGGAAAGGAAGGTGATTGTAAGCCGGTTTGACTCTCCCTTAAGTTTGACTTTCTCTCCTTAAGTGGGAGAGAAAGTCGGCAACTCGGCATATAAATACCAACTCTTCTTCTTCAGCTGCTAGGCAAACCAACTCTGCTTAATCACTTGCCTTGAAAACCCCTTGCTGGGGTCACCATAAGTCAGATGTGACTTGATGGCACTTATGTATTTAAAGGGCAAAACCAGCAGAGTACAGGTACCTGTATTTTTCCCCCATCATAGGAGTAGCTTTGGGGAGGGGAATTTGCTACTGGGAAAAGTGTGTCTGTTTATGTACCATCAAGGGCACATAAGATGGTGAGGGGTCTGGAGACCAAGTCCTATGAGGAAAGGTTGAAGGAGCTGGGTTTGTTTAGCCTGAACAGAAGACTGAGAAGGGATCTGACAACCATCTTCAAGTACTTGAAGGTCTGTCATAGAGAGGATGGTGCCAAGTTGTTTTCTGTTGCCCCAGAAGGTCGGAGTAGAACCAACTTGAAATTATATCAAAAGAGTTTCCGTCTAGACATTAGGAATAATTTTCTAACAGAGCGGTTCCTCAGTGGAACAGGCTTCCTTGGGAGGTGATGAGCTCTCCTTCCCTGGAGGTTTTTAAGAAGAGGTTAGATGGCCATCTGTCAGCCAGGCTGATTCTATGACCTTACGCAGATGATGAGAGAGAGGGCACCTTGGCCATCTTCTGGGCATGGAGTAGGGGTCGCCAGGGGTGTGTGTGGGGAGGTAGTTGTGAATTTCCTGCATTGTGCAGGGGGTTGGACTAGATGACCCTGGTGGTCCCTTCCAATTCTATGGTTCTATGATTCTAAGGCCCTTTATGCATGGCTGTTGCCCTCGCCGTCCCCCCTCCGCTGCCTTTGGGTCTTTGTGTTGACTATGCATGCTGTTTCCAACCGGCAGAGGTTGCCTCGCTCTCCCCCTGCATTTCCCTGTATTTCCAGGGACCTGTTTTATCTCTAAGCCGTTGGAGGGGTGAGCGCAAGGGAAACAGCCATGCACAAAAGACCTGGGAGCATCTTGCAAGTACCCAAAGGGTTAATAGGAGCGTGCGGCAGCCTTCTGGAACGCAGGCAGAAAGCGGGATCCAGCCTACTCTCTGTTCCTTCGCAGGTCATGGCTCGGCACCATTTTCCAGGCTGACGTCTGCGCATGAGGCTTCAGTGGGTGATGTGGAAAGAGTAGAGATGCTCACCAGCGCGCGGGGGGGGGGGACATGCCACAGCGCTGGCCGGCCTTTGGCCTGTCTCCCTCTGGTCCCAGGCCCTCTTGTCAATTTGGCTTTGCCACCCGGCCCCACCCTTGGCCACTGCGCTGTCCTTGGCTCGCGCTCCGGTCTCCCGGCTACCCCATCTGGGTTTCATCTGCAGGAGGATGTGCCCAGGGGCTGGGCTCCTGTGCCAGGCCTCTCCCCTTCCCCGAGAATGATGTTGTTGCGGGCCCAGCGTCCCGTCTCCAAGGCATCTGCTTCCCATTACTCTGCGCATGAAAGTGGGCCAGCGCAAGCCTGGTAAAGGATTCCTACTCTGCGGAGGGTTTGGGCTTCATCTCGGAAGTTCCATCGCGCACAGACGGCAACTATAGGGTTGCCAATCTCCAGGTGGGACCTGGAGATCTCCCACTATTATTGATCTCCAGCCGACCAAGATCCGTTCCTCTGAAGAAAATAGCTGCTTTTGAAAGTGGACTTTATGGTATTATACCCTGCTGAGGTGCCTCCCCTTCCCAAGCTCCAAACCTAAAAAGAGTTTCCGTCTAGACATTAGGAAGAATTTTCTAACAGTTAGAGTGGTTCCTCAGTGCAACAGGCTTCCTCGGGAGGTGGTGAGCTCTCCTTCCTTGGAGGTTTTGAAGTAGAGGCTAGATGGGCATCTGTCAGCAATGCTGATTCTATGACCCTTAGGCAGATCGTGAGAGGGAGGGCATCTTGGCCATCTTCTGGGCATGGAGTAGGGGTTACTGGGGTGTGGGGGGAGGAAGGTAGTTGTGAATTTCCTGCATTGTGCAGGGGGTTGGAGTAGATGACCCTGGTGGTCCCTTCCAACTCTATGATTCTATGATTCAAAGTCACAGCTGACTTATGGTGACCCTGTAGGATTTTCAAAGCAAGAGACTTTCAGAGGTGGTTTGCCAGTGCCTGCCTCCATGTCACAACCCTGGTAGCCCTTGGAGGTGGTCCGACCAAATTCTAACCAGGGCCAACCTTGCTTAGCTTCTGAGATCTGAGGAGATCAGGCTAGCCTGGGGCTATCCAGGCCAGGGCAACAATCTAGCTAACTAGGCCCAGGTTCAAATCCCCACTCTGCCTTAGAAACTTGCTGGGTGACCTTGTGCCAGTCACACAATCTCAGCCTCGACCCTGGCATGTATTTGGATTGGAGACCTCCAAGGAATACCAGGGTTGTGACGTGGAAGAAGGCAATGGCAAACCACCTTTGAACTTCTCTTGCCATAAGTCGGCTGCAACTTGATGGCACTTTACACACACACACACAGCTAACCAGGAGAGGCAGAGAGCTTATGCTGCCCTCCAGGCTGGAGAATGAGAGAGAAAGGAGAGGCAACCGGAAAGTCAGAAGTCCCTGAGATTGGCAATCTGGGTAAAAAGGGGATACTGGCAGATAGGGTTATCAACCTCCATGTGGGACCTGGAGTTCTCCTAGAATTACGGCTGATCTCCCCACTCCAGATGTTCAGATTCTGAGGGTGGACATGGTATAGTCTAGGAGAAACAGAAGTCTTAGAGCAGGAGTTCTCAACCATTCTGAGCCTGCGAGCACCTTTGGAATTCGGACATGACGTGGTACCACCTCTGGGTTGGGAAATACCTGGAGGTTTTGGGGGCGGAGCCTGAGGAGGGTGGGGTTTGGGGAGGGGAGGGACCTCAGCAGGGTACGATGCCACAGAGTCCACCCTCCAAAGCAGCCATTTCCTCCAGGTGGACCGGCCTCTGTAGTGTGGAGATCAGTTAGGGTTGTCAACCTCCAGGAAATAGCTGGAGATTTCCTGCTATTACAACTGATCTCCAGCCGATAGAGATCAGTTCCCCTGGAGAAAATGGCCGATTTGGCAATTGGACTCAATGTCATTGAAGTCCCTCCCTTAACCCTGCCCTCCTCAGGCTCTGCCCCAAAAACCTCCCGTCGATGGCAAAGAGGGGCCTGGCAAGTTCAGTTGCAATAGTGGGAGATCTCCAGGTGCCACCTAGCAACCCTGGGTAGTGCATGACCATTGCAGGAAGAGCTGGCAGAAGGCTGTTTCTCTGGCGACCCGTCTAGCCTCCATGGAGCTGGGATTTTGCTGCATCAAATCAAACGCTTGGCTAAAGCAAATCAGTCAGCTGATCCCGAAAGCAGCCAAATAAGTCGGGCCCAGAAGCTTTCATGCTCAGGAAAGAAATTGGACTGGGTGATCTCGTAGCCCTCTTGCCGGGGGCGAAAATTATTTGTGAGGAGGGAGGGGGCCAAGTTCAAAACCAGAGGAGATGCCAGGAAATCCATGGTGGAGCTTTTCTTTCTTTCTTTTTTTAAAAAAGGATCAAAGCAACCATGGGAAGGGGAAGGAGCACTAGAAGAAGGAACGTTTAACCCCTCCCTCCAGGGGCCGGGATCTAACCCAGTGGTTGCCAAAGCGGCCATTTTCTCCTGGGAACTGATCTCTGTTGCCTGGAGATCAGTTGTAATAGTGGGAGATCTCTAGCCACCACCTGGAGGTTGGCAACCCTACCAATGGGGACCTAAAGCAGTTTACAACATTCTCCTCATTTTCCATTTAATCCTTGCAACGAACCCTGCGAGGTAGGTTAGGCGGAGTGTGCAAAATTGCAAACTTCACAATGATTGTCTATGGAGGGGGGGTGACCCCTTCCGAACCCCATAAAATCGGACACCCTGACCCAATCTTCACCAAACTTTGGGGTTTCTGCAAGGACAGTCCATTTAAGCTACACTGTGAATTTGGGAGCTCTACCTCAAAAAATGACCCCCCCAGGGCTGACTTTTTTTTGGGAATCCTGAAAATAAGCCGAATGCCCATATTTACCAGTATGGGTATTCGGCTTATTTCAGGTTTCCCGAAAAAAATTGGGCCCAATAATCCTGAACCTGAAATTTACCAATCCCCCCACCCCACAGCACTACCAGAGTCCAATTGCCAAAGAGGCTATTTTCTCCAGGTGAACTGATCTCTCTCGGCTGGAGATCAGTTGTAATAGCGGGAGATCTCCAGACACCACCTGAAGGTTGGCAGCCCTAAAGGCTCCCCTAGTATTAGGGTTGCCAGCTTCGGGTTGGGAAATACCGGCGGGAGGTTTGGGGGATGGAGCCTGAGGAAGGCGGGGTTCAGGGAGGGGAGGGACTTTAATGCCATAGAGTCCACCTTCCAAAGCGGCCATTTTCTCCAGGGGAACTGATCTCTGTCCCCTGGAGATCAGTTGTAACAGAGGGAGATCTGCAGCCACCACCTATATGGAAAGGACAATCCAAGCAGACAAACTGATCCACAGCTGACCACGGCACACAACTCCCCACCCCCAGGGTTGCCAGATCCCTCTTCGCCACCGGAGGGAGGTTTTGCGGGGAGGAGCCTGAGGAGGGCAGGATTTGGGGAGGGAAAGGACGTAAATGCCCCAGAGTCCAATTGCCAAAGCAACCATTTTCTCCAGGGGAACTGATCTCTATCGGCTGGAGATCAGTTGCAATAGCAAGAGATCTCCAGCTAGTACCTGGAGGTTGGCAACCCTACTTCACTGGCAGTAGTCTGTTTCATTTTATTATGACACTCCTCTGACCAAAGGTCTTGAGCGAAGTCAAGAACGGCCTGCGAGGCCGAGCTGCGGAGGTTCCTGCTTCAACAGTGATTGGATGGAACTCCCCCCCACCCGCTTTCTCAGCTCCTCCGCCCGGTAGCCCCCACCGCCCCTCTCTCCCAACTGCACCGCCGTGGCTTCGTCTCCTTCCCAGGTGCACCAGAACTACCATCGGGACTGCGAGGCGGCCATCAATTGGCAGATCAACCTGGCGCTTGACGCATCCTACGTCTATCTCAGCATGTCCTACTACTTTGACCGTGATGACGTGGCTCTGAAGAACTTTGCCAAGTGCTTCTTGCACCAGTCCCGTGAGGAGCGCGAGCATGCAGAGAAACCTATGAAGCTGCAGAACCAGAGGGGTGGTCGTATTTTCCTACAGGGCATCAAGAAACCACTGGCAGTAGTCAGCTGCTGCATGGCGGCCCACCTGGGCTGACCGTGGTCACTGTGAGGAGAGGGTGACCTTCCCAGCAGAGGTCCCCTACCACCAAGGCCTGGCACAGAGACGGCACTCTTGATGCCACCACGGCCCGGCCGCGCAAAGAAGACAACAATGGAGCTATTTATCAGGCCCCAGCGGAGCAGGGAGGAGGGCAGGGGGAGCGGGTTGCCGAAGCTGGCGGGTCCATAAATCTCTGCATTTTTTCCCACTGACTCGGACCCGTCTCCTGTGGCATCAATAAATTCTGATGACAGCTCTTCACATGCTACAGTGCTTCTATCAGGCAGCACGCTGGCTTATTAAAGGAATCAAAGGGACCCCAGTGAGGGCTTCGTGTCACCCCAGTGCACTGCGTTGATTATAACAGATCCCCTCCCTTGCCTCCTTTGGCGTCAGCTGGAAGCCACGTCCAGGGACGAGCTTTTCTGGGGCATGGCCTGCAGGAGGGTTGCCAACCTCCAGGTACTAGCTGGAGATCTCCTGCTATTACAATGGATCTCCAGCCGATAGAGATCACTTCACCTGGAGAAAATGGCCGCTTTGGGAATTGGGCTCTATGGCATTGAAGTCCCTCCCTTCCCCAAACCCCGCCCTCCTCAGGCTCCACCCCAAAAACCTCCCACCAGTGGCAAAGAGGCTACGTAGCAGTCCATGTTGAGTCCTGACGAAGACTCTGTCGAAACAGGGTTATACCTGGATCCCTGTCTTGGTTATTTGAAGGATTCACAGTCACCACTGCTTTAATCCTAGAAGGATCCATCGGAACCACGCACAAGTACACATTCTTTGCGTCTTGTTTAAACAGCCCAACTACTGTTTACTTCACTCTGGGGAGATCAACCTACTATGGACACTGGTCTCAAGGAGTGATTATTGTTTGGACTTACATTGAGCTTTTCCTTTGTTTTGTAACTAAGATCTTTGTGGTATAATTGTATGTGGTTTTCTTACAATATATATGTTTGGCATTTTCTAACTATTGGCTTAGCACACTTTCTTACTGCTGTTTTTTAGCTGAACTTACTGGACAGCAGGCTTTTTTTGTTTGACCACCTGGAGGTTGGCAACCCAAGGCAAAATAGATTACAGGTCTTGGTAAAGACATGGTGAAGAAGAAGAAGAAAAAGAAAAAGAAGAAGAAGAAGAGTTGGTTTTTATATGCCAACTTTTGCTACCACTTAAGGAAGAATCAAACCGGCTTACAATCACCTTCCCTTCCCCTCCCCACAACTGACACCCTGTGAGGTAGGTGGGGCTTGAGAGAGTGTGACAAGCCCAAGGTCACCCATCTGGCTTCATGTGGATGAGTGGGGAATCAAACCTGGTTCTCCAGATTAGAGTCCACCACTCCAAACCACCACTCTTAACCACTATACCATGCTGGCTCCAAAGATGGGAATGGGGGGTGGGGGATGGATAGTATTCTCAGACATTGCAAAAAATGGAAGGGGGAGGAAGAAAAAGACATTACAGCCATCATGGTAATAGGAATAAATTTGAAAAGAACAGACAATTGATTTCCCGTTCAGAATCACATGTATGCCGAAGTTTCTTATATTTGGGTACGAAAAGGAAAACCTGTCTGTGTCCCTCTGCACTTGTGAAGTTCCCTAGCTCTCCCAGAAGCAGCCGAGCAACCATGGTGCAAGGGAAACGTGTGTCCCTGCTTCGGGATTTCATGCAGAACTCCAGATTCGACGCATACTTGAAGACTCAGAGGCCCACTTTCCATGAGCAAAAAAGAGGGAGTAAAAGAGCTGGAACGGGGTTTCCAGACATCCAGGATGAGGCTAGATATTACAGGAATTTATTGTCTTGTCTGGTCTCCAGGACAATCCATTTCCTGTGCATATAACGTCTAAGAATAAAATGGTATAGGGTGTCGCAGGTTATTGGCTCGCAGCCTGAACTCTGAGCACAGCCCTCCATCATGGGGATGCGGTTTGCAGGAGGAGGGGAAAAGGCATCTGTACTCCCTTTCTGGCCTTTTCCTCTCTTGGCCGTTCTGAGCTCTGATCTGAAAGGGCTCTGTAGGCACGGGGCACCATCCTGCATGATTTATGACTACATTCCACTGAAATCATTGCTGGGACTTAAGGTCAGAGGTTGGCATGTCTCTGGCAGCTTCCGAATGGCAAAGATTCTCCGTGTTGCTTTCATCGCCCTTACGAGAACGCACACTGGAAACAAAGCTTCTACACAGAACCGTTTTGCCCACTTTCCTCCACTGGGCCTTTGTAGTTACCATTTTCCCTTTAATTTTTTCTCCTGCTGCTCTACTGGATGGCTGTTTGAGGTTGTTTTTTTTTAAAGTCATTATAGGGCTACAGCACTATAACTATATATAGCTATAGAGCTATAACTAGATATAGCTGTATAGGCACACTGAAGGTGCAGTGAAGGTGGGAGAAACATGGAAAGTGGATGATTAGAGATGGCATCATGTGAACGTTTCCTTTGCAGTGCGGCAGCGGCCTCATGTTTCTCTATCAGTGCACTGGGAGCTCGTGGGAGGGGATTTCTATCTGGAAAATGTCAGGGGGGAAAGACTCTCATGTGCTGGTACATGGCCCCGATCCATATTAATCCCCCCCATAAGTGCCTCTAAATAAAATTAAAACCATCGGGATCCAGTCACAGGCCTCCAGCCTTCCATCGCATGGCACCCTCAGACTGATAGTGCACATGAATGATGTACACAGATTGCTTGTTTCATGAGAGTATTGCATGTCAGTAGTGTGAATCTGGATGGCCCAGGCTTGCCCGATCTCATCAGATCTCGGAAGCTAAGGAGGTTAGTACTTGGATGGGAGACCACCAAGGAATACCAGGGTCATTACTAGGCTTGCCAGGCCCCTTAGCTCCACTGGCGGGAGCTTTGTGGGGCTGCGGCTGAGGTGCGCAATGCGCATGTGCGCCTGTTGCGGCCCACGCACGCACCCCCGCGCGTCGCGCCTACGTCACTTCTGGGTTTACGCGGAAGCAACGCGGACGCTCTAGCGATCTCGGCTGAAACTCTATGGTTTCCATAGAGTAAACCCAAAAGTGACGCGCGCGCACAGTGCCCGCCGGCCCTCAGCTGGTTGGCGGGCATCCCGGTGGATTGGCGGGATCTTACCTGCCACCACCAGGCACTTGGCAACACTAGTCATTACACAGAGGCAGGCAATGGCAAACCACCTCTGAATGTCCCTTGCCTTGAAAACCCCATGGGGTCGCCATTAGTCAGCTGCGACTTGATGGCGCTTTCCACCACAACCGGTATGAATCAGTATGTGTCTATGTGAACGGAGAATATTTAAAAGAGATTGAAGACTAACTAGACACAGAGAAGGCGAGGGGAGGGGCTCTCTCTCTTCAGGCAACCAGTCAGGGATGCCAGCTCCAGTTTAGGAAATTCATCTCCTGGAGACTTCAGGGGTGGAGCCAGAGGAGAGCTCCACCTGAGGAGCCCGAGGGAGGGTATGTGGAAGGGAAAGACTTCAGTGGGCTATAATGCCATAGAGTCCAATTGCCAAAGCAGCTATTTTCTCCAGGGGAACTGATCTCTGGCCCCTGGGGATCAGTTGTAATAGCAGGAGATCTCCAGCTAGTACCTGGAGGTTGGCGACCCTAGATCCACCTCACATTACAGGTTACCACGAGGCCAGGGAGGGCAAAGCTGAGCCGGCTGGCACCAATCCGACTGGAGCCCTGCACTCCCCAGCTGGCGAGGGGCCTTTGTTGGCTTGCTCTCCCCGAGCTTCCCAGATGCCACGGTGTCTGCGAGCGGCGGCCGAGGGCGGCTGCCCGCTGCCCTCCCATATGCTGGTGGTGCTGCAGACGCTGTGCCAAGTTCTCTCCCCCCCTTCCCCCACTTGGCCCGAACCCAAGTCTGTAAATCAAAGCCATCATTGGCCTCCTGCCCCGGAGCCCGGGCTTGGCGAGAGCATGTGCGGAGGCACAGATGAAAGCCAAGCCTCCGAGCGCCCGGCTGCCCCCAGGGAACAGCCGGGAAGGCCCGTCGGAGAGGCTGCCCCCCAGCCCCGGGCTTCTCGTGGGCCCGTTTGTCCTTTCAGCTGTCCACAAAGGTACCCGCTCAGCCGGGATGTAAATCTGCCGGCACAACTGGGATCTGGGTCAGCTGCTGGTGGGAACAATTTTGGGAAAGGGGAGCCGCGCGGGTGAGGCCTTCAGAAGCGCTGCCATCTCTCTGGGGCTCGCTCTGGACGGCGGCGAGTGATTCTTCTGCTTGTTGTCCTCAACCGTCTGTTTTCCAGCTGGCCCCCACCAGTCTCTCCCCGGGCCCTGGCGATGCCCGACGCCACTCTCGCATACTTGTATGCATCTTGCAAGCCCAGCATTCATTCACTCAATAGACAGGGTTGCCAAGCTCCAAGTGGGGCCTGGGTAGAGTTGCCAACCTCCGGGTACTAGCGGCCATTTTCTCCAGTGGAACTAGGGTTGCCAACCTCCAGGTATTAGCTGGAGATCTCCTGCTATTACAACTGATCTCCAGCCAATAGAGATCAGTTACCCTGGAGAAAATGGCTGTTTTGGCCATTGGACTATAGGGCATTGAAGGCCCTCCCCACCCCAAACCCCGCCCTCCTCAGGCTCCATCCCAAAAATCTCTAGCTAGTCCCAGGAGGTTGGAAACCCCCTCCCCCCGTGTGCTGCAGAACATCCTGGGAGAAGCTCATGCCATTCATACCAGTAGGATTGCCAGGTCCCTCTTTGCTACCGGTGGGAGGTTTTTGGGGTGGAGCCTGAGGACGGCGGGATTTGGAGAAGGGAGGGACTTCAATGCCATAGAGTCCAATGGCCCAAGCAGCCATTTTCTCCAGGTGAACTGATCTCTAACAGCTGGAGATCAGTTGTAAAAGCAGGAGATCTCCAGCTAGTACCTGGAGGTTGGCAACCCTACACATCAGATTTGTTGGGCCCGCATTCCGGTTTTAGCGACAGCCACCAAGTCGCAAGCAGGACGTGAAGAAATTAATGACCCGTGGTTCGTCCGCAGCATCGGGAACTCCGAGGAGACCTGCCTCTGCACACGGCGCTTCCCTTTTGCTAACGTGTCTAATAGCTTGCCGACAGAATTTTACTCTGTGAACTTGTCTAATCCTCCGTAAAGCCCGATAAGCTAGTGGCAATCGCCACATCTCGAGTCAGTGGATTCCATACATTCATTATGCATCGTGCAAAGAAAGACTTCCTTCACTCTGCCTCGAATTGGCTGCCAATCAGTTTCTGTTGGGTGACCCTACGGATGCGGGAGGAATTTCTCTGCCAGCCACACCACAAAGCTGCTCATCGTTTTATGAACCCGACAGGTCCTTCACCGGCCCTTCTTGAACACTGAGAAAGATCCAAATGCTGCAAGAGATTTCTTAGCCCTTTAGATGCCGCTAGATTATTTTTTGTAGAATGTATGCCTCCCTTTAGACTTTTCTATGAGCAGAAAGGGAGGGAAGGTGACATGGTATAACTAGGGCTATGCATATCGACAAACCTGAGACGAAAATAACCTGAAAAATTACCATTCCGGTTATACTGTAAAACTCAATCTCATCAGATCTCGGAAGTTAAATAGGGTCAGTGCTTGGATGGAAGACCACTGAGGCCAACCACCTTTGCTAGTTAAATTGTGGAATTCCCTCTGCTAGTTAAATTGTGGAACTTTCTGCCCCAGGATGTGGTGATGGCTGCCAACTTGGAAGGCTTTAAGAGGGGAGTGGACGTGTTCATGGAGGAGAGGGCTATCCATGGCTACAAGTAAAAATGGTAACTAGTCATGATGCATACCTATTCTTCCCAGGATCAGAGGAGCATGCCTATTAATATTAGGTGCTGTGGAGCACAGGCAGGATAATGCTGCTGCAGTCGTCTAGTTTGTGGGCTTCCCAGAGGCACCTGGTTGGCCGCTGTGTGAACAGACTGCTGGGCTTGATGGGCCTTGGTCTGATCCAGCATGGCCTTTCTTATGTTCTTATGCTTCTCACTAGCCTTGAAAGCCCTTTGCTGGGGTTGCCGTAAGTCAGTTGTGACTTCACAGCCCTTCTGTTAGCATGGGTAGAGACCATGGATCACTTGGTGAGCATCTGCCCAGCTTGCAGAAAAATTCCAAATTCAATCCCCGGCATCTCCAATTCAAAAGGATCAGGTAGCAGGTGGCAAGAATGACCTCAGCCTATGACCCTAGAAAACTGCTGCCAGTCAGAGCAGAAAATACTGGCCTTGACAGACCAACCAATTTGACTTAGTATAAAGTAGTTACATACATTCATAATAATGTTCCTTCCTGGTGACCTTAGTCAAATGATGTGTGTTCTTTGCCGTGAGGCCAACTTATGGCAACCCTGTGAATTAATGGCCTCCAAAACACGCTATCCTTAACAGCTTTGCTCAGGTCTTGCAAACTGAAGGCTGTTGAGTCAATCCATCTCATGTTGGGTATTCCTCTTTCCCTCCTGCTTCAACTTTCCTAACATTATTGCCTTTTCCCAGCGAGTTTCTTCTTCTCAAATGATCCAGCACCCCTGCTTGGTGGTCGTCCAAGCAGGTAGCAGTTTGAACACATGAACACATGAAGTTGCCTTATACTGAATCAGACCCTGGGTCCATCAAAGTCAGTATTTACTCAGACTGGCAGGGGCTCTCCGGGGTCTCAAGCAGAGGTCTTTCACATCCCCTACTTGCCTAGCCCCTTTCACTGGAAATGCCGGGGATTGAACTTGGGACCTTCTGCATGCCGAGCAGATGCTCTTCCACTGAGCCACAGCCCCTCCCAAACATGTAGGTGAACACATGAAGCTGCCTTATACTGATCAGACCCTTGGTTGATCAGAGTCAATATTGTTTACTCAGACCGGCAGAGGCTCTCCAGGGTCTCAGGCAGGGGTCTTTCACATCACCTACTTGCTTAGTTCCTTTGACTGGAGATGCCAGGGGTTGAACCTGGGATCTTCTGCATGCCAAGCAGATGCTCTACTGCTGAGCCACGGCCTCTCCCAATTACAAATCCAATTACAAATCCAATTACAAATCCATAGAAGCCAACTGCTAATTTGCTAACAGAGGGACAGGCGAATGAGGTGTCTTCAGAATTCCCAAAGCTGGGATCCCATGGGATGCTGACGCCAAAGATGGGCAGAATTCCATCATCCAATCGTGGTTTCAGATCTGGCAATGATCTCGTTTGCAGCTGGCGGTCACTGTAATCGGGCAGTCCTGGTCGTTGGTTCGTGTTTGCATCGATATTTCTAGTGGACCCTTTCTAAATAATTTCTGCCCAACCTCATCTAACCGATCGTCCTCTCTGATTCCCTTTAGACCGACAGGGTACATGACTAATACTGGAAAACCAAGGAGGCTTCAAGATTGAGCTGTCAAATGCAGCCGGTTTGCACAAACGGCACTTTCAGCCTGCCTGGGACATGGAGAAATGATTAGTAAACATTTTGTGGTGGGCACGGATGCTTAAAAATAGAACGCTCCTCTTGCTTGAAAGGTCTGAAGCTCTCGTGTTAGGCTGCCGGCTGAAACGAACAGAAGAGAGACCCAAACAACCACAATTTCTCCACCCTGCGTGATTCACATTGCTATGACACAACTGCGGTCTTAGACTAAGGTTTGGGGCCTGGAGTTGAACCAGGAAGTGAGACCCAGTGTAGTGTAGTGGTTAGAGTATTGGAATAGGATCTGGGAGTCCTAGGTCGTTTATGCATGGGAGTTTTACCTAAGGTTTGTTGCTTGCTGGACCCACACTTTCCTGTTGGGAGTCTATCCACCAGCAGTCTCCAAGCTCAAATCAGGAAGTATTTGAATCCCCACCCCTTGAAATGCTGCTTTGTAATTGGCTGTAGTGAGAGAAAAGTCCCCCCCCCAAACCCAATTGCCGCATAAAAAAGCATTTTAGGAGCATTTTAAGAACAAAACAAAAAATGGAGCTATTTGAAAGGAAGGGGGGGAACCCAACCCTCATTTTTAAAAGCCTTCTGCTCAGAAAGATCTCAGAGGAATCAGGAAGTATTTGAATCCCTGCCCCTTTACACACTGCTTTGTAATTGGCTGTCTGCTTGCTGTGAGAAAAACCAAGCTTCCGTGTCCCGTGCTTTGCCTTATGCACGGAAATTTCACCTGGGCTAAGCTCAGGCGAGAGGGAAGAATTGGGTTAACGGAGGGATGGGAAGTCCCAGTATCTCTAATGGAGGAAAAACTCATGCATAACTCCAAGGAACAACCAAGATAGACCGGGGCGGTGGGGGTGTGTGTGAACACGAGTGAAAGTACCCATGCATAAATGACCCCAGATTCAAATCCCCACTGTTCTGTGGAAGCTTTCTGGGTAGGGTTGCCGGTTGGCAGACTGCGCTAAGTACACATAGAAGCATCAGACTCACTGATTAAAGATAAAGTTGCTCTTTATTGAGGGAACTACATTTCAGTTAGGAAAGCTGAGAGACAGAGCTTCTAGCTGTCTAACTAGCTAAGGAGGGAGAGAGACAATAGAATGACTTCCGAGAAGATACGATAACCATCTCCAAGTACTTGAAGGGCTGTCACATAGAGGAGGGTGCCGAATTGTTTTCTGATGCCCCAGAAGGTTGGACCAGAACCAATGGGTTGAAATTAAATCAAAAGAGTTTCCGTCTAGACATTAGGAAGAATTTTCTGACAGTTAGAGCGGTTCCTCAGTGGAACAGGCTTCCAGCTCTCCTTCCCTGGAGGTTTTTAAGCAGAGACCAGATCTGTCAGCAATGCTGATTCTATGAACTTAGGCAGATCATGAGAGGGAAGGCAACTTGACCATCTTCTGGGCATGGAGTAGGTTTAGCAAAGCAACTCTTCTTCTTCAATCTAACCCGGAGGAAAATTCCTTCCTGGCCCCACAGTGGCGATCAATCAGCATTACCCTGAGCACTGACTCATCCCTTCCTGCCCTCCTTGTTTCCTTCTCCACCTTCTGGAAAAATATGTGACTGCAGTTCATAGGGTTGCCAGGTCCCTCTTCGCCACCGGTGGGAGGTTTTTGGAGCGGAGCCTCAGGAGGGTGGGGTTTGGGGAGGGGAGGGACTTCAATGCCATAGAGTCCCATTGCCAAAGCGGCCATTTTCTCCAGGGGAACTGATCTCTGTCGGCTGGAGATCCATTGTAACAGCAAAAGATCTCCAGCTAGTACTTGGAGGTTGGCAGCCCCAGCAGTTCATGGGAACTCAAAGGTACCCTGCAGCCTCCGTGGGCTCTGCCTTCACGTCCCAGCTGGATTTTGGGGGTGGTGGGGGAAGCGGTTTGAAGCCCCAGGTATGCAAACGTTCATGATGAAACTGCCGCTAGGCAGAGTGTGGCTTCTCAGATGCACACGCAACCCCCCCAGGAGCCAGAAGATGGCAGTCTAAGCTTGGGGAACTTTGCCAGCCCTCCACCACCCACCTCCTCCCTACTTGGTCCCTTTCCTACTAAGGCCAGGAGAAGGGGAAGGCAATGCTGGGCAGGTGCCGGCTCTGAGGAGACACTGGCTGAATAAATGGGGTCTCCCTCTCCCTGGTGCAACACACCATGTTTGCATAGGGCATCCATATTTTGAAGTATTTCTGTATTCCAGTGTAGTAATAGGCAGTGCGGCGTAGGGCCTAGAGTGCTGGACTAGGGTTGCCAACCTCCAGGTACTAGCTGGAGCTCTCCTGCTATTTCAACTGATCTCCAGCTGATAGGGATCAGTTCCCCTGCAGAAAATGGCTGCTTTGACAACTGGACTCTATGGCATTGAAGTCCCTCCCCTCTCCAAACCCCACCCTCCTCAGGCTCCACCCCAAAAACCTCCCGCCGGTGGTGAAGAGGGACCTGGCAACCCTCTGCTGGACTAGGGCTGGTGAGGCTCTGGTTCGAATCCCCCCTCTGCCTTGGTGTCTTGTTACATGAGGAGGAGGGGGAGAGAAAGTGAGCGAAGACACTTTATTCAGCACTATTCAGCTGGCGGGCTTGATGTAAAGACTGCATGGAAGGGCCCGGAGTCACTGAGTCTCACTCAAACTAACCTACCTTGCAGGGTTGTTGTGAGGAGGGTGACTGCCATACAGCATCTTGCTGAGGACCACCACCTTCAACGGAGACCTGCCCCCTGAGCTTAGCGTCTTGCCCTTCTGATTCCTCCCTTTCGCTTCCTCGCCTCCTCGCCTAGGCTTATCAATTTCTTTCCCCCTTCACTTTTCCTCTCCAGTTTGGGCTCTCTAGGGCTCCAATCTCTCAGCTCTATTTTTAAACCATTTCAAGGGCTGGTTGCAGCTCAGCCACAGTTCATGTTTTTCCTGCCCAGGGCTGGTTCAAGCGCCTGACTGGGGATGGCTTTCTCCTCTCTCTGGGTTGCCAGCTTGATTTGTCCAGAATTGGTCTTGTGCTGTCAAGAAGGTACAATTTTCCCCTTGGGAGAGTGTAGACCGCTTGCGTGATTGAGCCCGGTATAAGTGTCTAGGTATGCCATTCACTAAACAAACGTAGGCAGGAGAGTACCTACTTACTTACCCACTCACTGGGGTTGCCAGGTCCCTCTTTGCCACTGGTAGGAGGTTTTGGGGGTGAATCCTGAGGAGGGCAGGGTTTGGGGAGGGACTTCAGTGCCATAGAGTCCAATGGCCAAAGCGGCCATTTTCTCCAGGTGGCCTGATCTCTATTAGCTGGGGATCAGTTGTAATAGCAGGAGATCTCCAGCTAGTACCTGGAGGTTGGCAACTGTAATGGCAACTCTAGCCCGATATTGCTTAGTGAATGATGGGAGGCCTTTGTTGGTTGACTTCTCTGCCGCCATGGTTCAGCCATGGCTCATCCCCGCCTCCCCTCTTATAGGCTGGAGATCAGTTGTATGTAATAGCAGGAGATCTCCAGCTAGTAATCTTACCACTCACTTAGTGGCAGAAAAGGCTCAACTCCTGGTATCTCCAGTTAAAAGGACCAGACAGCAGGTGATGGGAAAGACCTCTGATCGAGACCCCGGAGAGCTACTGACCGTCTGAGCAGAAAATACTAATTAAGATCCAGCAGGGCATAGTGGTTAGAAGCGCAGACTCTAATCTGGAGAACCGGGTTTGATTCCCCACTCCTACACATGAAGCCTCCTGGGTTACCTTGGGCCAGTCACACTTCACTGTGAACTCTCTCAGCCCCACCTACCTCACAAGGTGCCTGTTGTGGGGAAGGGACAGGAAGGTGATTGTCAGCCACTTTGAGACTCCTTTCGGTAGAGAAAAGTGGGGTAGGAAAACCAACTCTTCTTCTTCTTCTGATGGACCCATGGTCTGATTCAGTATAAGGCAGCTTCATCTGTCTTGGGGAGGGGCCGTGGCTCAGTGGGAGAGCCTCTGCTTGGCATGCAGAAGGTCCTAGGACCTAGGTTCAATCCCTGGCATCTCCGCTTAAAGGATCTGGTAGTAGGTGATGTGAAAGACCTCTGCCTGAGACCCTGGAGAGCCGCTGCCAATAGGTAAACTATACTGACCTTGATAGACGGATGATCTGATCTGGGATAAGGCAGGTTCATGTGTACACCAATGAACCATAATCCAGCCAAAGTTAAGCACTGTTGATCTCCATGGAGTTCAGTGGGAGGGTCAGGCACATGGCTGAATCGTTCCCACTGAAAAATCAATGGGGTTTTGAAAGCGCCGGATCGTTCCCACGCATTTTCATGACTCCTGAGTATGCACACCCCAGGCATGAGTCCCCCCCCCAATGGCTTCTATTGGCCCCTTGCCAACTCCTTGAGATTACTTCTTGAAAGTAGAACCTCCGCTTTGCATAATTGTGCATGTTCAATGTAAATTTATGCAGATGTAACATAATATGCTGCCTAACATTTTTGCTGGGAGTGAATAAAAAAACCCCCTACATCTACTTCACTCCAGAGAATCCACATGCATCAAGACTATTCACCCTCCGATTGCAGCTGACATTCTGCGTCTGGCCTTTCAGTTCCATCTACAGATACCTATCGGATAACCTAAGAATCTTTGACATATCAGCTATAAAACTATGCGTCTTCTTGCAACATGGAATGCATTTCCCCCCACATATAGACATCAGAGAATTTTTTTCAGATATAGACATCAGAGTTTCCTAGTCTTCGAAACAGTTACCCAAATATTTACCTCTTAAATTTGGAAGCTAAGCAGCAGGGTTGGTCTTGGATATTACTTGGGTGGGAGACCACGAAGGAAGTGGCTGCTTAGAGGCAGGCAATGGCAAATTGTCTCTGAAGGTCTCTTGTTTTGAAAACCTTACCGGGTCAGCCCTGGTTAGTACTTGAATGGGAGACCACCAAGGAAGTCCAGGGTCACTATGCAGAGGCAGGCAATGCCAACCACCTCTGCTCATCTCTTGCCTTGAAAACCCTAAAGATCTCGGCAGCTAAGCAGGGTCGACCCTGGTTAGTACTTGGATGGGAGACCGCCGAGGAAGTCCAGAATTGCTGTGCAGAGCCAGGCAATGGCAAATCCCCTCTGTGCACCTCTTGCCTTGAAAACCCTACGAGGTTGCCATAAGTCAGCCGTGACTTGACGGCATTTTCCACCACCATCATCAACAAAATTACAATTGAGTGGACAGGGAGTTTGCACTTTGACCTGGGAGATCTGGGTTCAAATCCTGCCTCAGCAATAAAGCTTCATAGCTGAACCTGAGGCCTTGGGGTCTGTGACGCAGGGGTCTTCAGTGCAGTGGAACACAGGCAAGATAATGCTGCCGCAGTTGCCTTGTTTGTGGGCCTCCTAGAGGCACCTGGTTGGCCACTGTGGGAACAGACTGCTGGACTTGATGGACCTTGGTCCGATCCAGCATGGCCTTTCTTATGTTCTTATGTTCTTACCCAGGGATGTACCTATGGGTCTACAAATCCTCCGCTCCCTCCCTGTTTGCGGAGCTTGTAATGGGAAGCAGAGTCCACTTTATGATGGGGGAGCATAAGGGGGCAGTTTGCTTTCAGAACCCAACACATCATATCAGAGGGCTTTGGGTGTGTGCAGAGAAGCTCAGATGTGCAGGCCGTTTCAGCACAGGCCCAGAGCCAAGTGCAAGAGCCATTCCTGCCTGTGTGATCCGCTCTGGAATTTCCAAGGAGGGGAATAATACTAAACATGTTGATTCAGAAGTCGGCTGCGTCCTTAATTCTCACCGGTTTATGCATTCTTACGGGATCAGGCATTCTGTCTACAAGAAGGGTCAGCGAGACCCCCCCCCCCCGGAGGCTCAAAAAGAGGACCTGCACGTTCCTACACTACATAAGAACTGTGGCTCAGTGGTAGAGCCTCTGCTTGGCATGTAGAAGGTGCCAGGTTCAATCCCCAGCATCTCCAGTTAAAGGGACTAGGCAAGTAGGTGACGTGGAAGACCTCTGCCTGAGACCCTGGAGAGCTGCTGCTGGTCTGAATAGACAATACTGACTTTGATGGACCAAGGGTCTGATTCAGTATAAGGCAGCTTCATGTGTTCATGTGTCCAATTAGCCCCCACCCTGGCTATAAAACCCAGATACCTCAAAAGTCTCCAGATTAGGTTTTGCTCTGGTTTGTTGTCCAGATTTCAAGGTGGTTTTTTTTTGGAAAATCCACACAACATTGTCTCCTAATCATCCACTTTCTGGAGTATCCCCTAGCTCTGCTGTGGTCTTCTCCAAAGGACATGATCTTTTTGGAAAGATTGCAATCAAAGCCAGTGTGGTGTAGTGGTTAAAGTGTCAGGCCAGGATCTGGGTAAATCCAGGTTCAAATCTCCACTCTGCCATGGAAGCTTGCTGGTTGAATCCTGGGCCAGTCACACACACTCTCATCCTAACCTACTTCACAGGGCTGTTGTCAGGATAAAACAGAGCAGAGGAGAATGATGTCAGTCGCTTTGGGTCCCCGCTGGAGAGAAAGGTGGGTTATAAATAAAGTAAATAAAATAAATAAAGTGATGTGGTGTTGACAGGATTGTGTGCCTTTTGAAGAAACTGTTTGGGGGAAAAGGAAATTAATCCAATCCCTTCTTGTGGGGTAATATCCCAGAACTGACTAGATGCAGGATATTCCACCTCTTTAACAGCAGAGTCCTTAAACAGCCAATTCTATGAATGTGGAGGAATTTTGAATAGCACGGGTATCAAATGTTTAAGAAAAACTGTTTTAATAAATGTTCATAAAGTCTTTCATAACAAACAATATTTTCTTTAAGAGGCTTCTGTAATTTTTACCTCATCTTAACTAAAACAGTATAACATCTTGAGAGAGAGTGTGAGGCAGATAGAGACAGGCAATTGTCAGTGGCAGTTAGCAGCGTCAGTTAGTTACAATAACTGTCAACAGAAGGGAGGGGCTGATTCCGGAGGAGGAAAGAATCCTCTGTCACTCAAATTAGGCTCCGGAGATTTTTTCAACAGAAACTGGCCACACTGGTGCCATTTTCCTTGACTCACTCCCCCATGGCCTCCATCCCTCTATTCCAAGAGAGCTTTTTAAAAAAAAACCAGTAATTGATAGATCACTGTACCATTATTATCAATATATCTAATTCTCAACATTCCCCCATCTGTAGATAGTAGGGGCATGCATTGGATAAAGCCAAATTGAAACACACACCCCAAATACCTTTTCGGAATTTTTTGGGGAAGGGGGTATACTGAAAAAAGTGATGGCAATAAAAGGGAGTCGAAAAGCCAATCCCAAATAATGCTGAATTTATTCGGCATTATTCGGGGCTGCTTTGGCCCTACCGCCATGTGGTTTTTGGACGTGGCGGCAAAGCAAAATTGAAGGTGGGACTTGTTTGGAGCGAGCCCCGCCTTCAGTTCTTTGCTGCTGCCAAACTCCATGTAGAGTTTTGCCGTGGCGTTGAAGCAGAATTGAAGGCTGGGATCACTCCGAGCCCAGCCATCAGCTCTGCACCGCATATTTTTCGGGTTCGGGTTTATTAACCTGAAAAATTTCGATTACTTGGGATAATGTGAAATAAGTATTCGTCTTTTTTCAGATTGTTCGAAAATGTTTAGGGCTATTAAGCCCCAAACCGAAAAATACCAAAAAAATTGGTGCAAACCCCTAGTGGATACTTAAACCCAGAGATTGGGGCCATAAAATGATCAGGCAGATCTTTCTACAAACCTGCAGTGGTTCGCGTTTCAAACTATGATCTGGGAGACCCAGATTTGAATCCCCACTCTGCCATAGAAGCTTGCTGGGTGACCTTGGGCCAGACACACCCTCTCAACCTAACCTACATCACAGGTAGTTTCAAAGGGAAGCTGTGTTGGGCTGCAGTAGAACAGCTAGATTGGAGTCCTATAGCATCTTAGAGACCAACAAGATTTTCGCGTATAAGCTCGGTATCCAATGAAGGGAGTTTTGATTCTCAAAAGCTTATACCCCAGAAATTATATTGGTCTCTAAGTTGCTACTGGACTTGAATCTAACTGTTTTGTCTCACAGGGTTGTTATCAAGGCAAAATGGAGGAGAGGAGAATGATGTAAACCACTTTGTATCAACACTGGGGATAAAGGCAGCATTTAATTGAAACAGAATCATAGAGTTGGAAGGAGCCATACAGGCCATCTAGTCCAATCCACTGCTTAATGCAGGATCAGCCTAGAGCATCCCTGACAAGTGCTTGTCCAGCTGCTGCTTAAAGACTACCAGTGAGGGGGAGCTCACCACCTCCCCAGGTAGCTGATTCCACTGTCGAACAACTCTTACTGTGAAAATTTTTTCCTAATATCTAGCCGGTACCTTTCTTCCCGCAATATAAACCCATTATTGCAAGTCCTATCCTCCGCTGCCAACAGGAACTGCTCCCTGACCTCCTCTACGTGACACACCTTCAAATACTTAAAGAGAGCAATCCTGTCCCCCCTCAACCTCCTCTTCTCCAGACTGAATATTCCCAGATTCCTCAGCCTTTCCTGATAGGGCTTGGGCTCCTGGCCCCTGATCATCCTCGTTGCTCTCCTCTGCATCTGCTCCATTCTGTCCACATCCTTTTTCAAGTGAGGCCTCCAGAACTGCACACAATACTCCAGGTGCAGCCTGACTAATACAGTGTACAGCGGAACTATGACATCTTGCAATTTGGATGTTATGCCTCTGTTGATGTACCCCAAGATCACACTAGCTTTTTTTCGTTGCTGCATCTCTCCATTTATAAATATATACTCAATATAGTTGAACATGGGGGGCAGATAAAAGGTTGGTGGGTGGGTGGGAGGGTGGTAAGGAAAAAGGATGCAGGGAAAAGGGAGAGAATATAAGGCTGCTAGGAGTAAGAAAAGAGAAAATAATGTGGGTGGGATGCAGCGGGAAGTAACGCACCTCCCCGCAAGTCCCTGTGGGTTCCCCACTATGCAACTGGGCCAATCTGGTGGCTGGTACTGAGCAATTGGATCTGAGTTTTTCCAGGAGGAAGGAGGAAATACTGAAGACAAGGGGGAAGATAAGGTAGGTTACTTAGTGGGTGGGAAGGAGATAAGGAAAAGAGGAAAGGCTCTGGGGGTTTTCATAGAAGAGAAAGCAGAAATAGTAGGGGAGGGGAAAATGAGATGCCCCCACAAGTGCAGGTTCAGCACTTGTAATGTTATAATAATCTATTGCAGCAATCTACTAGTTCCTCTGAATTTCCAGGTTTTTTTTTTAAAAAAAGCAAGACTCAAACCTTTTTCATTGGGGAGACACAAAGGAAAGGTGTTCCTCTGCAACAAAAAAGCCAGAGACTTACTCTGTGTTACAATTAAACTGGGGGTTGAAAGAAGCATATAAAATCATGGCAACAGATCATTAAAATGATTATTGTGCTATAGCACAATCAATCTGTAAAAAAGACCAGAAAAGCAGTTACTGTCTTGGAGGCATCCAAAGGCAGTTGCTCGTCGGATTTTGGCCTCTCAGCAGTCCCTTTGGGAAGCATAAAATGGACAGGAGGAGACTTTTTGAGGCAGCAGAAAGGAGTAAGGGGCAGGACGGAGGCCAAGGCCTTCTACGTTTGTCCCGACCGCCTGGCTCAGCATACCTCCAGCCTTTGGTTGAGTCATCAAAAGCTTCTTAACTTTCTTCTGTTTGCATTTCAGCTGTTTCCCACATTGCTTTCCCAGGTTGTTGGTGATAAGGCCCGCTTCTTGGCTTCCAACCTGCTGGAGATACATCAAAAATAAGGAGGAGGGAAATACACACAAACTACAAAGACTCGACAGCCCTGAAAATGGTGGTCTTGAGTGGAGGGGAGAGTAAGTGAAACAGGTAGGGTTGCCAACCTCCAGGTACTAGCTGGAGATCTCCCACTATTACAACTGATCTCCAGCCGACAGAGATCAGTTCACCTGGAGAAAGTGGCCGCTTTGGCCATTGGCCTCTAGGGCATTGAAGTCCTTCCCCACCCCTGGAACAACACTAACCAAGATTTCCTGGAAAGACCAAGAAACTGTTTGAAAGCTGTAGTATGGAAACTCCCTGACCTGACCTGGATGGCCCAGGCTTGCCCACGTGGTGTAGTGGTTAAGAGCGGTGGTTTGGAGCGGTGGACTGTAATCTGGAGAACCGGGTTTGATTCCCCACTCCTCCACATGAGCTGCGGATGCTAGTCTGGTGAACTGGATTTGTTTCCCCACTCCTGCTCACGAAGCCAGCTCGGTGACCTGGGGCTAGTCACAGTTCTCTTAGAGCTCTCTCAGCCTCACCTACCTCACAAGGTGTCTGTTGTGGGGAGGGGAAGGGAAGGGGATTGTAAGCCGGTTTGATTCACCTTAAAAAAAAAAGGTAGAGAAAATTGGCATATAAAACCCAACTCTCCTCCTTCTCATCAGATCTCAGAAGATAAGCAGGGTCGGCCCTGGTTAGTACTTGGATGGGAGACCCCCAAGGAAGTCCAGTGCTCCGCCGAGGCAGGCAATGGCAAACCACCTCTGTTCATCTCTCGCCTTGAAAGCCCTACAGGGTCACCATAAAGTGACTGTTATTTGGTGGCACTTTCCATCACTGGAAGGCTCACTTCCCTGATTTGGATGGACCAGACTATTCAGATCTCAGAAGCCAAGCAGGGTCTGCCCTGGTTAGTACTTGAATGGGAGACCACCAAGGAAGTCCAGGGTCCTGATGCAGAGGCAGGCAATGGCAAACCACCCCTGAACCTTGAAAACCCTACAAGGTCGTCATAAGTCAGCGGTGACTCGACGGCACTTTCCACTACTATAGATACTCCATGATTTGTTAGAGAATATGCTCCAAAAGTCCCTAATTCCTTGTTTTCCAGTCTCTGTGCCTGGTAAATCTCACTATTGGATCAAGAGGGGGAGAGACAGCCTAAGCAGGCTATTGAACAAAACTGGTGCCCCAGCAGAGAAGGCCCTGCAGCATGTGCCGCTACATTTTGCCTCATAAAGAGTCAAATTCAAAGTGATTTTGGGAAGATCCCAGAGATCAGGGTGGTCTGTAACAGAGGAGGCACTCCTATAAAATGTGACATTTGGGGTTACATGGGAACGGCAATCAGGGCTGGATCAGCACTTGGTTGCCACTTGACAGCACGTGCGTATCTACGGTCCTGAGACATACAAAGTAAGTGGAACCTCCATATTCAGAAGCAGGTGTTGGGTGCCAATGAGGACACCTTCATGCTGTACTTCCCAGATATACCTGGCTGGCTGATAGGAGGGTGCTGAACTTGAGGACCTGATCCAGGAAAGCAATTCTTATGCTCGATTTGTACACATGGGTATCCTTCACAATTCATAATGCAGCACGGATACCTCCTCTGACTGGGAATCTGCTCCTTTGTAAGAAAGGTATCATAGGAAAGTGAGATCTGTAAATAACGGCATGGAAGCTTGTAGATAACCAAAACCAGTTGTCAGGCTTTAGGCCACTAGGTCTTACTTGTGCTGTGCACTCTCAAAACGTTTTTGAGTTGAAAGGACTTGTTTCAAAATACATTAGCAACACGGATCTGTGCCGCTGGGAGTTTCTGATGAGACACAGCTCCCTACATCATTTTCCTGTGTAGCGTGGTGTAGTGGGTAGAGCGGTAGACAAGGCTCCGGGAGATCCTCTTCGAATCCCAATCCTTGCTGGGTGACCTTTGGCCAGTCACGCTCTTTCAGCCTAACCTATTCTGCAGGTAGATCACGATGGGTCGCCATGTTAGTCTGTCTGTAGCAGTAGAAAAGAGCAAGAGTCCAAGAGCACCTTAAAGGCTTAACAGTGACCATTTCTGCATGGGAGTTCTACCTGAGGTTTGTTGCTTGCCGGACTCACACTTTCTTCTTTAGAAGCTATGTGCCAGCAGTCTCCAAGCTCAAAACAAGAAGCCTGCCCCTTGAAATGCTGCTTTGTGATTGGCTGTAGTACTTTCTTTGAGAGAGAAGTCTCCCCCCCCCCCACGGAAATCCATCTGCCCAGCCAAAATGCATTTTAAAAGTCAAAAACAAAACGGAGCACCCTAAAAGAAATGGGGGGGGGGGAACCCAAGCCTTGTTTGAAAAGTTCGTTCTTCTGCCCAGAAAGAACTCCCAGGAAGCAGGAAGTATTTGAATCCCCGCCTCTATACGCACTGCTTTGTAATTGGCAGTGAGTGAAACCAAGCTTGCGTGCCCCACACTTTGCCTTATGCAGGGGGATTTCACCTGGGCTGAGCTCAGGGGAGGTGGAAGAATTGGGTTAGAGGAATGGGAAGACCTGGGCTTTGTGAGGGCTGGCAGTGAGGTCATCTCTAATGGAGGGAAAACTCATGCATAACTCCAAGGGCAGACCGGGGATGAACGTGAGTGAAAGTACCCATGCATAAACGACCAGTATTTCTGGCAGGGTGTGAGCTTTCGTGATCCGCAGCTCACTTCTTCAGATACAGATCGAATGTGAGTCCAGCAGTGTCTGAATCCACTCTTCTCTACTTAAGGACAGATGGAATCACATTGTAGCTGTATCTGAAGAAGGGATCTGTGGCTCCCGAAAGCTCACACCCTGCCAGAAATTTTGTCAGTCTTTAAGGTGCTACTGGACTCTGGCTCTTTTCTACAATTCTGCAGGGTGGTTGAAATCAATCAAAGGCATTATTAGGCCAGGCTGGGAGGCAGCCTGTTGATGTTGAGAGCCAAAGAACAAGAAACCCAAAGGTTCCTCTCATCTGCAATCCAGGGCTTTGTTCTCTGCTGCCCCAGCTGCTTTCTTGCTTGCCTACATAGGGTAGCCAACCTCCAGGTGGACCCTGGAGATTTGCCAGAATTGCAACTGATCTCCAGATTATAAAGATCACATGAACACATGAACTACTGAACCCTTGGTCCATCAAAGTCAGTATTGTCTACTCAGACAGGGAGCGGCTCTCCAGGGTCTCAGGCAGGGGTCTTTCACATCACTTTCTTGCCTAGACTCTTTATCCGGAGATGCCAGGGATTGAACCTGGGACCTTCTGCATGAAAAGCAGAGGCTGTACCACTGACCACAGCCCATCACCACAGCCCATCACCTGGAGCAAACGGCAGCTCTGGAAAGTGGATTCTACGGTGTTATACTATGCTGAGCACCCTCCCCTCCCCAAACCCTCCCCTCCTCAGGCTCCAACCCCAAATCTCCAGGAAATTCTCCACCTGTAGTTGGCAACTTCTTGATACCTTGAGCTCTGCCAGAGCAAGCAGCATTAGATTTGTAAACCAGGCTGCAAGGTGAATGCTGACCAGGGGTTCTGTTTTTCCCCATAGAGATTCTGTCCAGCTGCTGCATCCTGTCTGGGGCCTCTTCCTTATCAGTGAGTTGCACAAGCCAGCCGGAGATATGGCCCCGTCTGCTGCCATCAGGGATCCAGGCTGCGATGTGACAGCAGCTTGCAGCCCAAGGACCCTGCGCTTGATCTGGAGTGTCCTCCCAAGTAGCAGAGGCAAGCCCATGGGTGTGTGTGTGTGGGGGGGGGGCACTTGCAGCCAGCCAGCATGCCTTGCCATCTGAGGGACAATTTCTGCTGCAGTCCGTCTTGTTTATGGGCTTCCTAGAGGCACCTGGTTGGGGCCACTGTGTGGACAGTGATGGGCTTGATGGGCCTTGGTCTGATCCAGCAGGGCCTTTCTTATGTTCTTATGTTCTTAAGGCTTTAATAGGGGAGGGGACATGTTCATGGAGGAGAGGGCTATTCATGGCTACTAGTAAAAATGGATGCTAGTCATGATGCGTACTTATTCTCTCCAGGATCAGAGGAGCATGCCAAATATATTAGGTGCTTTGGAACACAGGCAGGACAACGCTGCTGCAGTCATCTTGTTTGTGGGCTTCCTAGAGGCACCTGGTTGGTCACTGTGTGGACAGACTGCAGGACTTGATGGGCCTTGGTCTGATCCAGCATGGCTTTTCTTATGGTCTTATGCCTGTTATATTAGGTGCTGTGGAACACAGGCAGGATAATGCTGCTGCAGTTGTATTTTTTGTGGGCATCCTGGAGGCACCTGGTTGGCCACTGTGCGAACAGTCTGCTGGACTTGATGGACCTTGGTCTGATCCAGCAAGGCCTTTCTTATGATCTTATGTTCTCTCTGGCCTCTTCTCTCTCTCTCTCTCTCTGACATAGGAAGGGAGAGGCCTGTTTCTGAAGCAGAACCCTTGCCTCATTAGCCACCTTGTAGCTCTCTTCAGCCAATAAATTATAGAACACAAGCACATCTTTGAAATCCAGCCAGACTCCTAAATCTAGCATTTTTAAAAAAACAGCTGGGATGTAACTAATTTAGTAGGGACAGAGATGTCCAGCTGCCTCTTCATTGTTTCTCAGTGAGAAATGGATGGGGGAGTGGGGAATCAAGGGGTGTGGAAAGGTAGAGGAGGATAACTGAAGAAGAGGAGAGGGATGTCGAAGAGGGGGTTTGAAAGGAGACGGAGGTGGTCTGCTGTACATGAGGAGGGAAGGAGGCCGGCACTCCCTACTTCCAGATAATTAGCTCCCAAAGGGCCAGGTGATACCATTCTCAGCTCTGGAAGAAGGCAAAGCTGGGCATTTTCTGGAACCCCAATACTGGGCAAAGAGGCTCCTCCATTGAGAGAAATTATCCTACAGCATCTACAAAAGGCAGAAGAAACTCAAGGAAGTTGCAGTTTTTCATGTTCCATCGTTTCAGGTTAAAGGGCCATTGGAGGGGGCCGTGTATGAGAGGACCCCCAATCCTGGCATTAGCACTATTGCCAATAGTGAATCATTTATCTTATTCTGCATGAATTATTCTATCATCACTATATCTAATAGTGAAGGGTTGGCCCACTGCGGATACCCAAATCCACACAATGGGGCCAGGCTAGATTCTCATGCGGAGGCTGATTTCCCTTAAAGATGACTTCATTTCATAAATATTTCGAGGTGTACCCCTCCCCCCAAAGATACTGGCAACATTTGCACATGTGTTGTACAGATGTCACAAAAAAGGAAAACACTGGTTCTATCCTGGAGGTTGGGTGCCATTTTGCAACCCAAAATGCCACAGGGAAAAAGTAGAATTGGCGAGGAAGTGGAGTCAGTAAGCAGGAATATGCTGTTGGGGAAGGCGGTGTGTGGGGGAGGGGAAAAAACAAGGGTGAAAAGTAGAAACCAGAACAAGAGATCCAGCATCAACAAAATGGCTGTGCAAAATGGCTGCTGCAGGAGGCGGAGCCAGCTACCAAGTGATTGCCACAGCTTAACTTCAGTAAAACAGTGCAGATCTTGGTGCTGCGGTGGCTGCGGCTGCCAAAGCAACATTAAAAAAAAAATCTGCACAACCGATCAAATCTTTTGGCGGGCGCCAGAAAAGGTGTTGGCAGGCACCACGGTGCCCAGAGGCACCATGTTGGGGACCCCTGTTCTACCTCATGACTCTTCAGTAGGCATTGCTCCCACACTTTGAAGTATAACTTTCTAGCCCCTAAGGGTTAGAAAGTGCCCTTTTTTCAAACAGGCATGAAAGCGGAGATTCTCAGGAAATTAACTTTGACTCCCCATTCTGTGCGGTTTGTACACACCCACATGCTCCTGCCGTACGTTTAGCACTGTTTCAAGGTTCGCATGGCCAATTTCTTTGTGGTCGCGTTCATCCAGGAATTATGAACTCCAGGATAGCCCTTAAGGCAGAGACGGACTTCAGAGTGTTCACATACAACTTTGTGTGCAGCTTATACATTCAGTGGGACCTGGGACTGTGCCCTGGTCTCATGCACCCCCCCATGCACACTTTTATGAACTATCGGGTGAATTATTATTGTACTGGAGACCCAGCATGGTTAAGAATGGTGGTTTGGAATGGTGGAGTCTGATCTGGAGAACTGGGTTTGATTCCCCACTCCTCCACATGAGCGATGGAGACTAATCTGGTGAACTGGATTTGTTTCCCCACTCCTACACACGAAGCCAGCTGGGTGACCTTGGGCTAGTCACACTCTCACCTACCTCACAGGGTGTCTGTGGTGGGGAGGGGAAGGGAAGGTGATTGTAAGCCAGTCTGATTCTTCCTTAAGTGGCATATAAAAAGCAACTTTTCTTCTCCTCCTCCTTCTTCACCCAGCTTGCCTAAAGATCAGCCTGTTGTAATTGCCCAACTCTGTAGCTGCAGCTTCACTGGGGGAAAATAATCAAATAAAAGTAAAAGTGGGGTATATTTTTTAAAATATATTTTAAAAACTATTTTTCATGCACTACACTGTCATCCTGCCTTCCTCCAATGGAGATTTCCCTTGTCTTTCCAACAACCCTGTAAAGCTGAAACTGGCCAGAAGTCACCAGAAGGAAGTGCCTGTTTCAGCAGGGCTTTAAGCCCAGGTCAAAATGACACCTGCTGTCCTACACAACACGAGAACACAAAGAACCTCAGAGAAAGCAGAAGGGGATGCGGCCGTTTCGAATTCTTCTTCAGTCCCACTTCTAATCAATTAAACAAAAGTTCTTGTACTGTTTTTCCAGCATAAAAATTTTACAATATCTCACACCAGGATAGTGGGTTGGTTCCCCATAGGGATACAAAGTATAGCAGCATAAATTCTTTACAACATCTTGCAACAAGTTCACTGGGTCCCCGCAGGGATACAAAGTGTAGATTAGAAGTGGGACTGAAGAAGAATTCGAAACGGCCGTATCCCCTTCTGTTTTTCTGATGGTACCAATTGGACCTTCTCTTCCGTTTTCCCTGTTATGGACCTAAGTGGAATTCTATGTTTGAAACTTTAGGATTCAAATCCAGGATCATGTATCAAATAGGATTTTCTTCTTTTGCAGTCCAAGCTCTGCTCAGGACCTGGGTTCGATCCCAACGGAAGTTGGTTTCAGGTAGCTGGCTCAAGGTTGACTCAGCCTTCCATCCTTCTGAGGTTGGTAAAATGAGTACCCAGCTTGCAGGGGGTAAAGGGAAGATGGCTAGGGAAGGCACTGGCAAACCACCCCGTAAAACAAAGTCTGCCTAATAAACGTCGGGATGTGACGTCACCCCATGGGTCAGTAATGACCCGGTGCTTTCACAGGGGACCTTTACCTTTACATAATTGTTTAGGATAGTAACATTTGTCTCTATATATTTTGATGTTGTGATATTGTAGCACTTAATATATTTTGCACTTTGCTATATCAATTCGCTCCTGCGCTAATTTCCAAACCTCCAGGTACTAGCTGGAGATCTCCCGCTATTACAACTGATCTCCCGCTGGTAGAGAGCAGTTCACCTGGAGAAAATGGCCACTTTGACAGTTGGACTCTATGGCATTGAAGTCTCCAAACTCCGCCCTCTTCAGGCTCTGCCCCCAAAACCTCCCGCTGGTGGCGAAGAGGGACCGGGCAACCCTAGCTACACTGGCAGCCTTGGGTTGCATGTGTAAAGAGAGCGGCCTACAGCACCTGGTGCCTGAATGTGATATGGGATCCCGCTTACCAGGTTTGGCATACGAGGTGAGAACATGACTGACCATCTGCATTGTTTGTCAATGATTAGCTCTTACTTGAGCTGTAGTTATTCAAAGCAGTACATGCCGGGTATGACTTTCAAGTGGCATCAGAGATAGGAAGACACCCTATGGGTCAGCTGGTCATCCATTGAGGTCTTTGTACCCGCTTATGAAAATTTACGCCTTAAAACTAATGTACAACTGATGAAGCTATTGCGAAACGAACACAGATTCCGGAAGTGTCGTTTTGTCGCTTATTATTTCGTTTTCCCTAATTTGGACATATACGGTGGAGCTACCGGAGTCCTTGGATTTTTCTTTACTGAAGGAAAGTAGACAGCAGAACTTTTAGTTGCAACTCTGAGCAACTGGATCACGCATCGGAATTTTCTTTACCGGAGGTGGACGGTGAAAGTAACCGGTTCTTGGACTTTCTGTTGATGTCTTTAGTTTGTTTGCTAAGTGTGTGCAAAGGCTCATTGCTACTTACCTGTTTGAGATATAATGATATCTGCATTGCCAACTTGTATTTGAAGTTGTTTGATTTAGTACTTGATTTAAACCTTATATTTATACAATTTGAACTGTGGTGCTTTATTCTTATGTACCTGGAGGTTGGCAACCTTACTCCCAGCAGAGGGGATCCTCTTGGCCCCACCTGGATGCTGATGCCTCCCCCCTTTGCTCTGGCATCTATTTACCTTTCCCTTCCACTCTCCTTCTCTCTTGTGTCTTGTCTTTTCGTTCATAAGCCTGAGGGTAGGGCCCGTGTCTTATTCTCGTTCATGTAGTCCTATCGCCAGCGGCACTGTGGACTGAGGATTAGTTGTTGCGAGCTGGATTGCAAGGCGGGTTTTGTCTGAAAACGTGGGAAACAAACAAATCAGAAGAGAAAGGAAGACCAGCCTACTGACTGGCGAGGGCCTCCCCTTCACTATTTTTGCCCCACTTTTCTTCCCAGGATGACCTACACAGATTTCCCCACACCCTGTAGGGCCTCTTACTGTACGGTTGCCAACCTCCAGGTACTTGCTGGAGATCTCCCACTATTACAACTGATCTTCCGCCGATAGAGATCAGTTCCCCTGGAGAAAATGGTCGCTCTGGCAATCGGTTTCTATGGCATTGAAGTCCCTCCCCTCCCCAAACCCCACCTTCCTCAGGCGCCACTTCCAAAATTTCCCACCGGTGGTGAAGAGGGACCTGGCATGGCAACCTTATCTTACTGGCTGCTGCCACAACACAAGAATATTCACTGCATGACTGAAAGTAAGTTGTGTGTAAGACAGAAAATATTTTTCAACAATATGTTCATTTTAAAAGGCATTTTGTTCAACCAAGCTTCTACATGAAAAATGAAGATTGACTCTTCGGTAGGGTTGCCAAGTGCCCAGTAGCGGCGGGTAAAATCTGTGGCATTATACCATGCCTAAGTCCCTCCCCTTCCCAAACCTTGCCCTCCTCAGGCTTAACCCACAAAATCTCCAGGGATTTCCCAACCAAGAGCTGCCAACCCTAAGTAATACCTATTTCTGTCCTATTCATCTCTGAAAAACGATCACCCACCTCTGGTCCCGATAACATTCTCATAATGTCATGTGGGATTATGACAAGCCGTGAAAATGTACAAAGGAGTCTCTTGGGGAAAGAGGATACCCAGAAAGAACCCAACCTAGATATTTGGCGATCAAGTGAGAATTCAGATTGAAGAAGAGTTGGTTTTTATATGCTGACTTTCTCTGTCACTTAAGGGAGAATCAAACCGGCTTACAATCACCTTCCCTTCCCCTCCCCACAACAGACACCCTACGAGGAAGGTGGGGCTGAGAGAGCTCTAAGAGAGCTGTGACTAGCCCAAGGTCACCCAGCTGGCTTTGTGTGTAGGAGTGGGAAAATAAACATTGTTAGTCTTTGAAGGGGCTGATGGGGTTCTGTTTTATATAACGGTGACAGACTAACAAGTCTACCCCTTTGCAATCCGAAATAGCTACCTGCCTACCTGGGAGTGTTTGTGTCTCCATCATAATACCAGCAAAAGGCAGTGTTGCCTAGCAGCTAGAGTGTCAGGCCAAGACTGGAGAGGCTCTAGTGCTGGTCCCCGCTCAGCCACGAAGCTCTTGGGTTAGATATTTTCTCTCAGCCTGACCTGCTTCATGCTTTTGCATTGGTATATATTTAAATCCCGCTTTTCTCCCCAGTTGGGACTCAAAGCGGCTTGTTTGGGGAAGGGAGGGACTTCGGTGCCATAGAGTCCAATTGCCAAAGTGGCCATTTTCTCCAGGTGAACTGATCTCTCTTGGCTGGAGATCAGTTGTAATAGAGGGGGATCTCCAGCTACTACCTGGAGGCTATTCTAACAGCACCTAATGCCAAAACTCAGAATATACTAAAAGTAAACCAGCACTGATGGCTAAATATAACAGGTAAGTGTTAATGAAAAGAATAAACAATTATCTTACAATAAAGAATTCTTGAAGAACAAGGATCTCCAAGTGTGCTTAATCAGGTTATGCACATATCAAAATATTCAATGCAACACAGTTGCCGTACACTGTGTCCAAAGGAAGCACACAAGTCCATACTCTCAAGGGAGCAAAGGTATATATGTTCCACAAGCTCCCGTAGGGATTAGCTTATTCCCATAGTTATGCCAAGTTCAGCAAAAGCCCCACTGGCCACAGCCCCCATCTGGGCATCCAGGACCAACGCCGGTTCCAGGGGCCCTCAGAGCGCAAACCTAATTCTTGAGGCAGGAGGAACACCCAACTCTGAATCAGCCCTTTCCCAATCCAACGTGGATCACGGGAGCAGAATTGAGCACGCACAGCTATGCAAATGTATGCAAACGCACCTTATCTTTATGTACACACAAGGCTCTCTGCAGAGTTGCCCGAGCAAAAAGACAGGCCCCTTTCCCAAGAAGCTTAACGTTGGTACAGACACAGCATTAAATCAGAGGTAACCTTAAACTTCTCATCTGACAAAATGGGCTTAAGCCACAGTAAACCAGTTACTCTTTAAATCGCCACAACATCGGGATTTTGTCTGCAAGGAGAGCAACATGGCCAGCCCCTCTGGAATTTGGCATTAAACAAAGTATTGCTGGGGAACTTTTTCCCACAGGGTGATGACAGCCTTATCTTTTGCAAGGTGAATTATAGGCACAGATTGTCAGCCTGACCTTCTCCCCGTGTCTGAGGTGGACTCTCTGCTCCTCTTTAAAAAAATAAATTTCTACCAGTGCGTTTAAGGCTGACCCCTCAGATTTATAATCAAATAAATGAGTTATTGAGTTGCAAAGTCCGTGCTGGTGATGGTAGAGAGGTGGGTTTTGACATCACACTCACTGGCCAATCAATACTCTACACCAGGAGTGTTGAACTCAATTGTTACGGGGGGCAGATATGACATAAATGCCATTTGGTTGGCAACCCTAGGGAGATCTCCAGCTAATACCTGGAGGTTGGCAACCCTACCGATCAAGTTGCTGCAGACCTATGATGACTCCTTGGGTTTTCAAGGCAAGAGACATTCACAGGCGGTTTGCCATTGCCTGCCTCTGCTTAGCGATCCTGGGCTTCCTTGGTGGCCCCCCTTTCAAACACGGAGCAGGGTCAACCAGCTTAGCTTCCGGGATTGGGCTGGCCTGGGATTATACTGCTGAAATAACATTATGTCAACACCCAGATTTATATACCTCCCCAATCACAGAATTCCCACCACCATGACAGAGGTCTATAAAATTTTGCATGGTTTGGAGAGAGTGGACAGGGAGAAAAGCTTCTCTCATAATACTAGAATATGGGGTCATCTGCTGAAGCTGGAGCGTGAGAGATTCAAAACTGATGAAAGGAAATATTTCTTCACACAACACAGAGTTAAACTGTGGAACTCCCTGCCCCAGGATGTGGTGATGGCTGCCAACTTGGAAGGCTTTAAGAGGGGAGTAGACATGTTCATGGAGGGGAGGGCTATCCATGGCTACTAGTAAAAATGGATACTAGTCATGATGCATCCTATTCTCTCCAGGATCAGAGGAGCAGGCCTATTATATTAGGTGCCGTGGAACACAGGCAGGACAATGCTGCTGCATTCGTCTTGTTTGTGGGCTTCCTAGAGGTACCTGGTTGTCCACTGTGTGAACAGATTGCTGGACTTGATGGGCCTTGGTCTGACCCAGCATGGCTTTTCTAATGTTCTTATGTACCTGAGCTGAAGGGCGATCCCTTTTGATGCCGAATATACACCGCCATCCCTTCCCAAGAAGACACCCTTGCAGCCTGTCTGAGTCACCCCTCCACCCCAAGAGCACACATCCTTTTCATTTATCTGTGGTGCTCTGTTATCATTCATCAGTGTATGGTTACTGAGCGCCAGAGAGGTCCCGATGATGAACTTAATGTCGAACAGGCAACGCAGGAAATGAAACAGGCGCTGCAGGCCGAAAGGGTGCCGTTGGCGAGGTGGGGGAGGGTGGGGCTGCCAGTGGCATGGGTTTCTCGGAGGCTTTTATGACTCCGCGAACCCAGGAGAACATTCAATAAAACAGAACTGCAAGTGGAAATTTATGGGCGGCCCGGTTGCATCCGCCAGACAGGAGACTTAATTGAAGAGAGATACGCGCAGACCTCTTCGTGTGTTTAAAGACTAAATTAAAAATGGGCTTATTTATGATTTCAATAAGATGTGGGGGCCTTCTTTCTTCTCTTCTCTTCTCTTTGCCAGGCCAATTTCGCATTATCATCGCCTGGCAGCAAGAAGGTCCTGAAAAAAGCATGTCTCACCTGCTGGCTCCTGCTAGCCAGATGTCGGGAAGAAAACTTCCAGAGCTGCTCAGCCAGACGAGGGCCTTGGGCAAATGAAACCCATGTGCAATCCTGGGCCTCCTCCTCATCCTTCCCACATCAGCTTCACCTAGGGTTGCCTAGCGGGAGATCCCTCCCAAAGACTGGGACCTGGCAACCCCTACTACTGTAACACACTTAGGGTTGCCAGGTCCCTCTTCGCCACTGGCGGGTGCTTTTGGGGGCAGAGTCTGAGGAGAGCGGGGTTTGAGGAGGGGAGGGACTTCAATGTCATAGAGTCCAATTGGCAAAGCATAGAGCCCAGTTCTCAATGGACAACTTCAATGTCATAGAGTCCAATTCTCCAGGTGAACTGATCTCTATCGGCTGGAGATCAGTTGTAATTGCAGGAGATCTCCAGCTAGCACCTGGAGGTTAGCGATTAAAGGAAACCTATGCTGGCAATGGAATACAGCGGAACCTAATAAACAGCACGTGGGCTCAAAATCTAAATACTCACAATGCAAAGAAGTGATTATTACAAAAACCATTAATACATGACTACCAAGTGCCAATGGAAAAACAATCGTATTAGATGGGCATTAAAGGCATGCCAACTTCAAATGAGAAAACAATAATATAAATGTAGGCATGAGTGCTGCCGATTACAGATGAACAAAAACAAATTGGGGAATAAGCAAAAGCATATAATACAGAAGCATTCAATTCATGCCTCTGCAAATAGACCCCATAGACTACATGTATGACCTACTATGGTCGTCATGTATTAATGGTTTCTGTAATAATCACCTCTTTGCATTGTGAGTATTGTATTTAGATTTTGAGCCCACGTGCTGTTTATTAGTACCTGGAGGTTGGCAACCCTACCAATTGCCCAAGTGGCCATTTTCTCCAGGCGAACTGATCTCTAATCGCTGGAGATCAGTTGTAATAGCAGATGCTGGACTTGATGGACCTTGGTCTGATCCAGCATGGTTTTTCTTATGTTCTTAAGGCTTTAAGTGGTCATGTTCATGGAGGAGAAGGCTATCCATCGCTACTAGTCAAAATGGATGCTAGTCATGATGCATCCCTATTCTCTCCAGGATGAGAGGAGCATGCCCGTTCTGTTAGGGGCTGTTGAACAGAGGCAGGATAATGCTGTTGCCGTCATCTTGTTTGTGGGCTTCCTAGAGGCACCTGGTGGGCCACTGTGAGGACTTGATGGGCCTTGGTTTGATCCAGCATGGCCTTTCTTATGTTCTTATGTACTGAAATATTGATTGATTGATTGATATTATTTCCCCCCACCTTTCCTAGACCTTAAAATCTGTCTATTATAGTTTCAGGTGGGTAATCAAGTTGGTCTGCAGTAGAAGCGCTAGATTCAAATCCAGTAGGCCCTTAAAGACATATGAACACACGAGGCTGCCTTATACTGAATCAAACCATCGGTTTGTCAAGGTCAGTATTGCCTACTTAGACTGGCAGCAGCTCCCCAAGTTCTCAGAAGAATTTCACATAACCTACTGCCTGATCCTTTTAACTGGAGATGCCGTGGCTTGAACCTGGGACATTCTGCAGAACAAGGAGATGCTCTACCACTGAGCCACAGCCCCTCTAAGAAGATTTCCAGGGTAAGAGCTTTCGAGAGGTAAAGCTGCCTTCATCAGATAACTCTAAGAAGATACAAAGGGAGACTGACTCTCGAAAGATTATACCCTGGAAATCTTGTTGGTCTCTAAAGTGGTGTAGTATGGGACTAGGATTTGGGAAACACAGGTTTGAATCCTCACTCTGCCTTGGAAACTTGGGCCAGTCACACAGCCTTGACCCTGGCAAGTATTTGGATGGGAGACCTCCAAGTAATACCAGGGGCATGATGTGAAGGCTGGCCGGCCATATCAACCATATCTGAATATCTCTTGCCTTGAAAACCCCAGGATCGCTATAAGTCAGCTGTGACTTGACGGCAAGAAGAAGAAGAAGAATGATGCTTGGTTTTTATACCCTGATTTTCTCTACTTTTAAGGACTCTCAAACCGGCTTACCTTCCTCTCCCCACAACAAACATCTTGTGAGGTAGGTGAGGCTGAGAGAGTTCAGAGAGAACTGTGACTAGCCCAAGGTCACCAAGCAGGCTGCATGTGGAGGAGTGGGGAAACCACATTAGAGTCCTCAGGTCTTAACCATTACACCATACTGGCAAAAAGAAAGGCGCTGCTGCACTCAAGTCTAGCTCTGTCTATTACAGTTTTCCAAAAGGCTGTCATATAGAGGAGGGTGCCAAGTTGTTTTCTGTTGCTCCAGAAGGTCAGACCAGAACCAACAGGTTGAAATTAAATCCAAAGAGTTTCCGTCTAGACATTAGGAAGAATTTTCTAATAGTCAGAGCGGTTCCTCGGTGGAACAGGCTTCCTCGGGAGGTGGTGAGCGCTCCTTCCCTGGAGGTTTTTAAGCAGAGGCTAGGGTTGCCAAGTGCCAGGTGGTGGTGGGCAAACCCCTGTCATTCCACCTGGCTGCCCCCCGACCAGCTGAGGGTCGGTGGGCAATGTGTGCCCGCGCGCCTGCCCACGGTGGTACAACTGGAAGTGCTGCATTGCAAGAGGCCTTTCCCACTCAAACTTCTAGTTGTAAACCAGAAGTGACGTAATAGTGTTGGCGTGGCTGCGCGCGCGCGATCCCACCTCCCACCTCACCCTAAAAACCTCCCGCCGAAGGACAGGAGGGACCTGGTAAGGCTACTAAATGGCCATCTGTCAGCAATGCTGATTCTATGACCTTAGGCAGATCATGAGAAGGAGGGCATCTTGGCCCTCTTCTGGGCATGGAGTAGGGGTCCCTGGATGTGTGTGTGGGAGGTGGTTATGAATTTCCTGCATTGTGCAGGGGGTTGGACTAGATGACCCTGGTGGTCCCTTCCAACTCTATGATTCTATAATAAGTCACTTCAAAACAAAAATCATAATTCATAACACTAAAATCTTTCTTTCTGACCCACCACCCTCTAGCAAGCTGAAGCAATCTCTCGAGAGGAACGTTTTCTTGCATGTGCTTTTCCTGGCAACCAGGTTAACGCTCCTGGCAGGTGAGCCGGGCCGAGCGGGAGAGGAAGCGGATCGGTTCAGCGACGCCCGCGGGGTCAGAACGATCCCGCTTGATCTCAGGGAGCAGAACCAGAAACAATGCGGGGCAGCCTGGCGAGCCGGGGCATGGCAGGGCGTCGAAGGTGACGGCGCTTTCTTCGTAACTGATCGTGTGCCAGGAGGAGATTTTGGTGCGGCCGGCGGCTGGGAAATTAAAAGGGAAATGAGACAATGGGGAGATTGCTCTCCAAAACCACGTCCCTTTGATCTCACCTTGAACTCTTGTTTATTCCTAACCCACAACCTGAAGATAAGCAATGGAGCGTGTGACCTTTGAGTGAACAACGCTCAGAATAGTATAAATCTCTCCCACAGTGCAATTCTTTGTTCAATACAATCACGCAGGTAAATGTATTCTCTGCCCTGCTGCACACGGGGTTGCTGTACCCAAATCCAGATGGGCCCTTTTGTTCTTCTAAAAGCGCTTGTAAAAAGTAGCCGGGAGGGGGAAGGAAATTAGGGGGAAATAACGTTGCTTCCTCTTGCTCTGCCAGAGGTAGCCAAGGGAAGGCCAGCTTGGGGCATTGTGGAATCAAGTAAGGTTGCCAACCTCCAGGTGGGGCCTGGCAATCTCCCGGAATTGCAACTGATTCCATTAGGGTTGCTAGCCTCCAGGAGCAGCCAGGTTCGTCTTTGCCATCGACGGGAGGTTCTGGGGGCGGACCCTGAGGAGAGGGGGATTTGGGGAGGGGAGGGACTTCAATGCCATAGAGTCCAGTTGCCAAAGCTGCCGTTTTCTCCAGGTGAACTGATCTGTATCGGCTGGAGATCAGCTGTAATAGCAGGAGATCTCCAGCTAGTACCTGGAGGCTGTCAACCCTAGCCTGGAGATCTCCCAGTATTACAACTGATTACAGAGATCAGTTCCCCCGGAGAAAATGGCTGCTATGGAGGGTGGACTTTGGCATTGTCCTCTGCTGAGGACCCTCCTCTCTCCAAACCCCACCCTCTCCAGGCTCTACCCCCAAATCCTCAGGAATTTCTGAACCCTTAGTTAGCAACCCAAGATTACGGACTGCAGAGATCAGTTTCCCTGGAGAAAATGGCGGCTTTGGAAGGTGGACTTTATGGCATTATTATACCTCACTGAAGAGCCCTGTGGAGCAGAGTGGTAAGCTGCAGTACTGCAGTCCAAGCTCTGCTCACGACCTGAGTTCAATCCCAACGGAAGCCGGTTTCAGGTAGCCGGCTCAAGGTTGACTCAGCCTTCCATCCTTCCGAGGTCGGTAAAATGAGTACCCGGCTTGCTGGGGGTAAAGGGAAGACGACCAGGGAAGGCACTGGCAAACCACCCCATAAACGTAGTCTGTCTAGGAAACGTCGGGATGTGACTTCACCCCGTGGGTCAGGAATGACCCGGTGCTTGCACAGGGGACCTTTACCTTTTCAATACCCCACTGAGGTCCGTCCCGTCCCCAAACCCTGGCCCCACCCTAGGGTCCCTAGTTCCACCTAGGGTTGCAATTGGACTCTATGGCATTGAAGTCCCTCCCCTCTCCAAACCCCACCCGCCTCAGGCTCCATCCCCAAAATCTCCAGGTATTTCCCAACCTGGAGCTGGCAACCCTACTCTGAAGGCTGGAGATCAGTTGTAATTCTGGGAGATCTCCAGCCACCACCTGGAAGTTTGTAGAAAATAACTTCACGTAGCTCAAATTTAAACTCTATTAAACAAATGGACACGCAATATCATAGATGGGCTGTGGCTTTGAACCTCTCCTTCACAATCAGCTTCGACCCCACTAGGAGGAGGAAGGGGCTGAAGAAGCCTTGTGGTGAAAAGTGAGACCAAGCACCTAGGAAACATGTTCTGTTGCTCTTGCCTTCATTTTCGGGTGGCTATCCTGGCCAGTTAAGTCCAGTCCGATTGAACGGCACAGTTGCTGCGATGACATAAGAACACAAGAAAGGCCCTGCTGGGTCAGACCAAGGCCCATCAAGTCCAGCAGTCTGTTCACACAGTGGCCAACCCGGTGCCTCCAGGAAGCCCCCAAACAAGACAGCTGCAGCAGCACCATCCTGCCTGTGTTCCACCATCCACTGTGTTCCACGCCAGGGTTGCTTTTTGAACCATTGGATTGTGCATCATCCAGGAGCCAGCGACACTCTTCCCCAGCTGAATCCTTCCTAGTGATACAGTGACAACAGAGGAGTTTCCTTGTTTGGGGACTGGGGACTGTGTTCTTTTAATACGGCCAGCATTGATTAGGAACTCTTTTGGACTTTGAGAAGGGGTGTATGTGTTACCACATTCGGCTTGGTGGTTTTGTCATTTCTGCATCGTGTTATTAGATAGAGTGAGGTTGTTGTTCGTATTGTATGATATTGCATGCCCATTTGTTTAATAGAGTTTAAATTTGAGCTACGTGCTGTTATTTTCTGCGAGCTACTCTCGTTACAGCATAGGGTCGTGTTGGATATTAACCACCTGGAAGCTGGCAACCCTAACTCCACCCCCAGATCTCCAGGTCTTTCCCTGCCCAGAGCTGACAACCTTAAATCAGGGGGCAGGTCAGCCCGATAAAAAAAATTGGGGGTTGAAAGCCAAAGAGAAGAAGCCTGGAGACGTGTCAAAATGTCTGGCACAACAGGGGAAGGGAAGCGCCTCGCTCCAGACAACTCTGCGCAAATTTGTGAAGCCCGTCTCGCCATTGGGATTCTTTACCAATAGTTCAGGTGTAGTCCACAAGGTCAGGAGGGATTGATACCCCCTACCCAGATATAGGGTTTCCTCCTCATATTGCGAGCAGTTCGGCAGATGGGATAAGAGGTGATGTGGAGGTCAAGGGACCCAGGGATCGCTTGGACAGCATTAAGTGAGTTAGATAGGGCTGCCAACCTCCAGGTAGAGCCTGGAGATCTCCCAAAATTACAACTGGTCTCCATATGACACAGATCAGCTCCCCTGGAGGAAATGACTGCTTTGGAGGGTGGAATCTATTGCATTGTACACATGAACACATGAAGCTGCCTTATACTGAATCAGACCCTTGGTCCATCAAAGTCAGTATAGTCTACTCAGGCTGGCAGCAGCTCTCCAGGGTCTCAGGCAGAGGGCTTTCATATCACCTACTTGCCTGGTCCCTTTAACTAGAGATGCTGTGGATTGAACCTGGGACCTTCTGCATGTCAAGCAGATGCTCGACCACTGAGCCACAGGCCCTCCCCTTAAAACACCTGAAGCTGCCTAATTCTGAATCAGACCCTTGGTCCATCAAAGTCAGTATTGTCTGACCGGCAGCAGCTCTCCAGGATCTCAGGCAGAGGTCTTTCACATCACCTACTCGCCTAGTCCCTTTAACTTGAGATGCCAGGGATTCAACCTGGGACCTTGTGCATGCCAAGCAGGCGCTCTACAAACTGAGCCACAGCCCCTCCCCTCTACCCTGCTGAGCCCCTCTCAAAACCCTGCTCACCCCAGGCTCCACCCCCAAATCTCCAGGAATTTCCCAACACAGAGATAGCAACCCTAGGCTCGGGGCTTATTCCAGCCTTCCCCTTTTCACTTACCCAATGTGTTTCCTGGCTCCTGGCTGCTTCTCCCCAAAGCCAAGAGCCCATTCTGGGATTCTTCCCTTTCACTGGGTCTGGAGCAGGAGGGGCTTCTAAGGTTTCCAGCTCTGGGTTGGAAAATTCCTGGAGATCTTGGGGAGTGCCAGGGGAGGGCAGCAGGAACGCAATGCCATAGAGTCCACCCTCCAAAGCTGCAGCTTCTTCCAAGAGAACTGCGGTCTAGTTTGGAGATCAGCTGTAAAGCCAGGAGAACTCTAGGCCCGTGACTGGCAAGGATGGTAGTAGACCAGGCCGGCTGTGCTGGATGGATAGGGTTGCCAACCTCAAGCTACTAGCTGGAGATCTCCTGCTATTACAACTGATCTTCAGCCGATAGAGATCAGTTCCCCTGGAGAAAATGGCCACTTTGGTGATTGGACTCTATGGCATTGAAACCCCATCCCTTCCTAAACCCTGCCCTCCAAAGGCTCCGCCCCAAAATCCTCCCGCCAGTGGTCAGAAGGGACCTGGCAACCCTAGGGATGGAGGGAAGACAGAGAGGACAAGGGAGCATTTTTTTTTGAGGCTACTTCACTTCCAGCATTAACATGGAGGTGACATCAGTGTGACGCTCCAGGACTTCTCCAAAACTCTAAGGTTTTAACATTGAGTTTGGGGGGAATCCTAGAGCGTCACACAGATATGACGACGACCCTTTCATATGTACGCCATAAATGATATTGTGGTGTCAGAGTGAGACCCGTTCTCCCCCCTCCCACATTTCTTCTGCTACTGAACTGAACAGCGGTGGGCAAACAGTGCTGCTAGGCAGGAGGGCCATATAGCCCTCTTCTCTATGTTCTCAACAGGCAACCACATTTCCCTGCATCATGACCACCATGTGGAAGGCAGCTTTGAAGGTTTTCTGAATAAAAGCATCTCCTTCTACATTCCACTGAACCTGTACGGAAAAGACAAAGGGGAAGGCGCTTGAAAGGAATCTGAACTGAAATCCCTCTCCAGTGTGGTGTAGCGGTTCAGAGCAGCAGACTGTAATCTGGAGAACAGGGTTTGATTCCCCACGCCTCCACTTGAAGCCTGCTGGGTGACCTTGGGCTAGTCACAGTTCTCTCTGAACTCTCTCAGCCCCCACCTGCCTCACAAGGTGTCTGTCGTGGGGAGGGGAAGGAGATTATAAGCCACTTTGAGACTCCATAAAGGTAGAGAAAAGTGGGGTATAGAAACCAACTCTAGAGGCCCCTGGTTGGCCACTGTGTGGACAGACTGCTGGACTTGATGGGCCTTGGTCTGATCCAGCAGGGCCTTTCTTATGATCTGATGTTCTCTGTTCTGTGCACAGTTATTCATGGGACAAGATCCCATTCCTCCTTTGCATCTGGGCACCCTACCGTGACTCACTCTCTAAAGGGCAGGTAGAGTCTGGCTGCTGGCACCGGTGAGGTTGCTTTCCCCACCCTTGTGCCCAAGGACAGAAAGATGGTTGTCTGGGGAGGGAAACGAGGCTGTGCTTATTGTGTTCGGGGACAGAAGGGAGAGTCTTTGGGAATCTCTATTCTGAGGGGACAATGGACGCTTTGAGAGCACTCATGAGTCATTTCGGGGGGCCTCCGCCTCACTCATTATCCATGACACAAAAGGGACGGGAGACACCGGCTTCGGTTACATGAGTGACGGGGACCCTGCCTGCTCACAGTTCCATCCCTGGGGACTCGGCCCATTCCAGGGGGCAGGGACCGCGTTTGGCCGCGCCGCTTCCCGCTGGCATTATTCAGGGTATAGGATGCCATGCAAAGGGAGGGTGGAACTGCAACCTGTCATGAGCTGGGATTAGGGTTGCCAGGTCTCTCTTTGCCACCGGCGGGAGGTTTTGGGGGCGGAGCCTGAGGAGGGTGGGGTTTGGAGAGGGGAGGGACTCCAATGCCATAGAGTCCAATTGCCAAAGCAGTTGTTATAAACAAGGTAAAGCACTGAAGGCACACTGCGTATGTAAAGAAAATTCCTTTTATCTATATAATAATAATAGTAACTTGCAATTCAACCGGACACTCTGTAACATTTACAGAACATAACATATACAGTTAGCAAGGCGGCTGTAATCTGGAGGCAAGCAGCTCTCCAGAGAAAACATGAAAATCCGGAGTGGATTTCAAAATGAATGAGCTTCTTCAGGATTGAAGTACGCTGTATAAAGATATATAGTTCATTCACATAAGCCGCATAAGATGGTAGGAGTTACTTTATCCCGAGATGGGAGACCGGTAGGAAAGTCCGTGCTGGGTCAGACCCAGGCCCATCAAGTTCATGCAGTGGCCAACCATGTGCCTCCAGGAAGGCTACAAACAAGACAACTGCAGCAGCATTTTCCTGCCTGTGTTTCACAACACCTAATGTAACAGGCCTGCTCCTCTGATCCTGGAGAGAATGGGTATGCACCCTAGACACTGCAACTCTTCCAACACCCTTGGGCCTCAGCTTGGGAAGGAAGGCAGTTCTATGAAGTTTACCCTTGTTCCTCTGCTTGCCTTGTGGTCATAAGGAGAAGCATTTCCTGCATGCAAAAATTGAATGTCTGTAAAGGTCTACTGAGTCATGATATTGGCCCAACCAGTTCAGCTCTGACTGACTGGCTGCCTTTCAGATCACTGGATCCTTGAACAGGAAATGCTGGGGTTTGAATCTGGGACCTTCTGCATGTCAAGCAGGTGATCTACCACTGGGCTATAGCTGCTCCCCAGAAGCAGCTTCAGCTGTCCCTGGGCAAAAGCGCATGGTCGCTTTAGCCTCCTTTATTCCCTGTTTCAGCCAGGATTCAGCCAGGATCGAATGCACGTTCGGAGAAACGCATGCGTTTGATCCTGGCTGAAACGGAATAAAGGAGGCTAAAGCGACCGTGCGATTTCATCCCCTGTTTTTTAGTCCTTTCCCCTGGAAAACCACTCTTCCTGTTTTGTGCCTCTGTTTGCCTTTTGGGGTTGGCTTGCTAACGGTTTACTAATGGACCAAAAGGTTTCTGCTGGGAGACAGCTCATCAATCACCACCCAGGTTGCAAAATATTGTGCAGTAGCAATGAAGCTACGTCACCTTAATGTACATCCTTAATCTGTGGAAATGTAAAATTGGGTGATTCCTAATTGTGTTGGACTTGGTTGTAAACTTCTACTCCGTATGGTCAGTTTCTGTTTTACCTGTTTCATCTGGCATACTAGCCGCAAATAAAATTTATTTATTTATTTACTCAGTTCTGGAGAACCGTGTTTGATTCCCCACTCCTTTGCATGAGCGGCGGATGCTAATCTGGTGACCTGGATTGGTTTCCCCACCCCTCCACATGAAGCCAGCTGGCTAGTCGCAGGTTTTCTCCAGGTGAACTGATCTCTGTCAGCTGGAGATCAGTTGTAATAGCAGGAGATCTCCAGCTAGTACCTGGAGGTTGGCAACCATAGTCCACTTCCTTTTTGAACTGAGGCTTACAGAACCGCACACAATGCTCCAGGTGCAGCCTGACCAATGCATTATACAGCAGAACTATGACATCTTCAAGTACTTGAAGGGCTGTCATATGGAGGATGGTGCCGGGTTGTTTTCTGTTGCCCCAGAAGGTCGGACCAGAACCAACGGGTTGAAATTAAATCAAAAGAGTTTCCGTCTAGACATTAGGAAGAATTTTCTTACAGTCAGAGTGGTTCCTCAGTGGAACAGGCTTCCTCGGGAGGTGGTAACCTTTCCTTCCCTGGAGGTTTTTAAGCAGCGGCTAGATGGCCATCTGTCAGCAATGCTGATTCTATGACCGTAGGCAGATCATGAGAGGGAGGGCACCTTGGCCATCTTCTGGGCATGGAGTAGGGGTCACTGGATGTGTGTGGGGGGGGGAGGTGGTTATGAATTTTTTGCATTGTGCAGGGGGTTGGACTAGATCAGTGGTTCT